>NW_026646884.1:704416-1056624 GCF_950005125.1 Chionomys nivalis | reverse complement strand
AATCTTAAAATGAAAAATGGTCTATGTTTAGTAATAGTGCAAGTTAGTTTGAGTCATGAAAAATTTAAACAAAAATCAGTCTATAAGAAAATGTTGATGAGGGTCTGAAGAGGTGGCTCAGCATCTAAGAACACTGCTTACTCTTCCAGAGGTGCTGAGTTCAGTTCCCAGTAACCACATACTGGCTCACAACTGTCTATAGTGTGATCCCATGTCCTCGTCTGACATAAAGTTGGACGTGCAGGTAGAGTACTCATATAAATAAAAATAAGTTTTTAAAGAGAAAAAGGAAGGAAAAGAAATGAAGGAAGAAAAAGTTGATGAAGCCCGGTGGTGGTAGTGGTGGGAGCACATGCCTTTAATCCCAGCACTCAGGAGCCAGAGGCAGGAAGAGCTCTATGCGTTAGAGGCCAGCCTGGGCTACAGAGTGAGCTCCAAGACAGCCAAGCCTACACAAAGAAACCCTGTCCCATAAAACCAAAAGAGTTGATGATCTAAATATTTGTGCAGTAGGACATACCTATAATCCCAGATTTGGAAAGCAGGAGAATCCATTGTTCTGGGCTATGTAAACTCATGACTCAAAAAAAAAAAGAAGAATAAAAGAAAAGAAAAACTATATGTATGTAGGACTGGAGGGTTTTTTCTGTGATTAAGAAAACTGTTTGCTCTTGCAGAGGACCTGAATTCAATTTCTGGCACTCACACAGAAACTCAAACCATCTGTAACTGCAGTTCTTCTCATCTAGGAGCACACAACACACATGCTTACATGCAGTGAAGATGTTTATATGCATAAATATACATGTACATAATAATTGACGAGAGGCTGAAGAGGTAGCTCAGCAGTTAAGAGCACTTGTTCTTCCAAAGGGCCTGTGTTCATTGCCAGCACCTGCTTGGTCAATCACAACCCTCAGTAACTCCAGTCCCCTGGATCTGATGCCCTCTTCTGGCCTACTTGAACATTGTGTGCACATGATGTACAAAGTTTACAAAACACCTAGACACATAATTTATTTTAAAAATAATTGAGCAAGACATGGTGGTGCATGCCAGTAATCCCAGCACTCTGGAAGCTGAGAGGAGAATCTTGAGTTCAAGGTTAGCCTGAGCTACATAACAAGTCCAAGGTTACCCTGGTATGTATAGCAAAAACCTTTCTAAATTTTAGAAAATAGATATTAAGAGGGATTACAGCATAAACAATAAAATATCAAAATGGAAAAGTCAAAATAACCAGAAAAAAATCAAATATTAACTCTCACAAAATGATTTATTAACAAATTATTTTACAGATGAATGCTTTCAAATAATTAAAGGTCAGATGGTTTTTAAACATGAGAGTTGTCATAGAACATAAACACAATTATCAAGAGGCTACTATATGCGTGTACAACAACTTATAGGCATCATAATAAAATCAAACCAATCACCGACAGACATAATATACAAAGCTCAATAATTGCTATCAAAATGTATTTGGCAAATAGGCAATTATTATTTAAGATAAGGTCTTGCTCAGATTAGGTGAGTCTCTAGCCAGAATCTTTGGGCCTTCCTTAGTCCTCTAAATGCTGGAATTAGATGCATGCATGGCAACAACTGGCTCAGCAAATGCTTTACGCATGACCATATGCCTGGTACTGTAATAGATGTCTGAACTAATATAGCACAACACCTGCCCCATGGACTCCATTTCAAGTGGGACGATGGCTACAGGAACAAGTATTTCCCATTACAAGATTATTAAGTTAGCTACAAAGTAGTAGATTTCATAATGGCATTTTTTTTCTTTTTTTTTCTTTTTTTTTATTCTTTTTTAATTAAAATTTCCAACTGCTCCCTGTTTCCCATTTCCCTCCCCTCCTCCCACACTTTGCCCGCTCCCCCCCTCCCCTCCCCCATCCCCACTCCTCTTCTCCTCCCCCCAGTCCATTCCCCCTCCCTCTCGATACTGAAGAGCAGTCCAAATTCCCTGCCCTACAGGAAGACCAAGGTCCTCCCACTTCCATCCAGGCCCAGGAAGGTGAACATCCAAACAGGCTAAGCTCCCACAAAGCCAGTTCATGTATTAGGATCGAAACCTAGTGCCATTGTCCTTGGCTTCTCATCAGCCTTCATTGTCCGCCATGTTCAGAGAGTCCAGTTTCAACCCATGCTTATTCAGTCCCAGTCCAGCTGGCCTTGAAGAGCTCCCAATAGATCAGTTCCACTGTCACAGTGGGTGGGTGCACGCCTCGTGGTCCTGATTTCCTTGCTCATGTTCTCCCTCCTTCTGCTCCTCATTTGTACCTTAAGAGCTCAGACCGTTGCTCCAATTTGGGTCTCTGTCTCTCTCTCGATCTATCGCCAGTTGAAAGTTCCTGTGCCATTCTCCTTGGCCTCTCGTCAGCTCTTATTGTCCGCCACATTCCGAGAGTCCGGTTTTATCCCATGTTTTTTCAGTAGCAGTCCAGCTGACCTTGGTGAGCTCCCAATAGATCGGCCCCACTGTCTCAGTGGTTGGGTGCACCCCTCATGGTCCTGACTTCCTTGTTCATGTTCTCTCTCCTTCTGCTCCTCATTATAACCTTGGGAGCTCAGTCCGGTGCTCCAGTGTGGGTCTCTGGCTCTATCTCCATCCATCGCTAGATGAAGGTTCTATGGCGATATGCAAGATATTCATCAGTATGATTATAGGATAGGTTCATTTCAGGTTCCCTATCCTCAGGTGCCCCAATGAACTAACTGGGGACATTGCCCTGGGCATCTGGTAGCCATTCCAAGTTCAAGTCTCTTGCCACCCCTTAGGTGGCTCCCTTACCTAAGGTATGAGTTTCCCTGCTCCCCTATCCAACCGTCCTTTATCCCCAATCACCCCGATTCCCCCAGTTCCCCTCATCCTCTCCTTCACAGTTTTCTCTCCCCATCACCCCTCATCCCCATCCCACCCCACCCCCAAGATTCCAATTTTTTGCCCATCAGTCATGTCTATTTCCCATAGCTGGGAGGATATCTATATGTTTTTCCTTGGGTTTACCCTCTTGTTTAGCTTCTTTAGGATCACAAATTATAGACTCAGTGGCCCCTATCCATGGCTAGAAACCAATTATGAGTGAGTACATCCCATGTTCTTCTTTTTGGGTCTGGGTTACCTCACTAAGGATCGTATTTTCTATTTCCATCCATTTGCATGCAAAATTCGAGAAGTCATTGTTTTTTACCGCAGAGTAGTACTCTAATGTGTATATATTCCACACTTTCTTCATCCATTCTTCCATTGAAGGGCATCTAGGTTGCTTCCAGGTTCTGGCTATTACAAATAATGCTGCTATGAACATAGTTGGACAAATGCTTTTGTCATATGATAGGGCATCTCTTGGGTATATTCCCAAGAGTGGTATTGCTGGGTCCAGGGGTAGGTTGATCCCAATTTTTCTGAGAAACCGCCACACTGATTTCCAAAGTGGTTGCACAAGTTTGCAGTCCCACCAGCAATGGATGAGGGTACCCCTTTCTCCACAACCTCTCCAGCAAAGGCTATCCTGGGTGTTTTTGATTTTAGCCATTCTGACAGGTGTAAGATGATATCTCAAAGTTGTTTTGATTTGCATTTCTCTGATCGCTAAGGAGGTTGAGCATGACCTTAAGTATCTTTTGGCCATTTTAACTTCTTCTGTTGAGAATTCTCTGTTCAGTTCAGTGCCCCATTTTTTAATTGGGTTAATTATCCTTTTAAAGTCTAGTTTCTTGAGTTCTTTATATATTTTGGAGATCAGACCTTTGTCTGTTGCGGGGTTGGTGAAGATCTTCTCCCAGTCAGTAGGCTGCCTTTTTGTCTTAATGACAGTGTCCTTTGCTTTACAGAAGCTTCTCAGTTTCAGGAGGTCCCATTTATTCAATGTTGCCCTTAATGTCTGTGCTGCTGGGGTTATACATAGGAAGCGATCTCCAGTGCCCATATGTTGTAGGGTACTTCCCATTTTCTCTTCTCTCAGGTTCAGTGTGTTCAGATTGATATTGAGGTCTTTGATCCATTTGGACTTGAGTTTTGTGCATGGTGATAGATATGGGTCTATTTTCATTCTTCTACAGGTTGACATCCAATTGTGCCAGCACCATTTGTTGAAGATGCTTTCTTTCTTCCATTGTATACTTTTAGCTCCTTTATCGAAAATCAGTTGTTCATAGGTTTGTGGGTTAAAATCCGGGTCTTCTATACGATTCCATTGTTCGACTTCTCTGTTTTTATGCCAGTACCACGCTGTTTTCATTACTGTAGCTCTGTAATAGAGTTTGAAGTCAGGGATGGTAATGCCTCCAGAAGTTCCTTTATTGTATAAGATTGTTTTGGCTATCCTGGGTTTTTTGTTTCTCCATATAAAGTTGATTATTGTCCTTTCAAGATCTGTGAAGAATTTTGATGGGATTTTAATGGGGATTGCATTGAATCTATAAATTGCCCTTGGTAGAATTGCCATTTTTACTATGTTGATTCTCCCAATCCAAGAGCAAGGGAGATCCTTCCATTTTCTGGTATCCTTTTCAATTTCTTTCTTCAATGCCTTAAAGTTTTTGTCAAATAGATCTTTCACTTCCTTGGTTAGAGTTACCCCAAGATATTTTATGCTGTTTGTGGCTATCGTGAAAGGTGATGATTCTCTTATTTCTCTCTCTGCTTCCAGATCCTTTGTGTATAAGAGGGCGACTGATTTTTTGGAGTTGATCTTGTATCCTGCCACGTTACTAAAGGCGTTTATCAGCTGTAGGAGTTCTTTGGAGGAGTTTTTGGGGTCGCTCATGTACACTATCATATCATCTGCAAATAATGCAAGTTTAACTTCTTCCTTTCCAATTTGAATCCCCTTTATCCCCTTATGTTGTCTTATTGCTATTGCTAAAACTTCGAGAACTATATTGAAGAGGTATGGAGAGAGTGGACAGCCTTGGCGTGTTCCTGATTTTAGTGGGATGGCTTTAAGTTTCTCTCCATTTAGTTTGATATTAGCTGTCGGCTTGCTGTATATAGCTTTAATTATATTTAGGTATGACCCTTGTATCCCTAATCTCTCCAAGACTTTTATCATAAAGGGATGTTGAATTTTGTCATATGCTTTTTCAGCATCTAATGAAACGATCATATGGTTTTTTTCTTTCAGTTTATTTATATGATGGATTACATTGATAGATTTGCGTATGTTAAACCAGCCCTGCATCTCTGGTATGAAGCCTACTTGATCATAATGGATAATTTTTCTAATGTGTTCTTGGATTCGGTTTGCCAGAATTTTGTTGAGGATTTTTGCGTCGATGTTCATGAGTGAGATTGGCCTGTAATTCTCTTTCTTGGTTGGGTCTTTGTGTGGTTTTGGTATCAGAGTTACTGTAGCTTCATAAAAGGAATTTGGCAATGACTCTTCTGTTTCTATATTGTGAAATACATTAAGGAGAATAGGTATTAGGTCTTCTTGGAAGTTCTGGTAGAATTCCGCATTGAAACCATCTGGTCCTGGACTTTTTTTGGAAGGGAGGTTTTTGATAACCGCTTCTAATTCTTCACGACTAACAGGTCTATTTAGGTTGTTCACCTGGTCCTGGTTTAACTTTGGTAAATGGTATTTATCTAAAAAAGCGTCCATTTCTTTTGCATTTTCCAGTTTTGTGGCATACAGGCTTTTGTAGTAAGATCTAATGATTCTCTGAATTTCCTCTGTGTCTGTGGTTATGTCTCCCTTTTCATTTCTGATCTTATTAATTTGCAAATTCTCTCTCTGCCGTTTGATTAGTTTGGATAGGGGTTTATCAATCTTGTAGATTTTCTCCAGGAACCAGCTTTTTGATTCATTGATTCTTTCAATTGTTTTCTGTGTTTCTATTTTGTTGATTTCAGCCCTCAGTTTGATTATTTCCAGTCTTCTACCCCTTCTAGGTGAGTCTGCTTCTTTTTTTTCTAGAGCTTTCAGGTGGGCTGTTAAGTCTCCAATGTGTGCTTTCTCTGTTTTCTTTAAGTGGGCAGTTAGTGCTATGAACTTTCCTCTCGGAACTGCTTTCATAGTGTCCCATAGGTTTGAGTATGTTGTTTCTTTATTTTCATTGTCTTCAAGGAAGACTTTAATTTCTTTCTTTATTTCTTCCTTAATCCAGGTATGGTTCAGTAGTTGACTATTCAGTTTCCATGAGTTTGTAGGCTTTCTGGGGGTAGCATTGTTGCTGAATTCTAGCTTTAATCCATGGTGATCTGATAAGATACAGGTGGTTATTAATATTTTTTTGTAACTGTGGATGTTTGCTTTGTTACCGAGTATGTGGTCGATTTTTGAGAAGGTTCCATGAGCTGCAGAGAAGAAGGTATATTCTTTCCTATTTGGGTGGAATATTCTATAGATGTCTGTTAAGTCCATTTGATTCATTACCTCCATTAATTCTCTTATTTCTCTGTTAGGTTTCTGTCTACTTGACCTGTCCATTGGTGAGAGAGGAGTATTAAAGTCTCCTACTATTAATGTGTGCGGTTTGATGGCTGCCTTGAGTTTTAACAATGTTTCTTTTACGTACGTGGGTGCTTTTATATTAGGGGCATAGATATTCAGGATTGAGACTTCATCCTGATGAATTGTTCCTGTTATGAGTAGAAAATGTCCCTCTCCATCTCTCCTGAATGATTTAAGTTTGAAGTCAACTTTGTTAGAAATTAGTATGGCCACCCCTGCTTGTTTCTTAGGTCCATTTACTTGATAAGCCTTATCCCAACCCTTTACTCTGAGTAGGTGCCTGTCTTTGTGGTTGAGGTGTGTTTCTTGTAAACAGCAGAATGTTGGATCCTGTTTTCGTATCCAATCTCTTAGTCTGTGCCTTTTTATAGGAGAGTTGAGTCCATTGACATTAAGTGCTATTAATGACCAGTGGTTGTTAACTCCGGTCATTTTTTAAGTTGTAAATTTTGTGTGTTCCCCTTCTTTGTGTTGCGCTGGTGAAGGGTCTCTAGTTGTCTGAGATATTGTGGTCATTGTTGGACTCCTTGGTTATTGATTTTCCTTCTATTACTTTCTGTAAGGCTGGATTTGTGGCTACGTATTGTTTAAATTTGTTTTTATCCTGGAAAATTTTGTTTTCTCCATTTATAGTGAATGAAAGCTTGGCTGGGTACAGTAGTCTGGGCTTGCATCCATGGTCTCTTAGTTTCTGCAGTACATCTATCCAGGACCTTCTGGCTTTCATGGTTTCCATAGAGAAGTCAGGTGTAAGTCTGATAGGTTTACCTTTATAAGTAACTTGGCCTTTTTCCTTCGCTGCTCTTAGTATTCTTTCTTTATTCTGTATGCTTTGTGTTTTGATTATTATATGGCGAGAGGATGTTTTTTTTTGATCCAGCCTATTCGGTGTTCTGTATGCTTCTTGAACCTTCATAGGTATATCTTTCTTTAGGTTGGGAAAGTTTTCTTCTATAATTTTATTAAATATATTTTCTGGACCGTTGAGCTGCGCTTCTTCTCCTTCTTCTATTCCTATTATTCTTAGGTTTGGTCTTTTTATTGTGTCCCATATTTCCTGAATGTTTTGTGATGAGAATTTGTTGGCCTTGCTGTTTTCTTTGATCAGCGTGTTTATTTTCTCTATGGTATCTTCAGAATCTGAGATTCTTTCTTCTATCTCTTGTATTCTGTTGGTTATGCTTGCTTCTGTAGTCTCTATTCGTTTACCTAGATTTTCCCTGTCCAGCTGGCCTTCTGTTTGTGTTTTCTTCTTTGCCTCCATTTCAGTTTTTAAGTCTTGAACTGTTTCCATTATCTGTTTGATTGTTTTTCCTTGGTTTCCTAGGGTATCATTCACTGATTTACTCAATTCTTCAAACTTTCTGTTATACTTCTCATCCATTTCTATAAGAGCATTTTTTACATGTTGTTTAAGGGCGTCAATCACTTTCATAAAGTCAATTTTATCTACTTCTTCATGATTAAGGTGTTCATGTCCACCTGTTGGGATGTCGCTGGGTTCTGGTGGTTTCATATAGTTTTTCAGATTGTTAGGTGAATTCTTGCATTGGCGCCTGCCCATCTCTTTCTCCGAATGCTCCCCTCTGGATCTTCTTTTACCGGATCAGGTCTCCTTGCCTACTGATGTACCTTCCCAGTGATGGCTCTCTGCAGTACTAGCTCTCCTGGTGTTCTAGTGATGTCTCTCCTTGCTTGTTGCAGGCAGGCCAGTGAAACAAAGAAAGTCTCGCCTGCCTACTTGCCCTGAGGATTTTCCCCCAGCACCAGACAGACTGAGCTGGATGGTGTTATGTGCCCAAAGAGGAAAGGGGACAGAAGGAAAAAGGGTTCTGGATGCAAGCTGGGTGGGACAAGAAGAGAGAGGCAGTATGGGGGGGTAGAGCCCCTGCAGGGAGCCCGGGGAGTATAGGGAGGGGGATGAGGAACTTCAGAGTTCCCTGTCCAGGGCTGCTTCCGCCGCCGCTGGTCACAAACTCACCGCACTGCTGTCTCTCCTGGTGCCGAGATCAGATATCCGTGCAGGTTCGGTAGTTCGTAAACAAAGCGCCTACCTTGGTTGGTGCAGGCAGGCCAGTGAAACAAAGGAGGTCTCGCCTGCCTACCTGCCCTGAGGATTTGCCCCCAGCGCCAGACAGACTGAGCTGGATGGTGATATGTGCCCAAAGAGGAAAGTTGACAGAGGGAAGAATGGTTCTGGATGCAAGCTGGGTGGGGCAAGAAGACAGAGGCAGTATGGGGGGGTAGAGCCCGTGCAGGGAGCCCGGGGAGTATAGGGAGGGGGATGAGGAACTTCAGAGTTCCCTGTCCAGGGCTGCTTCCGCCGCCGCTGGTCACAAACTCACTGCACTGCTGTCTCTCCTGGTGCCGAGTTCAGATCTCCGTGCAGGTTGGGTAGTTCGTAAACAAAGCGCCTTCCTTGGTTGGTCCAGGTGGGCCAGTGAGACAAAGGAGGTCTCGCCTGCCTACTTGCCCTGAGGATTTGCCCCAGCGCCAGACAGACTGAGCTGGATGGTGTTATGTGCCCAAAGAGGAAAGGGGACAGAAGGAAAAAGGGTTCTGGATGCAAGCTGGGTGGGACAAGAAGAGAGAGGCAGTATGGGGGGGTAGAGCCCCTGCAGGGAGCCCGGGGAGTATAGGGAGGGGGATGAGGAACTTCAGAGTTCCCTGTCCAGGGCTGCTTCCGCCGCCGCTGGTCACAAACTCACCGCACTGCTGTATCTCCTGGTGCCGAGATCAGATCTCCGTGCAGGTTGGGTAGTTCGTAAACAAAGCGCCTACCTTGGTTGGTGCAGGCGGGCCAGTGAGACAAAGGAGGTCTCGCCTGCCTACTTGCCCTGAGGATTTGCCCCCAGCGCCAGACAGACTGAGCTGGATGGCCTTATGTGCCCAAAGAGGAAAGGGGACAGAAGGAAGAAGGGTTCTGGATGCAAGCTGGATGGGACAAGCTCATAATGGTATTTTTACACATGTTTTCTTCTTACACACCCTGCCCTCTGGCCTTTGCCTTGCCCTCCCCTCTGTCCCATTCTTGCTGTTTTTCCATTGCCCACAACAACCTAATTTCTGCTCTCCCAGTACAATATTGCATTATCTTCTGTCAGTGTTCCTGTACCCTAATCCTTCAGGTCTCTTTTTCCCTCTCACAGTTCTCTAGGTTCATGAGTCATCCACACATGGACACCGACCCACTCACGCATAGAAACTTCAATCAAGGCTACACACATGATAGAAAACATAGTGTTTATCTGAACGCAGTTTATTTCAGCTAACATTCTGAATTGAAATTTCACCCATTTTCCTACAAATGTCATTTTTTTACTTTTAAATCTGTGTGTGTGTGTGTGTGTGTGTGTGACCACAGAGATGAGAGATGTCAGACCCTCCTGGGGCTTGTGTTACAGGTGGTTGTGAACTGCCTGGTTTGAGTGTTGGGAATCAAATGCTGGTCCTCTGGAAGAACAAGAAGTGCTCTTTATCACTGAGGCATATAGGCAGATCATGTGATAGTTTTGGTTGTCGTCCTCAAAGATTTGTTTATCTTTTATTTTTATGTGTGTGAATATTTTTCCTGCAATATATGTGTACATCCGTGGTAACTGTGGAGGCCAGAAAGGGATTCCTGGAACTGGAGTTATAGATGGTTCTGAGCCACCAAGTGGGTGCTGGGAACCAAACCCAGTTCCTCTGTAAGAGCAGCCAGTGCTTTTCCCTGAGACATCTGTCCCACCACTTTCTCATTTTTGACAAACCTACTTACTGATTTCCTCAGTAGCTGCAATTTATGCTCACTAGCAGTGAGTAAAGTTTCCTCTTTCCTCAAATTCCTGCCAGCATTTGTTGTTCTGTTTTCTTGATGAAAGTCATTCTGAGCTAGTAAGGTGACAGTATAAATCATTTTAATTTCACCTTTCCCTGATGGCTTAGGATGTTGAACCCATCATCAAATATTATTTGCCATTTCTATTTCTTCCTTTGAGGACTGTCTGCTCACCTCATTACCTCATGTATGGATTGGATTTGGTTTAATCTTGGCTGTTTTTACATAATAGAACCCTATGTGATACAGAGTTGGCAATGATTTCTCAAATCTGCAAGCTGTCTCTTCAGTTGTGAGGTTCCTTCCATTGTTAGGCAGGTTTTTAGTTTGCTATAATCCATGTGTCAGTCCTTGGGTTGTGTTCTCTGCTGTCACAGTCCATTCAGAAGTTCCTACCTCTGCATAGGATGATTGTTGACACGGGACATAGTTGATGTGTCTTCCCTGCAGTTTCAGCATGTCCTGTCTTCACATGAAGTCTGTGATCTATTTTCAATGTTTCATGTAGTTTGAGACTCGACCTGATTTCATTCTTCTACAGGTACATACCCAGTTTTCTCAGCACCATCTGTAAAAGGATCTTTCCTAATGACATCTGGGTTTAAGGGAAAAAATGAAGTACCTTCTAGGGCTGGGTTGATGAATCCATGATTAAGAGCACTTGCCGCTCTTGCAGAGGACAAAGGTTCAGTTAACAGCACCCATATGGCAGCTCACAATCCCTTATATCTCTAATTCTAAGGTATCTGATGTCATCTTCTGGAGAGTAGTTGACTGTTCAGTTTTCATGAGTTTGTAGGCATTCTGGGGGTAGAATTGTTGTTGAATTCTAGCATGATTCCATGGTAATCCAATAGTACACAGCTGGTTACTACATTTTCTTTTGTATCTGTGAATGTTTGCTTTGTTACTGATTATGTGATCAATTTTTGAGCAGGTTCCATGAGATGCTGAGAAGAAGGTATTTTCTTTTCTGTTGGGTGGAATGTTCTATAGATGTCTATTAATTTCATTTGTTTCACTACATCTGTGATATCTCTTATTGCTCCATTAAGTTTCTGTCTGTTTAGCCTGTCCATTGGTGAGAGAGGAGTGTTGAAACCTACTATTAGAGTGTGTGTTTAACTTCTTTGAGTTGTGGTGGTGGAGAGTTGTCAGATGTCTGTGTTATTATGGGTGTTCTTAGCTTCCTTGGTTTGTGCTTTGCCTTCTAGTAGTTTCTGTAAGTCTGGGTTTGTGGCTACCTATTATTTAAATCTGTTTTTGTCCTGGAATATCTTTTTTCTCCATTGATGGTGAATGCAAGCTTTGCTGTGAATAGTACTCTGGGATTGCCTTCATGGTCTCTTAGTGTTGGCAGCACATCTATCTAAGACATTCTGGCTTTCATGGTTTCCACTGAGAAGTCAGGTGTAATTCAAGTGCCTACGGACTCCTGATCTTTGATGAAGAAACCAGAAATACATGGGAGACCATTCTCTCCCTTATAAGAGATCATGTCAGCACACAGAAGCCACCCTATTGCTGACACACCCCCACATCCCAAAAAATATTTAATGGAAAGGAATTCCCACACAGACCTCAACCTAAAACCAGATATCTTGAACCTAACAGAAGAAAAAGAAGGGAAGATCCCTGAAATCAATGACATAGGAAAAGACTTTCTGAGCAGAACACTATTAACACAGACACTAATTTCAACAATTAATAAATGGGATCTCATGAAACTGAAAAGCTTCTGCATGACAAAAGATCCCATCATTCAGACAAAGTGGCAGCTTACAGAATGGTAAAATATTTTTTTATCAACTACACACCCAATAGAGGGCTAATATCCAAAATTATACAAAAAAACTCAAACAAAATGTATAAAGAACTCAAAAGGCTAGATATCAAGAAAACAAATGACTCAATTAAAACTGGGAATTTTTAAACAGAGAATTCTCAATAGGGAATCTTAAGTGGCTGAGAAAGACTTAAATGTTCAACATTCTCAGTCATTAATGAAATGCAAACCAAGTCTGCTTTGAGAGTCCATTTTACACCTGTCAGAATCCCTAGGATCAATAATACGAGTGACAGTTCCTGCTGGCAAGGACATAGAATAAGGGGTACACTCATCCACTGCTGGTAGGAGTGCAGACTCATACAGTCACTATGGAAATGAGTGTGGATTTACCTTAGAGAGATGGGAACTGATCTACCTCGTGATCCAGCTCTATCACTCTTGGGCATTTACCCAAAGGAAACTTCATCCTACCACAGAGACGCTTACTCAACCATGTCCATTGCTGCTCTATTAATAATGCCCAGAAATTGGATAACATATTCAAGACATGAATATGAATGGATAATAAAAATTGGAACCTTTATACAAATGAATATTACTCAGCCATTATAAAGAATTAAATTCACAGTAAATGGGTAGAACTAGGGGGAGAAATCACCCTGAGTGAGGTACCCAGACACAGAAAGCCAAATGTGGCATGTATTAGCTTACATGTGGATATACAGAATCACAGAGATTAAGCATAGAGTAACAGACTAAGGAGGAGAGAAGCATCTCATCAGGAAAGAAGAAATAGAATAGAAAGGTACAGGCTGGTGAGGGGAGGTGCAAGGAGAGAAATAGAGGGACGAGGGAGTGTATACAGGGAGAAACAGCTAAAGCTAAGGCCACGGAAGTAGTGTGCAGTGGCATGGGTATTGATACAGTCGATGCTTCCTGAAATAAATGCATATGTGAAGACAATCTAACAGAGAAATCAAATAACAGGGTGATGAGACTGTGTCTGAGAGCTTTCTCCTTCTGTCTTGCATTCCATTCTTTAGGTTGGGATTAAAGATGTGCACCACTGGGATTAAAGGCGTGCACCGCCAGGTTTCTATGGCAAACTAGTGTGGCTACTGAGATTAAAGGTGTGTGCTACCACTTACTCTCTGATCTTCAGCTAAACTTTCTTTATTAAAATACAAATGAAATCTCACTACACGTAAGTATCACGAAACATTGTAAAGGAGGGGACACATAGATTATAAGAGCCAGAGCATCATGGAGTTTGCTGTGACATTGTATCTCCTAGGAATGTCAGAATCTACACCAATAAAATCTTATTAACATGGCTGCTTAAGTATGAGCTGAATAAGGACAAGGGGCAATCTATAAGGGACAAGGGGCCAACCAGCCCTACACAAAGAACTATAGGGAACTCACAAATGCCGGGAGTGGAGAAACAGTTTTAGTCCTACTGTGGGAAGAGTACACGAAATGCTTATCCAATACCAAATGGTGAGCCCTGAATCATACATACAAATAACATTATACTAAATTAAAGTATGTGTGTGTTATAGTTTCTTAGGTACTTAACAGTATGAATCCTTGTGATTTTTTTCACATATCCATACTATTATTTTGCTCTCCTTTCTCCCTGTGTATTTATCTCCCTTCAACCTAATTATAACCCTGACAGCATACAGACAAGTAACATACAGATCGGGCAGGTTACATACACATATGCATGTAACAAAATTAATGAAAAATCCATGAATTTGAAAGGGAACAAGGAGGCATATAAGAGCGGGTTTGAAGAAAAAAAGTAAAAGGAGAAATGATGTTTCATTGTTACAAAATATTTGTATAACTATGTAAAGACGTGTTGCATTTGTTGAATTATATGTAAAAATGTGTTGCTGTTTTACCTTGTCTGCCTAAGGCACCTGATTAGTCTAACAAAAAGCTAAATGGCCAATAGCAAGAAAGAGGTATAGGCAGGACTTGCAGGCAGGGAAACTGAGTAGCAGGAGGAATTTAGGCTTAGAAAGGAAGAAAGAAAAAGAGATACCAGGGAGAAACCAGTGGCCAATCAGACACACATGGAGGAAGCAGGAAACCAAGACATACAGAATAAAAGAAAGGTAAAAAGCCCCAAGGAAAAATGTAGATGAATAGAAACAGGTTAAATTAAGTTCAAAAAGCTAGCAGGATGAGCCTAAGCTAAGACTAAGCACTTATAATTAATAAGAAGCATTCATAATAAATTATTTGGGAGTTTCTTGGTGGCCCAAAGGAAAATTGCAACTATACATAATACAATAAATAAAATAAAGAAGTAGTTGTTTTTAAAGAATTAACATAAAAGGTAAAAAAGGGACACAGCCAAGACTGTTAAATAGACAAGCTTGTCTCAGAAAAAAAAAAGAAGATAAAAAGAGATGTAACATATCCCTATTACCTGCTCTGAAGAATTTTTCACAGATACTGCCACGGCATAACCACATGGGAATAAGGTGGCCTGCATTGATTAAAAGAGTTTCTAATAGTAAAGTATATTACAGTTGCTTATGACTTAAAATGTCATTATAAAATATCTAGCAAATTAAATTCAACTTGATTACATTATCATTTCTTCCCACTACATTCCTTAGGATGAATTTTAATTTATTAACGCCATGTATCACTAAGCTAAAATCCTGATACAATTATCTCACTTGATCCTGAGTGGCATTCAGAAGTAGACATAGAAAGCAAGCTTGTCAGGTTTTTGTGTGTCTATGACTACCAGCCTGATGACTGTAGACTTCAACATTTTAAACTTTGTACAAAAAAAAATGTTTCAATGAGTTCTTTGATGAGGAATGATTTTAGAAGGACTAATATGTGAAAACTTGCTTTATTTAAGCACCCGTAGAACATTAATCCTTTCTCACTTCAGTCTTCTATAAAAAGAATCCAGGAGTAGTTAATGCATAAGCAATAGCTATTACAATAGTCTTGCTAATTGACCTTGTAATGACAAAATATGGGAGATCTTGGTCAAACAGAGATAATACTTCCAATTCAAATGTCTTAGCTAAAGTGATTTTGTATTTCTTCTGTAGACTCTTCTCAAACTCACAGAGATCCCCCTGCCTCTGCCTCTTGAGTACTGGGAGTAAAGGAATGTACCACCACTGACCAGCAAATTTTGTACTTCTTAAGGCATCTTGAAACTAAGATGAGTGTTGAAATGAATTTTGAGAACTTAGGTCCTGATAAAACTGTACAAGAATACTTTTTTTTGCCTTTATTTTTTTAAAAAAGATCTTTATTATTTTTATTTTATGTATAAAGTGTTTTGCCTACATGTATGTCTGTATACCACACGTGTGTCTGGTGCCCACCAAGGCCAGAAGAGGGCATCAGACCTCCTGAAATTAGAGTTATACTTATGGGTCCTGGGGATTTAACCCATTTCTTTGGAAGAGCAGGCAGTGCTCTTACCCATGGAGCCATTTCACCAGGCCCAGGGATATTTTACAAAACAAAACAACAATAAAAGATACTATGGAAAACAACTGGGCACTGCCGCAAAAGTACTTGATTGTCTCAAATACAGATGAGGAGACACACTGATGGCTAGGAAAGACTGAAACTCAAAAGGGCTGCTAGGGACAAAACTACAATTCTAGCCAGAGGCACAACAGCTGCAAGATTTAGAAATCTAAGCTTTTGCCCTAGGACTTCCCACCACTGTCTGGGAACTGGCATAGCCTTCTTGCTTAAGAGTACTCGCAAGAGGCTTTCTGACGTCACGCAGGCGGAGACTTTAAAATCCAAATGGCTCCTGGTTGGCATTGGTGGGTGTCTTCCTAAGCAGTTGTGCATTTTACTGGAAGTGGGCGCTGGGGGTCAAGAACCAGAGAGAAAGGTAACTGCTGGTATGGGGTTAACTCTGTTCCTGCTAAGAAACTCTGTGGCATCAGAGACCTGGGGCGGCATCTGCCAGGCTCTGGGTTCAGGGATCAGTAAGTTTGTGTGGGCAGCGCCTGGAGAGGGAAAAGAGGATGCTGATTGCTGACCAAGGTGTTCCGCAGGGAGGGGGAGAAGGGGAGGACTGCCTGGGAGGGACAGGTTAAAACACTGCGTTCCTGTGGTAATGCAGCATGTGAAAAGCCATGTAAGAAGAAAAAGTCTGGGAAACTGAAGGCTTGAGAATAAGACCTAAGTGGAATGTAAGCAGTCGAACAAGGAGTGATGTGACTCAGTGCACAGCCTATTGTGCTAAAGTCCCCAGCTCAAACAAACAATAAAGTGGGTTTTATTATTTGGTGTTAGTATTTGGGAATCTGCATTGGCCTGCCTGTCCTTAGGGTCCTGACAGGAAACCTCCTCACCTGTAGCCACTAAGAGCACTTCACCTGTAGCCACTTCTGGGCACATTTGCTATGGTTCCTTGTAACAGGTGGACCTACCCCTAACCTCCCCCTTCTCCTGTGTCTACCTCCCTCTCTCTCCCGCACTCTTTACCCCATGGGACTAGTGTGCTCCCCTCTCTGCCTTCTCTGTCCCTTCTCTCTCATCTTCCAATAAGCCTCCTGTATAAGCCTTATCGCATAGCGTGACTTCTCTTCACTACATATATATATATATATATATATATATATATATATATATATATATATATATATATATATATAATTTTATCAACAGTGAGTTCTGTCTTATCCTAGAAAGAAGCCAGGGCAGGACCAGAAAAAGCTGAGTGGCTAGCGTCTAGTGCTGCAGAGACGAAGACAGGGTCTGACATAGGTATGCTTATGATACTAAAATATTTTGAGAATGGAAGCAGCCTCTACATTATGTTATGGAACGGATTGCTTGTCTTTACTGAAAGGGAGATTAGAACCAGAAAGACAATAGTGGGTATTAAACTATGGGGTTAAACATAAAGCAAGAAAAGTAGATATTAGGAAAAGAGAATGAATCCTGATTTTGAAGCCAAAGGAAACATTTTGAGGAGAGTTAAGGAGCCTGAGATTTCTTGTCAAGCAGTCTGTGAGTTACCATTGAAATAGACATAAGAGATACCAGTGATGTATTCGGGATAACACATTGAAATTTTGCGATCATGGATTGCCGTGTGATGCAGGAATCATATATGTTCATTTTTGCATTGTCTTGCTCGAGTGTATTGAATACTTGAAGTTGCATAGGTGTTATCTTTAGTGAGGACTTAAGTATACATGACAAACAAATACAGCACACAGGGAAAATACTATCGTAAAGGAATAAACTTAGTTACTCTTCTACTTCAGAATAAAAGTGACAATTATTGCTTAATGATCCACTTGCATCTGGAACATTTTTCTGATATTGAAATCATGAATTAGGTTCTGAGCATGAAGCGCAGTTCCATTTCCACCGGTGGTGCTGGCTGCCTCTCCACACAGGAATTAAGATCTCAGGACCTCGACGAACCAGACCTTTATACCCGTCAAGCGTAAGTGCCTCCAACTATGGATCTCAGCTGCATGCTGCCATGTTCTGTACCTAGTTCTCAGAAACTGTAGAATCAGATGGTGAAAGTGGGTCTTCTCTAGTTCCACACTTGAGTCGCTCACTCTCCAAAGGTTAGTAATTCCTTCAGAGAGCTTTGGTTTTACTGTCTAAGTCTGGCAGTATTAATTATATTAGCAATTAAACTAAGAAAATGTCAATATAAACTCAATTTAAAATAACAATCTTATTATAAGGTTTCAAAACTAAAATGGTTTTATTTATTTATTTGCTTCTTTGTTTGTTTTGGTTTGTTTTGGAGACAAGATTTCTCGATGCAGCCCTAGTTTTCCTGGCATTCACTCTGTAGACCAGGTTAGCATCGAACTTTGGGATATACCTTTCTCTGCTTCCAAAGTGCTCAGATTAAAGGTGCGTGCCACCACCACCTACAATGCTTTTAATTTAAAAAAAAATCTGGGTAAGCAAGATGACTCAGCAGGTAAAGGCACTTATCAACAAACCCAAACACCTGCTTTCAATCCCCAGACCCACATGGTAGAAGAGAACCTGCTGCATCAGCAGCTACTGACCACCAGCTGCTCGCTCTCTTTCTGTCTCTCTCTCTCTCTCTCTCTCTCTCACACACACACACACACACACATACACACACACAATAATAAATGTAATAAAGTTAAAATATTTCCAATGCAAAACAATTTCATTGGGCAGCAAAACATGGTCTCCCCTTTTAACGTCAGATCCCTTTAATATCTGACTAATGAAAGACAGTTAGAATCTATTCTGCTGCTGCATTCAGACTGTCCTAGCAGCCAGTCTCTAGGTAGCAATGTATGCATGAAAGGATGAGCATGAGAAGAACAAACAACATCTTAGTTTTGATGTAGTGATACCTAGATATACATACCTTGGAGAACATGTCTAGTCTAGATCAGCAGTTGTCTGGATTGTAGGTGTGGAAGTTTGATACAGATTGACAGGAAACAGTCTGTTATTTGTATGACCTGGGGTATGACCTCACCTTTTTGTACTTTGAATCCCTTGTGTATAAGAATGGGGATAGGTTGAGCGGTGGTGCACGTATTTAATTAAACGGAGGCAGTCTAATCTCTGGGTTTGAGGCCAGCCTGGTCTACAGACAAATTCCAAGACAACCAGAGCTACACAGAAAAACCTGTCTTCCAAAAAAAGAAAGAAAAAGAGTGGAGATACTGGGAGATTGCTCAGTGGTTTAGAGTCGTTCCTATTCTACCACAGGACCCAAATTCAGTTCCCAGTACCCACATTGGGCAGGTCACAACCGCCTGTGACTCCAGCTCAAGGAGATCTGGTGCCCCTTTTGTGACCTCCATAGGCACTCTCGTGCATGTGTGGTTATGCCTATACAAACAAAATATACATAGAATATAAAATAGAACTTTTCACTTTTTTAATGGAGATAATGGCAGACTCTCCTTTACAAGTTGTTCTGAATATTTATTGAGTGTTTATATAGGTCAACTGCTCTTAAGTTCTTCATGCATATTAACTCTTGATACTCGGTGACAACTTTCCCTTAAGGCACAATGGCAAACAAGGGAGTACAAAAAAGGGAGCAGTTATAGGGGCATAAATAGAGATGAAAGTGTTTAGGTTATTGAACAGGCCTTTAGACTACTTGGTACAGAAGATCTATGGGCCTGAAACACACCTTTAAGGATAATATATGTGTTGATAATGTCATGCACAAGGAAATTTGGTTTGTTATTTGTGGTGCTGAGGATTGAGCACAAGCTGAACAAAACACTGAGATATATCCCTGTCACAGAAGTACATTTCATTCCCCCCATATTTTATACCTAAAACTGCTGTAACTTCATGGTATGCTCTCCTGCTTTTAGGAATGCATTGTCTTTAGTTATTTAAAGCTTAAAGACTAATGTTTGATGCTGTTCTTACGATGTGTGTGTGTGTGTGTGTGTGTTTGTGTGTGTGATGGATAGCTTTGAAATAATGCAGACTTGAACAGAGGAGGAAATGTTTTTGATTGCCTTCTTAATATGCAACTTGGTATGTTTTCAAGTTCTAAAAAATAAAGGATACAAGACCTATCCATGATAAAGTATTTATTCAGAAAAATATCCAACATCTATATAAGGTATTAAATTGTCTGATTTGAGTGATTTTGCAGTGTGGTTTAAATTCTGGTTTGTCTGAGACAGGGTTTCTCTGTCTAGCTCTGGCTGTCAGTGGAACTCACTCTGTAGACCAGGCTGGCCTTGAACTCACAGACGTCTGCCTGCCTCTGGCTCAGGAGTGCTGGGATTTGCTGGGATTAAAGGTGTGAGCCACTAGCACCCAGTTTTATTGTTTTTTTAAAAGCAATGTATAAGTAAAACCCACAGTTTTACAAAAATAGCTATTCAAGTAATCCACACAAAGTTGTTTTCACCGTTAACAATTTCTATGGCATTTGACATGGGCTACAAACATGGCCCTGTGGTAAAGTACTTTCTTAGCATGTGGCTTCAGACCTGGGCTCAATTCCCAGTACCACCAAAAAGAACAAAACAAAACAAAACAACTACTTTTTACTAGGAAGACCCTTTTCCCTTCCTCAATAAAAGAGAGGTCAGGAGTGTGCCTTGTATCATCAATTCCAGCACTTTCTTATCAGACACTGGGGGGATTGCAAGTTCCAGGTCAGGCAGGGTCACATAGTAAGACCCTATCTAAAATACATAACAGCCAGGAAATCTTAAAATGAAAAATGGTCTATGTTTAGTAATAGTGCAAGTTAGTTTGAGTCATGAAAAATTTAAACAAAAATCAGTCTATAAGAAAATGTTGATGAGGGTCTGAAGAGGTGGCTCAGCATCTAAGAACACTGCTTACTCTTCCAGAGGTGCTGAGTTCAGTTCCCAGTAACCACATACTGGCTCACAACTGTCTATAGTGTGATCCCATGTCCTCGTCTGACATAAAGTTGGACATGCAGGTAGAGTACTCATATAAATAAAAATAAGTTTTTAAAGAAAAAAAAGAAGGAAGGAAGGAAGGAAGGAAGGAAGGAAGGAAGGAAGGAAAAGAAATGAAGGAAGAAAAAGTTGATGAAGCCCGGTGGTGGTAGTGGTGGGAGCACATGCCTTTAATCCCAGCACTCAGGAGCCAGAGGCAGGAAGAGCTCTATGCGTTAGAGGCCAGCCTGGGCTACAGAGTGAGCTCCAAGACAGCCAAGCCTACACAAAGAAACCCTGTCCCATAAAACCAAAAGAGTTGATGATCTAAATATTTGTGCAGTAGGACATACCTATAATCCCAGATTTGGAAAGCAGGAGAATCCATTGTTCTGGGCTATGTAAACTCATGACTCAAAAAAAAAGAAGAATAAAAGAAAAGAAAAACTATATGTATGTAGGACTGGAGGGTTTTTTCTGTGATTAAGAAAACTGTTTGCTCTTGCAGAGGACCTGAATTCAATTTCTGGCACTCACACAGAAACTCAAACCATCTGTAACTGCAGTTCTTCTCATCTAGGAGCACACAACACACATGCTTACATGCAGTGAAGATGTTTATATGCATAAATATACATGTACATAATAATTGACGAGAGGCTGAAGAGGTAGCTCAGCAGTTAAGAGCACTTGTTCTTCCAAAGGGCCTGTGTTCATTGCCAGCACCTGCTTGGTCAATCACAACCCTCAGTAACTCCAGTCCCCTGGATCTGATGCCCTCTTCTGGCCTACCTGAACATTGTGTGCACATGATGTACAAAGTTTACAAAACACCTAGACACATAATTTATTTTAAAAATAATTGAGCAAGACATGGTGGTGCATGCCAGTAATCCCAGCACTCTGGAAGCTGAGAGGAGAATCTTGAGTTCAAGGTTAGCCTGAGCTACATAACAAGTCCAAGGTTACCCTGGTATGTATAGCAAAAACCTTTCTAAATTTTAGAAAATAGATATTAAGAGGGATTACAGCATAAACAATAAAATATCAAAATGGAAAAGTCAAAATAACCAGAAAAAAATCAAATATTAACTCTCACAAAATGATTTATTAACAAATTATTTTACAGATGAATGCTTTCAAATAATTAAAGGTCAGATGGTTTTTAAACATGTGAGTTGTCAAAGAACATAAACACAATTATCAAGAGGCTACTATATGCGTGTACAACAACTTATAGGCATCATAATAAAATCAAACCAATCACCGACAGACATAATATACAAAGCTCAATAATTGCTATCAAAATGTATTTGGCAAGTAGGCAATTATTATTTAAGATAAGATCTTGCTCAGATTTGTTGAGTCTCTAGCCAGAAACTTTGGGCCTTCCTTAGTCCTCTAAATGCTGGAATTAGATGCATGCATGGCAACAACTGGCTCAGCAAATGCTTTACGCATGACCATATGCCTGGTACTGTAATAGATGTCTGAACTAATATAGCACAACACCTGCCCCATGGACTCCATTTCAAGTGGGACGATGGCTACAGGAACAAGTATTTCCCATTACAAGATTATTAAGTTAGCTACAAAGTAGTAGATTTCATAATGGCATTTTTACACATGTTTTCTTCTTCCACACCCTGCCCTCTGGCCTTTGCCTTGCCCTCCCCTCTGTCCCATTCTTGCTGTTTTTCCATTGCCCACAACAACCTAATTTCTGCTCTCCCAGTACAATATTGCATTATCTTCTGTCAGTGTTCCTGTACCCTAATCCTTCAGGTCTCTTTTTCCCTCTCACAGTTCTCTAGTTTCATGAGTCATCCACACATGGACACCGACCCACTCACACATAGAAACTTCAATCAAGGCTACACACATGAGAGAAAACATAGTGCTTATCTGAACGCAGTTTATTTCAGCTAACATTCTGAATTGAAATTTCACCCATTTTCCTACAAATGTCATTTTTTTTTACTTTTAAATCTCTGTGTGTGTGTGTGTGTGACCACAGAGATGAGAGATGTCAGACCCTCCTGGGGCTTGTGTTACAGGTGGTTGTGAACTGCCTGGTTTGAGTGTTGGGAATCAAATGCTGGTCCTCTGGAAGAACAAGAAGTGCTCTTTATCACTGAGGCATATAGGCAGATCATGTGATAGTTTTGGTTGTCGTCCTCAAAGATTTGTTTATCTTTTATTTTTATGTGTGTGAATATTTTTCCTGCAATATATGTGTACATCCGTGGTGACTGTGGAGGCCAGAAAGGGATTCCCTGGAACTGGAGTTATAGATGGTTCTGAGCCACCAAGTGGGTGCTGGGAACCAAACCCAGTTCCTCTGTAAGAGCAGCCAGTGCTTTTCCCTGAGACATCTGTCCCACCACTTTCTCATTTTTGACAAACCTACTTACTGATTTCCTCAGTAGCTGCAATTTATGCTCACAAGCAGTGAGTAAAGTTTCCTCTTTCCTCAAATTCCTGCCAGCATCTGTTGTTCTGTTTTCTTGATGAAAGTCATTCTGAGCTAGTAAGGTGACAGTATAAATCATTTTAATTTCACCTTTCCCTGATGGCTTAGGATGTTGAACCCATCATCAAATATTATTTGCCATTTCTATTTCTTCCTTTGAGGACTGTCTGCTCACCTCATTACCTCATGTATGGATTGGATTTGGTTTAATCTTGGCTGTTTTTACATAATAGAACCCTATGCGATACAGAGTTGGCAATGATTTCTCAAATCTGTAAGCTGTCTCTTCAGTTGTGAGGTTCCTTCCATTGTTAGGCAGGTTTTTAGTTTGCTATAATCCATGTGTCAGTCCTTGGGTTGTGTTCTCTGCTGTCACAGTCCATTCAGAAGTTCCTACCTCTGCATAGGATGATTGTTGACACGGGACATAGTTGATGTGTCTTCCCTGCAGTTTCAGCATGTCCTGTCTTCACATGAAGTCTGTGATCTATTTTCAATGTTTCATGTAGTTTGAGACTCGACCTGATTTCATTCTTCTACAGGTACATACCCAGTTTTCTCAGCACCATCTGTAAAAGGATCTTTCCTAATGACATCTGGGTTTAAGAGAAAAAATGAAGTACCTTCTAGGGCTGGGTTGATGAATCCATGATTAAGAGCACTTGCCGCTCTTGCAGAGGACAAAGGTTCAGTTAACAGCACCCATATGGCAGCTCACAATCCCTTATATCTCTAATTCTAAGGTATCTGATGTCATCTTCTGGAGAGTAGTTGACTGTTCAGTTTTCATGAGTTTGTAGGCATTCTGGGGGTAGAATTGTTGTTGAATTCTAGCATTATTCCATGGTAATCCAATAGTACACAGCTGGTTACTACATTTTCTTTTGTATCTGTGAATGTTTGCTTTGTTACTGATTATGTGATCAATTTTTGAGAAGGTTCCACGAGATGCTGAGAAGAAGGTATTTTCTTTTCTGTTGGGTGGAATGTTCTATAGATGTCTATTAATTTCATTTGTTTCACTACATCTGTGATATCTCTTATTGCTCCATTAAGTTTCTGTCTGTTTAGCCTGTCCATTGGTGAGAGAGGAGTGTTGAAACCTACTATTAGAGTGTGGGGTTTGATGTATGCTTTGAGTTCTAGTTTGTGTGTTTCCCTTCTTTGAGTTGTGGTGGTGGAGAGTTGTCAGATGTCTGTGTTGTTATGGGTGTTCTTAGCTTCCTTGGTTTGTGCTTTGCCTTCTAGTAGTTTCTGTAAGGCTGGGTTTGTGGCTACCTATTATTTAAATCTGTTTTTGTCCTGGAATATCTTTTTTCTCCATTGATGGTGAATGCAAGCTTTGCTGCGAATAGTACTCTGGGATTGCCTTCATGGTCTCTTAGTGTTGGCAGCACATCTATCTAAGACATTCTGGCTTTCATGGTTTCCACTGAGAAGTCAGGTGTAATTCAAGTGCCTACGGACTCCTGATCTTTGATGAAGAAACCAGAAATACATGGGAGACCATTCTCTCCCTTATAAGAGATCATGTCAGCACACAGAAGCCACCCTATTGCTGACACACCCCCACATCCCAAAAAATATTTAATGGAAAGGAATTCCCACACAGACCTCAACCTAAAACCAGATATCTTGAACCTAACAGAAGAAAAAGAAGGGAAGATCCCTGAAATCAATGACATAGGAAAAGACTTTCTGAGCAGAACACAGACACTAATTTCAACAATTAATAAATGGGATCTCATGAAACTGAAAAGCTTCTGCATGACAAAAGATCCCATCATTCAGACAAAGTGGCAGCTTACAGAATGGTAAAATATTTTTTTATCAACTACACACCCAATAGAGGGCTAATATCCAAAATTATACAAAAAAACTCAAACAAAATGTATAAAGAACTCAAAAGGCTAGATATCAAGAAAACAAATGACTCAATTAAAACTGGGAATTTTTAAACAGAGAATTCTCAATAGGGAATCTTAAGTGGCTGAGAAAGACTTAAATGTTCAACATTCTCAGTCATTAGTGAAATGCAAACCAAGTCTGCTTTGAGAGTCCATTTTACACCTGTCAGAATCCCTAGGATCAATAATACGAGTGACAGTTCCTGCTGGCAAGGACATAGAATAAGGGGTACACTCATCCACTGCTGGTAGGAGTGCAGACTCATACAGTCACTATGGAAATGAGTGTGGATTTACCTTAGAGAGATGGGAACTGATCTACCTCGTGATCCAGCTCTATCACTCTTGGGCATTTACCCAAAGGAAACTTCATCCTACCACAGAGACGCTTACTCAACCATGTCCATTGCTGCTCTATTAATAATGCCCAGAAATTGGATAACATATTCAAGACATGAATATGAATGGATAATAAAAATTGGAACCTTTATACAAATGAATATTACTCAGCCATTATAAAGAATTAAATTCACAGTAAATGGGTAGAACTAGGGGGAGAAATCACCCTGAGTGAGGTACCCAGACACAGAAAGCCAAATGTGGCATGTATTAGCTTACATGTGGATATACAGAATCACAGAGATTAAGCATAGAGTAACAGACTAAGGAGGAGAGAAGCATCTCATCAGGAAAGAAGAAATAGAATAGAAAGGTACAGGCTGGTGAGGGGAGGTGCAAGGAGAGAAATAGAGGGACGAGGGAGTGTATACAGGGAGAAACAGCTAAAGCTAAGGCCACGGAAGTAGTGTGCAGTGGCATGGGTATTGATACAGTCGATGCTTCCTGAAATAAATGCATATGTGAAGGCAATCTAACAGAGAAATCAAATAACAGGGTGATGAGACTGTGTCTGAGAGCTTTCTCCTTCTGTCTTGCATTCCATTCTTTAGGTTGGGATTAAAGATGTGCACCACTGGGATTAAAGGCGTGCACCGCCAGGTTTCTATGGCAAACTAGTGTGGCTACTGAGATTAAAGGTGTGTGCTACCACTTACTCTCTGATCTTCAGCTAAACTTTCTTTATTAAAATACAAATGAAATCTCACTACACGTAAGTATCACGAAACATTGTAAAGGAGGGGACACATAGATTATAAGAGCCAGAGCATCATGGAGTTTGCTGTGACATTGTATCTCCTAGGAATGTCAGAATCTACACCAATAAAATCTTATTAACATGGCTGCTTAAGTATGAGCTGAATAAGGACAAGGGGCAATCTATAAGGGACAAGGGGCCAACCAGCCCTACACAAAGAACTATAGGGAACTCACAAATGCCGGGAGTGGAGAAACAGTTTTAGTCCTACTGTGGGAAGAGTACACGAAATGCTTATCCAATACCAAATGGTGAGCCCTGAATCATACATACAAATAACATTATACTAAATTAAAGTATGTGTGTGTTATAGTTTCTTAGGTACTTAACAGTATGAATCCTTGTGATTTTTTTCACATATCCATACTATTATTTTGCTCTCCTTTCTCCCTGTGTATTTATCTCCCTTCAACCTAATTATAACCCTGACAGCATACAGACAAGTAACATACAGATCGGGCAGGTTACATACACATATGCATGTAACAAAATTAATGAAAAATCCATGAATTTGAAAGGGAACAAGGAGGCATATAAGAGCGGGTTTGAAGAAAAAAAGTAAAAGGAGAAATGATGTTTCATTGTTACAAAATATTTGTATAACTATGTAAAGACGTGTTGCATTTGTTGAATTATATGTAAAAATGTGTTGCTGTTTTACCTTGTCTGCCTAAGGCACCTGATTAGTCTAACAAAAAGCTAAATGGCCAATAGCAAGAAAGAGGTATAGGCAGGACTTGCAGGCAGGGAAACTGAGTAGCAGGAGGAATTTAGGCTTAGAAAGGAAGAAAGAAAAAGAGATACCAGGGAGAAACCAGTGGCCAATCAGACACACATGGAGGAAGCAGGAAACCAAGACATACAGAATAAAAGAAAGGTAAAAAGCCCCAAGGAAAAATGTAGATGAATAGAAACAGGTTAAATTAAGTTCAAAAAGCTAGCAGGACGAGCCTAAGCTAAGACTAAGCACTTATAATTAATAAGAAGCATTCATAATAAATTATTTGGGAGTTTCTTGGTGGCCCAAAGGAAAATTGCAACTATACATAATACAATAAATAAAATAAAGAAGTAGTTGTTTTTAAAGAATTAACATAAAAGGTAAAAAAGGGACACAGCCAAGACTGTTAAATAGACAAGCTTGTCTCAGAAAAAAAAAAGAAGATAAAAAGAGATGTAACATATCCCTATTACCTGCTCTGAAGAATTTTTCACAGATACTGCCACGGCATAACCACATGGGAATAAGGTGGCCTGCATTGATTAAAAGAGTTTCTAATAGTAAAGTATATTACAGTTGCTTATGACTTAAAATGTCATTATAAAATATCTAGCAAATTAAATTCAACTTGATTACATTATCATTTCTTCCCACTACATTCCTTAGCATGAATTTTAATTTATTAACGCCATGTATCACTAAGCTAAAATCCTGATACAATTATCTCACTTGATCCTGAGTGGCATTCAGAAGTAGACATAGAAAGCAAGCTTGTCAGGTTTTTGTGTGTCTATGACTACCAGCCTGATGACTGTAGACTTCAACATTTTAAAATTTGTACAAAAAAAATGTTTCAATGAGTTCTTTGATGAGGAATGATTTTAGAAGGACTAATATGTGAAAACTTGCTTTATTTAAGCACCCGTAGAACATTAATCCTTTCTCACTTCAGTCTTCTATAAAAAGAATCCAGGAGTAGTTAATGCATAAGCAATAGCTATTACAATAGTCTTGCTAATTGACCTTGTAATGACAAAATATTGGAGATCTTGGTCAAACAGAGATAATACTTCCAATACAAATGTCTTAGCTAAAGTGATTTTGTATTTCTTCTGTAGACTCTTCTCAAACTCACAGAGATCCCCCTGCCTCTGCCTCTTGAGTGTTGGGAGTAAAGGAATGTACCACCACTGACCAGCAAATTTTGTACTTCTTAAGGCATCTTGAAACTAAGATGAGTGTTGAAATGAATTTTGAGAACTTAGGTCCTGATAAAACTGTACAAGAATACTTTTTTTTGCCTTTATTTTTTTAAAAAAGATCTTTATTATTTTTATTTTATGTATAAAGTGTTTTGCCTACATGTATGTCTGTATACCACACGTGTGTCTGGTGCCCACCAAGGCCAGAAGAGGGCATCAGACCTCCTGAAATTAGAGTTATACTTATGGGTCCTGGGGATTTAACCCATTTCTTTGGAAGAGCAGGCAGTGCTCTTACCCATGGAGCCATTTCACCAGGCCCAGGGATATTTTACAAAACAAAACAACAATAAAAGATACTATGGAAAACAACTGGGCACTGCCGCAAAAGTACTTGATTGTCTCAAATACAGATGAGGAGACACACTGATGGCTAGGAAAGACTGAAACTCAAAAGGGCTGCTAGGGACAAAACTACAATTCTAGCCAGAGGCACAACAGCTGCAAGATTTAGAAATCTAAGCTTTTGCCCTAGGACTTCCCACCACTGTCTGGGAACTGGCATAGCCTTCTTGCTTAAGAGTACTCGCAAGAGGCTTTCTGACGTCACGCAGGCGGAGACTTTAAAATCCAAATGGCTCCTGGTTGGCATTGGTGGGTGTCTTCCTAAGCAGTTGTGCATTTTACTGGAAGTGGGCGCTGGGGGTCAAGAACCAGAGAGAAAGGTAACTGCTGGTATGGGGTTAACTCTGTTCCTGCTAAGAAACTCTGTGGCATCAGAGACCTGGGGCGGCATCTGCCAGGCTCTGGGTTCAGGGATCAGTAAGTTTGTGTGGGCAGGGCCTGGAGAGGGAAAAGAGGATGCTGATTGCTGACCAAGGTGTTCCGCAGGGAGGGGGAGAAGGGGAGGACTGCCTGGGAGGGATAGGTTAAAACACTGCGTTCCTGTGGTAATGCAGCATGTGAAAAGCCATGTAAGAAGAAAAAGTCTGGGAAACTGAAGGCTTGAGAATAAGACCTAAGTGGAATGTAAGCAGTCGAACAAGGAGTGATGTGACTCAGTGCACAGCCTATTGTGCTAAAGTCCCCAGCTCAAACAAACAATAAAGTGGGTGTTATTATTTGGTGTTAGTATTTGGGAATCTGCATTGGCCTGCCTGTCCTTAGGGTCCTGACAGGAAACCTCCTCACCTGTAGCCACTAAGAGCACTTCACCTGTAGCCACTTCTGGGCACATTTGCTATGGTTCCTTGTAACAGGTGGACCTACCCCTAACCTCCCCCTTCTCCTGTGTCTACCTCCCTCTCTCTCCCGCACTCTTTACCCCATGGGACTAGTGTGCTCCCCTCTCTGCCTTCTCTGTCCCTTCTCTCTCATCTTCCAATAAGCCTCCTGTATAAGCCTTATCGCATAGCGTGACTTCTCTTCACTACATATATATATATATATAATTTTATCAACAGTGAGTTCTGTCTTATCCTAGAAAGAAGCCAGGGCAGGACCAGAAAAAGCTGAGTGGCTAGCGTCTAGTGCTGCAGAGACGAAGACAGGGTCTGACATAGGTATGCTTATGATACTAAAATATTTTGAGAATGGAAGCAGCCTCTACATTATGTTATGGAACGGATTGCTTGTCTTTACTGAAAGGGAGATTAGAACCAGAAAGACAATAGTGGGTATTAAACTATGGGGTTAAACATAAAGCAAGAAAAGTAGATATTAGGAAAAGAGAATGAATCCTGATTTTGAAGCCAAAGGAAACATTTTGAGGAGAGTTAAGGAGCCTGAGATTTCTTGTCAAGCAGTCTGTGAGTTACCATTGAAATAGACATAAGAGATACCAGTGATGTATTCGGGATAACACATTGAAATTTTGCGATCATGGATTGCCGTGTGATGCAGGAATCATATATGTTCATTTTTGCATTGTCTTGCTCGAGTGTATTGAATACTTGAAGTTGCATAGGTGTTATCTTTAGTGAGGACTTAAGTATACATGACAAACAAATACAGCACACAGGGAAAATACTATCGTAAAGGAATAAACTTAGTTACTCTTCTACTTCAGAATAAAAGTGACAATTATTGCTTAATGATCCACTTGCATCTGGAACATTTTTCTGATATTGAAATCATGAATTAGGTTCTGAGCATGAAGCGCAGTTCCATTTCCACCGGTGGTGCTGGCTGCCTCTCCACACAGGAATTAAGATCTCAGGACCTCGACGAACCAGACCTTTATACCCGTCAAGCGTAAGTGCCTCCAACTATGGATCTCAGCTGCATGCTGCCACGTTCTGTACCTAGTTCTCAGAAACTGTAGAATCAGATGGTGAAAGCGGGTCTTCTCTAGTTCCACACTTGAGTCGCTCACTCTCCAAAGGTTAGTAATTCCTTCAGAGAGCTTTGGTTTTACTGTCTAAGTCTGGCAGTATTAATTATATTAGCAATTAAACTAAGAAAATGCCAATATAAACTCAATTTAAAATAACAATCTTATTATAAGGTTTCAAAACTAAAATGGTTTTATTTATTTATTTGCTTCTTTGTTTGTTTTGGTTTGTTTTGGAGACAAGATTTCTCAATGCAGCCCTAGTTTTCCTGGCATTCACTCTGTAGACCAGGTTAGCATCGAACTTTGGGATATACCTTTCTCTGCTTCCAAAGTGCTCAGATTAAAGGTGCGTGCCACCACCACCTACAATGCTTATAATTTAAAAAAAAATCTGGGTAAGCAAGATGACTCAGCAGGTAAAGGCACTTATCAACAAACCCAAACACCTGCTTTCAATCCCCAGACCCACATGGTAGAAGAGAACCTGCTGCATCAGCAGCTACTGACCACCAGCTGCTCGCTCTCTTTCTGTCTCTCTCTCTCTCTCTCTCTCTCTCTCTCTCTCTCTCTCACACACACACACACACACACACACACACAATAATAAATGTAATAAAGTTAAAATATTTCCAATGCAAAACAATTTCATTGGGCAGCAAAACATGGTCTCCCCTTTAAACGTCAGATCCCTTTAATATCTGACTAATGAAAGACAGTTAGAATCTATTCTGCTGCTGCATTCAGACTGTCCTAGCAGCCAGTCTCTAGGTAGCAATGTATGCATGAAAGGATGAGCATGAGAAGAACAAACAACATCTTAGTTTTGATGTAGTGATACCTAGATATACATACCTTGGAGAACATGTCTAGTCTAGATCAGCAGTTGTCTGGATTGGAGGTGGGGAAGTTTGATACAGATTGACAGGAAACAGTCTGTTATTTGTATGACCTGGGGTATGACCTCACCTTTTTGTACTTTGAATCCCTTGTGTATAAGAATGGGGATAGGTTGAGCGGTGGTGCACGTATTTAATTAAACGGAGGCAGTCTAATCTCTGGGTTTGAGGCCAGCCTGGTCTACAGACAAATTCCAAGACAACCAGAGCTACACAGAAAAACCTGTCTTCCAAAAAAAGAAAGAAAAAGAGTGGAGATACTGGGAGATTGCTCAGTGGTTTAGAGTCGTTCCTATTCTACCACAGGACCCAAATTCAGTTCCCAGTACCCACATTGGGCAGGTCACAACCGCCTGTGACTCCAGCTCAAGGAGATCTGGTGCCCCTTTTGTGACCTCCATAGGCACTCTCGTGCATGTGTGGTTATGCCTATACAAACAAAATATACATAGAATATAAAATAGAACTTTTCACTTTTTTAATGGAGATAATGGCAGACTCTCCTTTACAAGTTGTTCTGAATATTTATTGAGTGTTTATATAGGTCAACTGCTCTTAAGTTCTTCATGCATATTAACTCTTGATACTCGGTGACAACTTTCCCTTAAGGCACAATGGCAAACAAGGGAGTACAAAAAAGGGAGCAGTTATAGGGGCATAAATAGAGACGAAAGTGTTTAGGTTATTGAACAGGCCTTTAGACTACTTGGTACAGAATATCTATGGGCCTGAAACACACCTTTAAGGATAATATATGTGTTGATAATGTCATGCACAAGGAAATTTGGTTTGTTATTTGTGGTGCTGAGGATTGAGCACAAGCTGAACAAAACACTGAGATATATCCCTGTCACAGAAGTACATTTCATTCCCCCCATATTTTATACCTAAAACTGCTGTAACTTCATGGTATGCTCTCCTGCTTTAAGGAATGCATTGTCTTTAGTTATTTAAAGCTTATAGACTAATGTTTGATGCTGTTGTTACGATGTGTGTGTGTGTGTGTGTTTGTGTGTGTGATGGATTGCCTTGAAATAATGCAGACTTGAACAGAGGAGGAAATGTTTTTGATTGCCTTCTTAATATGCAACTTGGTATGTTTTCAAGTTCTAAAAAAATAAAGGATACAAGACCTATCCATGATAAAGTATTTATTCAGAAAAATATCCAACATCTATATAAGGTATTAAATTGTCTGATTTGAGTGATTTTGCAGTGTGGTTTAAATTCTGGTTTGTCTGAGACAGGGTTTCTCTGTCTAGCTCTGGCTGTCAGTGGAACTCATTCTGTAGACCAGGCTGGCCCTGAACTCACAAACATCTGCCTGCCTCTGGCTCAGGAGTGCTGGGATTTGCTGGGATTAAAGGTGTGAGCCACTATCACCCAGTTTTATTGTTTTTTTAAAAGCAATGTATAAGTAAAACCCACAGTTTTACAAAAATAGCTATTCAAGTAATCCACACAAAGTTGTTTTCACCGTTAACAATTTCTATGGCATTTGACATGGGCTACAAACATGGCCCTGTGGTAAAGTACTTTCTTAGCATGTGGCTTCAGACCTGGGCTCAATTCCCAGTACCACCAAAAAGAACAAAACAAAACAAAACAAAACAACTACTTTTTACTAGGAAGACCCTTTTCCCTTCCTCAATAAAAGAGAGGTCAGAAGTGTGCCTTGTATCAGCAATTCCAGCACTTTGTTATCAGACACTGGGGGGATTGCAAGTTCCAGGTCAGGCAGGGTCACATAGTAAGACCCTATCTAAAATACATAACAGCCAGGAAATCTTAAAATGAAAAATGGTCTATGTTTAGTAATAGTGCAAGTTAGTTTGAGTCATGAAAAATTTAAACAAAAATCAGTCTATAAGAAAATGTTGATGAGGGTCTGAAGAGGTGGCTCAGCATCTAAGAACACTGCTTACTCTTCCAGAGGTGCTGAGTTCAGTTCCCAGTAACCACATACTGGCTCACAACTGTCTATAGTGTGATCCCATGTCCTCGTCTGACATAAAGTTGGACGTGCAGGTAGAGTACTCATATAAATAAAAATAAGTTTTTAAAGAAAAAAAGGAAGGAAGGAAGGAAGGAAGGAAAAGAAATGAAGGAAGAGAAAGTTGATTTAGCCCGGTGGTGGTAGTGGTGGGAGCACATGCCTTTAATCCCAGCACTCAGGAGCCAGAGGCAGGAAGAGCTCTATGCGTTAGAGGCCAGCCTGTGCTACAGAGTGAGCTCCAAGACAGCCAAGCCTACACAAAGAAACCCTGTCCCATAAAACCAAAAGAGTTGATGATCTAAATATTTGTGCAGTAGGACATACCTATAATCCCAGATTTGGAAAGCAGGAGAATCCATTGTTCTGGGCTATGTAAACTCATGACTCAAAAAAAAAAGAAGAATAAAAGAAAAGAAAAACTATATGTATGTAGGACTGGAGGGTTTTTTCTGTGATTAAGAAAACTGTTTGCTCTTGCAGAGGACCTGAATTCAATTTCTGGCACTCACACAGAAACTCAAACCATCTGTAACTGCAGTTCTTCTCATCTAGGAGCACACAACACACATGCTTACATGCAGTGAAGATGTTTCTATGCATAAATATACATGTACATAATAATTGACGAGAGGCTGAAGAGGTAGCTCAGCAGTCCCAGTCCAGCTGGCCTTGGAGAGCTCCCAATAGATCAGTTCCACTGTCACAGTGGGTGGGTGCACGCCTCGTGGTCCTGATTTCCTTGCTCATGTTCTCCCTCCTTCTGCTCCTCATTTGGACCTTAAGAGCTCAGACCGTTGCTCCAATTTGGGTCTCTGTCTCTCTCTCGATCTATCGCCAGTTGAAAGTTCCTGTGCCATTCTCCTTGGCCTCTCGTCAGCTCTCATTGTCCGCCACATTCCGAGAGTCCGGTTTTATCCCATGTTTTTTCAGTAGCAGTCCAGCTGACCTTGGTGAGCTCCCAATAGATCGGCCCCACTGTCTCAGTGGTTGGGTGCACCCCTCATGGTCCTGACTTCCTTGTTCATGTTCTCTCTCCTTCTGCTCCTCATTATAACCTTGGGAGCTCAGTCCGGTGCTCCAGTGTGGGTCTCTGGCTCTATCTCCATCCATCGCTAGATGAAGGTTCTATGGCGATATGCAAGATATTCATCAGTATGATTATAGGATAGGTTCATTTCAGGTTCCCTATCCTCAGGTGCCCCAATGAACTAACTGGGGACATTGCCCTGGGCATCTGGTAGCCATTCCAAGTTCAAGTCTCTTGCCACCCCTTAGGTGGCTCCCTTACCTAAGGTATGAGTTTCCCTGCTCCCCTATCCAAACTTCCTTTATCCCCAATCACCCCGATTCCCCCAGTTCCCCTCATCCTCTCCTTCACAGTTTTCTCTCCCCATCACCCCTCATCCCCATCCCACCCCACCCCCAAGATTCCAATTTTTTGCCCATCAGTCATGTCTATTTCCCATAGCTGGGAGGATATCTATGTGTTTTTCCTTGGGTTTACCCTCTTGTTTAGCTTCTTTAGGATCACAAATTATAGACTCAGTGGCCCCTATCCATGGCTAGAAACCAATTATGAGTGAGTACATCCCATGTTCTTCTTTTTGGGTCTGGGTTACCTCACTAAGGATCGTATTTTCTATTTCCATCCATTTGCATGCAAAATTCGAGAAGTCATTGTTTTTTACCGCAGAGTAGTACTCTAATGTGTATATATTCCACACTTTCTTCATCCATTCTTCCATTGAAGGGCATCTAGGTTGCTTCCAGGTTCTGGCTATTACAAATAATGCTGCTATGAACATAGTTGGACAAATGCTTTTGTCATATGATAGGGCATCTCTTGGGTATATTCCCAAGAGTGGTATTGCTGGGTCCAGGGGTAGGTTGATCCCAATTTTTCTGAGAAACCGCCACACTGATTTCCAAAGTGGTTGCACAAGTTTGCAGTCCCACCAGCAATGGATGAGGGTACCCCTTTCTCCACAACCTCTCCAGCAAAGGCTATCCTGGGTGTTTTTGATTTTAGCCATTCTGACAGGTGTAAGATGATATCTCAAAGTTGTTTTGATTTGCATTTCTCTGATCGCTAAGGAGGTTGAGCATGACCTTAAGTATCTTTTGGCCATTTTAACTTCTTCTGTTGAGAATTCTCTGTTCAGTTCAGTGCCCCATTTTTTAATTGGGTTAATTATCCTTTTAAAGTCTAGTTTCTTGAGTTCTTTATATATTTTGGAGATCAGACCTTTGTCTATTGCGGGGTTGGTGAAGATCTTCTCCCAGTCAGTAGGCTGCCTTTTTGTCTTAATGACAGTGTCCTTTGCTTTACAGAAGCTTCTCAGTTTCAGGAGGTCCCATTTATTCAATGTTGCCCTTAATGTCTGTGCTGCTGGGGTTATACATAGGAAGCGATCTCCAGTGCCCATATGTTGTAGGGTACTTCCCATTTTCTCTTCTATCAGGTTCAGTGTGTTCAGATTGATATTGAGGTCTTTGATCCATTTGGACTTGAGTTTTGTGCATGGTGATAGATATGGGTCTATTTTCATTCTTCTACAGGTTGACATCCAATTGTGCCAGCACCATTTGTTGAAGATGCTTTCTTTCTTCCATTGTATACTTTTAGCTCCTTTATCGAAAATCAGTTGTTCATAGGTTTGTGGGTTAAAATCCGGGTCTTCTATATGATTCCATTGGTCGACTTCTCTGTTTTTATGCCAGTACCACGCTGTTTTCATTACTGTAGCTCTGTAATAGAGTTTGAAGTCAGGGATGGTAATGCCTCCAGAAGTTCCTTTATTGTATAAGATTGTTTTGGCTATCCTGGGTTTTTTGTTTCTCCATATAAAGTTGATTATTGTCCTTTCAAGATCTGTGAAGAATTTTGATGGGATTTTAATGGGGATTGCATTGAATCTATAAATTGCCCTTGGTAGAATTGCCATTTTTACTATGTTGATTCTCCCAATCCAAGAGCAAGGGAGATCCTTCCATTTTCTGGTATCCTTTTCAATTTCTTTCTTCAATGCCTTAAAGTTTTTGTCAAATAGATCTTTCACTTCCTTGGTTAGAGTTACCCCAAGATATTTTATGCTGTTTGTGGCTATCGTGAAAGGTGATGATTCTCTTATTTCTCTCTCTGCTTCCAGATCCTTTGTGTATAAGAGGGCGACTGATTTTTTGGAGTTGATCTTGTATCCTGCCACGTTACTAAAGGCGTTTATCAGCTGTAGGAGTTCTTTGGAGGAGTTTTTGGGGTCGCTCATGTACACTATCATATCATCTGCAAATAATGCAAGTTTAACTTCTTCCTTTCCAATTTGAATCCCCTTTATCCCCTTATGTTGTCTTATTGCTATTGCTAAAACTTCGAGAACTATATTGAAGAGGTATGGAGAAAGTGGACAGCCTTGGCGTGTTCCTGATTTTAGTGGGATGGCTTTAAGTTTCTCTCCATTTAGTTTGATATTAGCTGTCGGCTTGCTGTATATAGCTTTAATTATATTTAGGTATGACCCTTGTATCCCTAATCTCTCCAAGACTTTTATCATAAAGGGATGTTGAATTTTGTCAAATGCTTTTTAAGCATCTAATGAAACGATCATATGGTTTTTTTTCTTTCAGTTTATTTATATGATGGATTACATTGATAGATTTGCGTATGTTAAACCAGCCCTGCATCTCTGGTATGAAGCCTACTTGATCATAATTGATAATTTTTCTAATGTGTTCTTGGATTCGGTTTGCCAGAATTTTGTTGAGGATTTTTGCGTCGATGTTCATGAGTGAGATTGGCCTGTAATTCTCTTTCTTGGTTGGGTCTTTGTGTGGTTTTGGTATCAGAGTTACTGTAGCTTCATAAAAGGAATTTGGCAATGACTCTTCTGTTTCTATATTGTGAAATACATTAAGGAGAATAGGTATTAGGTCTTCTTGGAAGTTCTGGTAGAATTCCGCATTGAAACCATCTGGTCCTGGACTTTTTTTGGAAGGGAGGTTTTTGATAACCGCTTCTAATTCTTCACGACTAACAGGTCTATTTAGGTTGTTCACCTGGTCCTGGTTTAACTTTGGTAAATGGTATTTATCTAAAAAAGCGTCCATTTCTTTTGCATTTTCCAGTTTTGTGGCATACAGGCTTTTGTAGTAAGATCTAATGAGTCTCTAAATTTCCTCTGTGTCTGTGGTTATGTCTCCCTTTTCATTTCTGATCTTATTAATTTGCAAATTCTCTCTCTGCCGTTTGATTAGTTTGGATAGGGGTTTATCAATCTTGTTGATTTTCTCCAGGAACCAGCTTTTTGATTCATTGATTCTTTCAATTGTTTTCTGTGTCTCTATTTTGTTGATTTCAGCCCTCAGTTTGATTATTTCCAGTCTTCTACCCCTTCTAGGTGAGTCTGCTTCTTTTTTTTCTAGAGCTTTCAGGTGGGCTGTTAAGTCTCCAATGTGTGCTTTCTCTGTTTTCTTTAAGTGGGCAGTTAGTGCTATGAACTTTCCTCTCGGAACTGCTTTCATAGTGTCCCATAGGTTTGAGTATGTTGTTTCTTTATTTTCATTGTCTTCAAGGAAGACTTTAATTTCTTTCTTTATTTCTTCCTTAATCCAGGTATGGTTCAGTAGTTGACTATTCAGTTTCCATGAGATTGTAGGCTTTCTGGGGGTAGCATTGTTGCTGAATTCTAGCTTTAATCCATGGTGATCTGATAAGATACAGGTGGTTATGAATATTTTTTTGTAACTGTGAATGTTTGCTTTGTTACCGAGTATGTGGTCGATTTTTGAGAAGGTTCCATGAGCTGCAGAGAAGAAGGTATATTCTTTCCTATTTGGGTGGAATATTCTATAGATGTCTGTTAAGTCCATTTGATTCATTACCTCCATTAATTCTCTTATTTCTCTGTTAGGTTTCTGTCTACTTGACCTGTCCATTGGTGAGAGAGGAGTATTAAAGTCTCCTACTATTAATGTGTGCGGTTTGATGGCTGCCTTGAGTTTTAACAATGTTTCTTTTACGTACGTGGGTGCTTTTATATTAGGGGCATAGATATTCAGGATTGAGATTTCATCCTGATGAATTGTTCCTGTTATGAGTAGAAAATGTCCCTCTCCATCTCTCCTGAATGATTTAAGTTTGAAGTCAAGTTTGTTAGAAATTAGTATGGCCACACTTGCTTGTTTCCTAGGTCCATTTACTTGATAAGCCTTATCCCAGCCCTTTACTCTGAGTAGGTGCCTGTCTTTGTGGTTGAGGTGTGTTTCTTGTAAACAGCAGAATGTTGGATCCTGTTTTCGTATCCAATCTCTTAGTCTGTGCCTTTTTATAGGTGAGTTGAGTCCATTGACATTAAGTGATATTAATGACCAGTGGTTGTTAACTCCGGTCATTTTTTTTTAGTAGTAGATTTTGTGTGTTTCCCTTTATTGAGATGTGCTGGTAAAGGGTTTCTAGATGTCTGAGTTACTGTGGTCATTGTTGGACTCCTTGATTAGTGATTTTCCTTCTATTACTTTCTGTAAGGCTGGATTTGTGGCTACGTATTGTTTAAATTGGTTTTTATCCTGGAAAATTTTGTTTTCTCCATTTATAGGGAACGAAACCTTGGCTGGGTATAGTAGTCTGGGCTTGCATCCATGGTCTCTTAGTTTCTGCAGTACATCTATCCAGGACCTTCTGGCTTTCATGGTTTCCATAGAGAAGTCAGGTGTAAGTCTGATAGGTTTACCTTTATAAGTAACTTGGCCTTTTTCCTTCGCTGCTCTTAGTATTCTTTCTTTATTCTGTATGCTTTGTGTTTTGATTATTATATGGCGAGAGGATGTTTTTTTTTGATCCAGCCTATTCGGTGTTCTGTATGCTTCTTGAACCTTCATAGGTATATCTTTCTTTAGGTTGGGAAAGTTTTCTTCTATAATTTTATTAAATATATTTTCTGGACCGTTGAGCTGCGCTTCTTCTCCTTCTTCTATTCCTATTATTCTTAGGTTTGGTCTTTTTATTGTGTCCCATATTTCCTGAATGTTTTGTGATGAGAATTTGTTGGCCTTGCTGTTTTCTTTGATCAGCGTGTTTATTTTCTCTATGGTATCTTCAGAATCTGAGATTCTTTCTTCTATCTCTTGTATTCTGTTGGTTATGCTTGCTTCTGTAGTCTCTATTCGTTTACCTAGATTTTCCCTGTCCAGCTGGCCTTCTGTTTGTGTTTTCTTCTTTGCCTCCATTTCAGTTTTTAAGTCTTGAACTGTTTCCATTATCTGTTTGATTGTTTTTCCTTGGTTTCCTAGGGTATCATTCACTGATTTACTCAATTCTTCAAACTTTCTGTTATACTTCTCATCCATTTCTATAAGGGCATTTTTTACATGCTGTTTAAGGGCGTCAATCACTTTCATAAAGTCAACTTTATCTACTTCTTCATGATTAAGGTGTTCATGTCCTCCTGTTGTGAGGTCGCTGGGTTCTGGTGGTTTCATATAGCTTTTCAGATTGTTGGGTGAATTCTTGCATTGGCGCCTGCCCATCTCTTTCTCTGAATGCTCCCCTATGGATCTTCTTTTACCGGATCAGGTCTCCTTGCCTACTGATGTACTTTCCCAGTGATGGCACCCTGAAGTGATAGCTCTCCTGGTGCTCCAGTGATGTCTCTCCTGTTACCAATATCAGATCTCCGTGCCCAAAGACGGCAATCCTGGTACCCCGATTAGCTCTACCACTGATGGCTCTCCTGGTGCCAAGAGCAGGTCTCCGTGCAGGTTGGGTAGTTCGTAAACAAAGGCCTTACCTTGTTTGGTGCAGGCAGGCCAGTGAACCAAAGGAAGTCTCGCCGGCCTACTTGCCCTGAGGATTTGCCCCCAGCGCCAGACAGACTGAGCTGGATGGTGTTATGTGCCCAAAGAGGAAAGGGGGCGGAAGGAAGAAGGGTTCAGGATGCAAGCTGGGTGGGACAAGAAAAGAGAGGCAGTATGCAGGGTGTAGAGCCCCTGCAGGGAGCCCCTTGTTGAGGATTTTTGCGTCGATGTTCATGAGTGAGATTGGCCTGTAATTCTCTTTCTTGGTTGGGTCTTTGTGTGGTTTTAGTATCAGAGTTACTGTAGCTTCATAAAAGGAATTTGGCAATGACTCTTCTGTTTCTATATTGTGAAATACATTAAGGAGAATAGGTATTAGGTCTTCTTGGAAGTTCTGGTAGAATTCCGCATTGAAACCATCTGGTCCTGGACTTTTTTTGGAAGGGAAGTTTTTGATAACCGCTTCTAATTCTTCACGACTAACAGGTCTATTTAGGTTGTTCACCTGGTCCTGGTTTAACTTTGGTAAATGGTATTTATCTAAAAAAGCGTCCATTTCTTTTGCATTTTCCAGTTTTGTGGCATACAGGCTTTTGTAGTAAGATCTAATGATTCTCTGAATTTCCTCTGTGTCTGTGGTTATGTCTCCCTTTTTATTTCTGATCTTATTAATTTGCAAATTCTCTCTCTGCCGTTTGATTAGTTTGGATAGGGGTTTATCAATCTTGTTGATTTTCTCCAGGAACCAGCTTTTTGATTCATTGATTCTTTCAATTGTTTTCTGTGTTTCTATTTTGTTGATTTCAGCCCTCAGTTTGATTATTTCCAGTCTTCTACCCCTTCTAGGTGAGTCTGCTTCTTTTTTTTCTAGAGCTTTCAGGTGGGCTGTTAAGTCTCCAATGTGTGCTTTCTCTGTTTTCTTTAAGTGGGCAGTTAGTGCTATGAACTTTCCTCTCGGAACTGCTTTCATAGTGTCCCATAGGTTTGAGTATGTTGTTTCTTTATTTTCATTGTCTTCAAGGAAGACTTTAATTTCTTTCTTTATTTCTTCCTTAATCCAGGTATGGTTCAGTAGTTGACTATTCAGTTTCCATGAGTTTGTAGGCTTTCTGGGGGTAGCATTGTTGCTGAATTCTAGCTTTAATCCATGGTGATCTGATAAGATACAGGTGGTTCTTAATATTTTTTTGTAACTGTGGATGTTTGCTTTGTTACCGAGTATGTGGTCGATTTTTGAGAAGGTTCCATGAGCTGCAGAGAAGAAGGTATATTCTTTCCTATTTGGGTGGAATATTCTATAGATGTCTGTTAAGTCCATTTGATTCATTACCTCCATTAATTCTCTTATTTCTCTGTTAGGTTTCTGTCTACTTGACCTGTCCATTGGTGAGAGAGGAGTATTAAAGTCTCCTACTATTAATGTGTGTGGTTTGATGGCTGCCTTGAGTTTTAACAATGTTTCTTTTATGTACGTGGGTGCTTTTATATTAGGGGCATAGATATTCAGGATTGAGACTTCATCCTGATGAATTGTTCCTGTTATGAGTAGAAAATGTCCCTCTCCATCTCTCCTGAATGATTTAAGTTTGAAGTCAACTTTGTTAGAAATTAGTATGGCCACCCCTGCTTGTTTCTTAGGTCCATTTACTTGATAAGCCTTATCCCAACCCTTTACTCTGAGTAGGTGCCTGTCTTTGTGGTTGAGGTGTGTTTCTTGTAAACAGCAGAATGTTGGATCCTGTTTTCGTATCCAATCTCTTAGTCTGTGCCTTTTTATAGGAGAGTTGAGTCCATTGACATTAAGTGCTATTAATGACCAGTGGTTGTTAACTCCGGTCATTTTTTAAGTTGTAAATTTTGTGTGTTCCCCTTCTTTGTGTTGCGCTGGTGAAGGGTCTCTAGTTGTCTGAGATATTGTGGTCATTGTTGGACTCCTTGGTTAGTGATTTTCCTTCTATTACTTTCTGTAAGGCTGGATTTGTGGCTACGTATTGTTTAAATTGGTTTTTATCCTGGAAAATTTTGTTTTCTCCATTTATAGTGAACGAAACCTTGGCTGGGTATAGTAGTCTGGGCTTGCATCCATGGTCTCTTAGTTTCTGCAGTACATCTATCCAGGACCTTCTGGCTTTCATGGTTTCCATAGAGAAGTCAGGTGTAAGTCTGATAGGTTTACCTTTATAAGTAACTTGGCCTTTTTCCTTCGCTGCTCTTAGTATTCTTTCTTTATTCTGTATGCTTTGTGTTTTGATTATTATATGGCGAGAGGATGTTTTTTTTTGATCCAGCCTATTCAGTGTTCTGTATGCTTCTTGAACCTTCATAGGTATATCTTTCTTTAGGTTGGGAAAGTTTTCTTCTATAATTTTATTAAATATATTTTCTGGACCGTTGAGCTGCGCTTCTTCTCCTTCTTCTATTCCTATTATTCTTAGGTTTGGTCTTTTTATTGTGTCCCATATTTCCTGAATGTTTTGTGATGAGAATTTGTTGGCCTTGCTGTTTTCTTTGATCAGCGTGTTTATTTTCTCTATGGTATCTTCAGAATCTGAGATTCTTTCTTCTATCTCTTGTATTCTGTTGGTTATGCTTGCTTCTGTAGTCTCTATTCGTTTACCTAGATTTTCCCTGTCCAGCTGGCCTTCTGTTTGTGTTTTCTTCTTTGCCTCCATTTCAGTTTTTAAGTCTTGAACTGTTTCCATTATCTGTTTGATTGTTTTTCCTTGGTTTCCTAGGGTATCATTCACTGATTTACTCAATTCTTCAAACTTTCTGTTATACTTCTCATCCATTTCTATAAGGGCATTTTTTACATGTTGTTTAAGGGCGTCAATCACTTTCATAAAGTCAATTTTATCTACTTCTTCATGATTAAGGTGTTCATGTCCACCAGTTGGGATGTCGCTGGGTTCTGGTGGTTTCATATAGTTTTTCAGATTGTTAGGTGAATTCTTGCATTGGCGCCTGCCCATCTCTATCTCCGAATGCTCCCCTCTGGATCTTCTTTTACCGGATCAGGTCTCCTTGCCTACTGATGTACCTTCCCAGTGATGGCTCTCTGCAGTGCTAGCTCTCCTGGTGTTCTAGTGATGTCTCTCCTTGCTTGTTGCAGGCAGGCCAGTGAAACAAAGGAAGTCTCGCCTGCCTACTTGCCCTGAGGATATGCCCCCAGCGCCAGACAGACTGAGCTGGATGGTGTTATGTGCCCAAAGAGGAAAGGGGACAGAAGGAAGAAGGGTTCTGGATGCAAGCTGAGTGGGACAAAAGAGAGAGGCAGTATGGGGGGGTAGAGCCCCTGCAGGGAGCCCGGGGAGTATAGGGAGGGGGATGAGGAACTTCAGAGTTCCCTGTCCAGGGCTGCTTCCGCCACCGCTGGTCACAAACTCACCGCACTGCTGTCTCTCCTGGTGCCGAGATCAGATCTCCGTGCAGGTTGGGTAGTTCGTAAACAAAGCGCCTACCTTGGTTGGTGCAGGCGGGCCAGTGAGACAAAGGAGGTCTCGCCTGCCTACTTGCCCTGAGGATTTGCCCCCAGCGCCAGACAGACTGAGCTGGATGGTGATATGTGCCCAAAGAGGAAAGGGGACAGAGGGAAGAAGGGTTCTGGATGCAAGCTGGGTGGGGCAAGAAGAGAGAGGCAGTATGGGGGGGGGTAGAGCCCGTGCAGGGAGCCCGGGGAGTATAGGGAGGGGGATGAGGAACTTCAGAGTTCCCTGTCCAGGGCTGCTTCCGCCGCTGCTGGTCACAAACTCACTGCACTGCTGTCTCTCCTGGTGCCGAGATCAGATCTCCGTGCAGGTTGGGTAGTTCGTAAACAAAGCGCCTACCTTGGTTGGTGTAGGTGGGCCAGTGAGACAAAGGAGGTCTCGCCTGCCTACTTGCCCTGAGGATTTGGCCCCAGCGCCAGACAGACTGAGCTGGATGGCCTTATGTGCCCAAAGAAAAGGGGACAGAAGGAAGAAGGGTTCTGGATGCAAGCTGGATGGGACAAGCTCATAATGGCATTTTTACACATGTTTTCTTCTTCCACACCCTGCCCTCTGGCTTTGCCTTGCCCTCCCCTCTGTCCCAATCTTGCTGTTTTTCCATTGCCCACAACAACCTAATTTCTGCTCTCCCAGTACAATATTGCATTATCTTCTGTCACTGTTCCTGTACCCTAATCCTTCAGGTCTCTTTTTCCCTCTCACAGTTCTCTAGTTTCATGAGTCATCCACACATGGACACCGACCCACTCACACATAGAAACTTCAATCAAGGCTGCACACATGAGAGAAAACATAGTGCTTATCTGAACGCAGTTTATTTCAGCTAACATTCTGAATTGAAATTTCACCCATTTTCCTACAAATGTCATTTTTTTTACTTTTAAATCTGTGTGTGTGTGTGTGTGTGACCACAGAGATGAGAGATGTCAGAACCTCCTGGGGCTTGTGTTACAGGTGGTTGTGAACTGCCTGGTTTGAGTGTTGGGAATCAAATGCTGGTCCTCTGGAAGAACAAGAAGTGCTCTTTATCACTGAGGCATATAGGCAGATCATGTGATAGTTTTGGTTGTCGTCCTCAAAGATTTGTTTATCTTTTATTTTTATGTGTGTGAATATTTTTCCTGCAATATATGTGTACATCCGTGGTGACTGTGGAGGCCAGAAAGGGATTCCCTGGAACTGGAGTTATAGATGGTTCTGAGCCACCAAGTGGGTGCTGGGAACCAAACCCAGTTCCTCTGTAAGAGCAGCCAGTGCTTTTCCCTGAGACATCTGTCCCACCACTTTCTCATTTTTGACAAACCTACTTACTGATTTCCTCAGTAGCTGCAATTTATGCTCACTAGCAGTGAGTAAAGTTTCCTCTTTCCTCAAATTTCTGCCAGCATCTGTTGTTCTGTTTTCTTGATGAAAGTCATTCTGAGCTAGTAAGGTGACAGTATAAATCATTTTAATTTCACCTTTCCCTGATGGCTTAGGATGTTGAACCCATCATCAAATATTATTTGCCATTTCTATTTCTTCCTTTGAGGACTGTCTGCTCACCTCATTACCTCATGTATGGATTGGATTTGGTTTAATCTTGGCTGTTTTTACATAATAGAACCCTATGCGATACAGAGTTGGCAATGATTTCTCAAATCTGTAAGCTGTCTCTTCAGTTGTGAGGTTCCTTCCATTGTTAGGCAGGTTTTTAGTTTGCTATAATCCATGTGTCAGTCCTTGGGTTGTGTTCTCTGCTGTCACAGTCCATTCAGAAGTTCCTACCTCTGCATAGGATGATTGTTGACACGGGACATAGTTGATGTGTCTTCCCTGCAGTTTCAGCATGTCCTGTCTTCACATGAAGTCTGTGATCTATTTTCAATGTTTCATGTAGTTTGAGACTCGACCTGATTTCATTCTTCTACAGGTACATACCCAGTTTTCTCAGTACCATCTGTAAAAGGATCTTTCCTAATGACATCTGGGTTTAAGGGAAAAAATGAAGTACCTTCTAGGGCTGGGTTGATGAATCCATGATTAAGAGCACTAGCCGCTCTTGCAGAGGACAAAGGTTCAGTTAACAGCACCCATATGGCAGCTCACAATCCCTTATATCTCTAATTCTAAGGTATCTGATGTCATCTTCTGGAGAGTAGTTGACTGTTCAGTTTTCATGAGTTTGTAGGCATTCTGGGGGTAGAATTGTTGTTGAATTCTAGCATTATTCCATGGTAATCCAATAGTACACAGCTGGTTACTACATTTTCTTTTGTATCTGTGAATGTTTGCTTTGTTACTGATTATGTGATCAATTTTTGAGAAGGTTCCATGAGATGCTGAGAAGAAGGTATTTTCTTTTCTGTTGGGTGGAATGTTCTATAGATGTCTATTAATTTCATTTGTTTCACTACATCTGTGATATCTCTTATTGCTCCATTAAGTTTCTGTCTGTTTAGCCTGTCCATTGGTGAGAGAGGAGTGTTGAAACCTACTATTAGAGTGTGTGTTTCCCTTCTTTGAGTTGTGGTGGTGGAGAGTTGTCAGATGTCTGTGTTATTATGGGTGTTCTTAGCTTCCTTGGTTTGTGCTTTGCCTTCTAGTAGTTTCTGTAAGGCTGGGTTTGTGGCTACCTATTATTTAAATCTGTTTTTGTCCTGGAATATCTTTTTTCTCCATTGATGGTGAATGCAAGCTTTGCTGTGAATAGTACTCTGGGATTGCCTTCATGGTCTCTTAGTGTTGGCAGCACATCTATCTAAGACATTCTGGCTTTCATGGTTTCCACTGAGAAGTCAGGTGTAATTCAAGTGCCTACGGACTCCTGATCTTTGATGAAGAAACCAGAAATACATGGGAGACCATTCTCTCCCTTATAAGAGATCATGTCAGCACACAGAAGCCACCCTATTGCTGACACACCCCCACATCCCAAAAAATATTTAATGGAAAGGAATTCCCACACAGACCTCAACCTAAAACCAGATATCTTGAACCTAACAGAAGAAAAAGAAGGGAAGATCCCTGAAATCAATGACATAGGAAAAGACTTTCTGAGCAGAACACTATTAACACAGACACTAATTTCAACAATTAATAAATGGGATCTCATGAAACTGAAAAGCTTCTGCATGACAAAAGATCCCATCATTCAGACAAAGTGGCAGCTTACAGAATGGTAAAATATTTTTTATCAACTACACACCCAATAGAGGGCTAATATCCAAAATTATACAAAAAAACTCAAACAAAATGTATAAAGAACTCAAAAGGCTAGATATCAAGAAAACAAATGACTCAATTAAAACTGGGAATTTTTAAACAGAGAATTCTCAATAGGGAATCTTAAGTGGCTGAGAAAGACTTAAATGTTCAACATTCTCAGTCATTCGTGAATTGCAAACCAAGTCTGCTTTGAGAGTCCATTTTACACCTGTCAGAATCCTGAGGATCAATAATACGAGTGACAGTTCCTGCTGGCAAGGACATAGAATAAGGGGTACATTCATCCACTGCTGGTAGCAGTGCAGACTCATACAGTCACTATGGAAATGAGTGTGGATTTACCTTAGAGAGATGGGAACTGATCTACCTCGTGATCCAGCTCTATCACTCTTGGGCATTTACCCAAAGGAAACTTCATCCTACCACAGAGACGCTTACTCAACCATGTCCATTGCTGCTCTATTAATAATGCCCAGAAATTGGATAACATATTCAAGACATGAATATGAATGGATAATAAAAATTGGAACCTTTATACAAATGAATATTACTCAGCCATTATAAAGAATTAAATTCACAGTAAATGGGTAGAACTAGCGGGAGAAATCACCCTGAGTGAGGTACCCAGACACAGAAAGCCAAATGTGGCATGTATTAGCTTACATGTGGATATACAGAATCACAGAGATTAAGCATAGAGTAACAGACTAAGGAGGAGAGAAGCATCTCATCAGGAAAGAAGAAACAGAATAGAAAGGTACAGGCTGGTGAGGGGAGGTGCAAGGAGAGAAATAGAGGGACGAGGGAGTGTATACAGGGAGAAACAGCTAAAACTAAGGCCACGGAAGTAGTGTGCAGTGGCATGGGTATTGATACAGTCGATGCTTCCTGAAATAAATGCATATGTGAAGGCAATCTAACAGAGAAATCAAATAACAGGGTGATGAGACTGTGTCTGAGAGCTTTCTCCTTCTGTCTTGCATTCCATTCTTTAGGTTGGGATTAAAGATGTGCACCACTGGGATTAAAGGCGTGCACCGCCAGGTTTCTATGGCAAACTAGTGTGGCTACTGAGATTAAAGGTGTGTGCTACCACTTACTCTCTGATCTTCAGCTAAACTTTCTTTATTAAAATACAAATGAAATCTCACTACACGTAAGTATCACGAAACATTGTAAAGGAGGGGACACATAGATTATAAGAGCCAGAGCATCATGGAGTTTGCTGTGACATTGTATCTCCTAGGAATGTCAGAATCTACACCAATAAAATCTTATTAACATGGCTGCTTAAGTATGAGCTGAATAAGGACAAGAGGCAATCTATAAGGGACAAGGGGCCAACCAGCCCTACACAAAGAACTATAGGGAACTCACAAATGCCGGGAGTGGAGAAACAGTTTTAGTCCTACTGTGGGAAGAGTACACGGAATGCTTATCCAATACCAAATGGTGAGCCCTGAATCATACATACAAATAACATTATACTAAATTAAAGTATGCGTGTGTTATAGTTTCTTAGGTACTTAACAGTATGAATCCTTGTGATTTTTTTCACATATCCATACTATTATTTTGCTCTCCTTTCTCCCTGTGTATTTATCTCCCTTCAACCTAATTATAACCCTGACAGCATACAGACAAGTAACATACAGATTGGGCATGTTACATACACATATGCATGTAACAAAATTAATGAAAAATCCATGAATTTGAAAGGGAACAAGGAGGCATATAAGAGCGGGTTTGAAGAAAAAAGTAAAAGGAGAAATGATGTTTCATTGTTACAAAATATTTGTATAACTATGTAAAGACGTGTTGCATTTGTTGAATTATATGTAAAAATGTGTTGCTGTTTTACCTTGTCTGCCTAAGGCACCTGATTAGTCTAACAAAAAGCTAAATGGCCAATAGCAAGAAAGAGGTATAGGCAGGACTTGCAGGCAGGGAAACTGAGTAGCAGGAGGAATTTAGGCTTAGAAAGGAAGAAAGAAAAAGAGATACCAGGGAGAAACCAGTGGCCAATCAGACACACATGGAGGAAGCAGGAAACCAAGACATACAGAATAAAAGAAAGGTAAAAAGCCCCAAGGAAAAATGTAGATGAATAGAAACAGGTTAAATTAAGTTCAAAAAGCTAGCAGGACGAGCCTAAGCTAAGACTAAGCACTTATAATTAATAAGAAGCATTCATAATAAATTATTTGGGAGTTTCTTGGTGGCCCAAAGGAAAATTCCAATACACATAATACAATAAATAAAATAAAGAAGTAGTTGTTTTTAAAGAATTAACATAAAAGGTAAAAAAGGGACACAGCCAAGACTGTTAAATAGACAAGCTTGTCTCAGAAAAAAAAAGAAGATAAAAAGAGATGTAACATATCCCTATTACCTGCTCTGAAGAATTTTTCACAGATACTGCCACGGCATAACCACATGGGAATAAGGTGGCCTGCATTAATTAAAAGAGTTTCTAATAGTAAAGTATATTACAGTTGCTTATGACTTAAAATGTCATTATAAAATATCTAGCAAATTAAATTCAACTTGATTACATTATCATTTCTTCCCACTACATTCCTTAGGATGAATTTTAATTTATTAACGCCATGTATCACTAAGCTAAAATCCTGATACAATTATCTCACTTGATCCTGAGTGGCATTCAGAAGTAGACATAGAAAGCAAGCTTGTCAGGTTTTTGTGTGTCTATGACTACCAGCCTGATGACTGTAGACTTCAACTTTTTAAAATTTGTACAAAAAAAATGTTTCAATGAGTTCTTTGATGAGGAATGATTTTAGAAGGACTAGTATGTGAAAACTTGCTTTATTTAAGCACCCGTAGAACATTAATCCTTTCTCACTTCAGTCTTCTATAAAAAGAATCCAGGAGTAGTTAATGCATAAGCAATAGCTATTACAATAGTCTTGCTAATTGACCTTGTAATGACAAAATATGGGAGATCTTGGTCAAACAGAGATAATACTTCCAATTCAAATGTCTTTGCTAAAGTGATTTTGTATTTCTTCTGTAGACTCTTCTCAAACTCACAGAGATCCCCCTGCCTCTGCCTCTTGAGTACTGGGAGTAAAGGAATGTACCACCACTGACCAGCAAATTTTGTACTTCTTAAGGCATCTTGAAACTAAGATGAGTGTTGAAATGAATTTTGAGAACTTAGGTCCTGATAAAACTGTACAAGAATACTTTTGATTTGCCTTTATTTTTTTAAAAAAGATCTTTATTATTTTTATTTTATGTATAAAGTGTTTTGCCTACATGTATGTCTGTATACCACACGTGTGTCTGGTGCCCACCAAGGCCAGAAGAGGGCATCAGACCTCCTGAAATTAGAGTTATAGTTATGGGTCCTGGGGATTTAACCCATTTCTTTGGAAGAGCAGGCAGTGCTCTTACCCATGGAGCCATTTCACCAGGCCCAGGGATATTTTACAAAACAAAACAACAATAAAAGATACTATGGAAAACAACTGGGCACTGCTGCAAAAGTACTTGATTGTCTCAAATACAGATGAGGAGACACACTGATGGCTAGGAAAGACTGAAACTCAAAAGGGCTGCTAGGGACAAAACTACAATTCTAGCCAGAGGCACAACAGCTGCAAGATTTAGAAATCTAAGCTTTTGCCCTAGGACTTCCCACCACTGTCTGGGAACTGGCATAGCCTTCTTGCTTAAGAGTACTCGCAAGAGGCTTTCTGACGTCACGCAGGCGGAGACTTTAAAATCCAAATGGCTCCTGGTTGGCATTGGTGGGTGTCTTCCTAAGCAGTTGTGCATTTTACTGGAAGTGGGCGCTGGGGGTCAAGAACCAGAGAGAAAGGTAACTGCTGGTATGGGGTTAAATCTGTTCCTGCTAAGAAACTCTGTGGCATCAGAGACCTGGGGCGGCATCTGCCAGGTTCTGGGTTCAGGGATCAGTAAGTTTGTGTGGGCAGCGCCTGGAGAGGGAAAAGAGGATGCTGATTGCTGACCAAGGTGTTCCGCAGGGAGGGGGAGAAGGGGAGGACTGCCTGGGAGGGACAGGTTAAAACACTGCGTTCTTGTGGTAATGCAGCATCTGAAAAGCCATGTAAGAAGAAAAAGTCTGGGAAACTGAAGGCTTGAGAATAAGACCTAAGTGGAATGTAAGCAGTCGAACAAGGAGTGATGTGACTCAGTGCACAGCCTATTGTGCTAAAGTCCCCAGCTCAAACAAACAATAAAGTGGGTGTTATTATTTGGTGTTAGTATTTGGGAATCTGCATTGGCCTGCCTGTCCTTAGGGTCCTGACAGGAAACCTCCTCACCTGTAGCCACTAAGAGCACTTCACCTGTAGCCACTTCTGGGCACATTTGCTATGGTTCCTTGTAACAGGTGGACCTACCCCTAACCTCCCCCTTCTCCTGTGTCTACCTCCCTCTCTCTCCCGCACTCTTTACCCCATGGGACTAGTGTGCTCCCCTCTCTGCCTTCTCTGTCCCTTCTCTCTCATCTTCCAATAAGCCTCCTGTATAAGCCTTATCGCATAGCGTGACTTCTCTTCACTACATATATATATATATATATATATATATATATATATATATATATATAATTTTATCAACAGTGAGTTCTGTCTTATCCTAGAAAGAAGCCAGGGCAGGACCAGAAAAAGCTGAGTGGCTAGCGTCTAGTGCTGCAGAGACGAAGACAGGGTCTGACATAGGTATGCTTATGATACTAAAATATTTTGAGAATGGAAGCAGCCTCTACATTATGTTATGGAACGGATTGCTTGTCTTTACTGAAAGGGAGATTAGAACCAGAAAGACAATAGTGGGTATTAAACTATGGGGTTAAACATAAAGCAAGAAAAGTAGATATTAGGAAAAGAGAATGAATCCTGATTTTGAAGCCAAAGGAAACATTTTGAGGAGAGTTAAGGAGCCTGAGATTTCTTGTCAAGCAGTCTGTGAGTTACCATTGAAATAGACATAAGAGATACCAGTGATGTATTCGGGATAACACATTGAAATTTTGCGATCATGGATTGCCGTGTGATGCAGGAATCATATATGTTCATTTTTGCATTGTCTTGCTCGAGTGTATTGAATACCTGAAGTTGCATAGGTGTTATCTTTAGTGAGGACTTAAGTATACATGACAAACAAATACAGCACACAGGGAAAATACTATCGTAAAGGAATAAACTTAGTTACTCTTCTACTTCAGAATAAAAGTGACAATTATTGCTTAATGATCCACTTGCATCTGGAACATTTTTCTGATATTGAAATCATAAATTAGGTTCTGAGCATGAAGCGCAGTTCCATTTCCACCGGTGGTGCTGGCTGCCTCTCCACACAGGAATTAAGATCTCAGGACCTCGACGAACCAGACCTTTATACCCGTCAAGCGTAAGTGCCTCCAACTATGGATCTCAGCTGCATGCTGCCATGTTCTGTACCTAGTTCTCAGAAACTGTATAATCAGATGGTGAAAGCGGGTCTTCTCTAGTTCCACACTTGAGTCGCTCACTCTCCAAAGGTTAGTAATTCCTTCAGAGAGCTTTGGTTTTACTGTCTAAGTCTGGCAGTATTAATTATATTAGCAATTAAACTAAGAAAATGTCAATATAAACTCAATTTAAAATAACAATCTTATTATAAGGTTTCAAAACTAAAATGGTTTTATTTATTTATTTGCTTCTTTGTTTGTTTTGGTTTGTTTTGGAGACAAGATTTCTCGATGCAGCCCTAGTTTTCCTGGCATTCACTCTGTAGACCAGGTTAGCATCGAACTTTGGGATATACCTTTCTCTGCTTCCAAAGTGCTCAGATTAAAGGTGCGTGCCACCACCACCTACAATGCTTTTAATTTAAAAAAAAATCTGGGTAAGCAAGATGACTCAGCAGGTAAAGGCACTTATCAACAAACCCAAACACCTGCTTTCAATCCCCAGACCCACATGGTAGAAGAGAACCTGCTGCATCAGCAGCTACTGACCACCAGCTGCTCGCTCTCTTTCTGTCTCTCTCTCTCTCTCTCTCTCTCTCTCTCTCTCACACACACACACACAAACACACACACACACACACACAATAATAAATGTAATAAAGTTAAAATATTTCCAATGCAAAACAATTTCATTGGGCAGCAAAACATGGTCTCCCCTTTTAACGTCAGATCCCTTTAATATCTGACTAATGAAAGACAGTTAGAATCTATTCTGCTGCTGCATTCAGACTGTCCTAGCAGCCAGTCTCTAGGTAGCAATGTATGCATGAAAGGATGAGCATGAGAAGAACAAACAACATCTTAGTTTTGATGTAGTGATACCTAGATATACATACCTTGGAGAACATGTCTAGTCTAGATCAGCAGTTGTCTGGATTGGAGGTGTGGAAGTTTGATACAGATTGACAGGAAACAGTCTGTTATTTGTATGACCTGGGGTATGACCTCACCTTTTTGTACTTTGAATCCCTTGTGTATAAGAATGGGGATATGTTGAGCGGTGGTGCACGTATTTAATTAAACGGAGGCAGTCTAATCTCTGGGTTTGAGGCCAGCCTGGTCTACAGACAAATTCCAAGACAACCAGAGCTACACAGAAAAACCTGTCTTCCAAAAAAAGAAAGAAAAAGAGTGGAGATACTGGGAGATTGCTCAGTGGTTTAGAGTCGTTCCTATTCTACCACAGGACCCAAATTCAGTTCCCAGTACCCACATTGGGCAGGTCACAACCGCCTGTGACTCCAGCTCAAGGAGATCTGGTGCCCCTTTTGTGACCTCCATAGGCACTCTCGTGCATGTGTGGTTATGCCTATACAAACAAAATATACATAGAATATAAAATAGAACTTTTCACTTTTTTAATGGAGATAATGGCAGACTCTCCTTTACAAGTTGTTCTGAATATTTATTGAGTGTTTATATAGGTCAACTGCTCTTAAGTTCTTCATGCATATTAACTCTTGATACTCGGTGACAACTTTCCCTTAAGGCACAATGGCAAACAAGGGAGTACAAAAAAGGGAGCAGTTATAGGGGCATAAATAGAGACGAAAGTGTTTAGGTTATTGAACAGGCCTTTAGACTACTTGGTACAGAATATCTATGGGCCTGAAACACACCTTTAAGGATAATATATGTGTTGATAATGTCATGCACAAGGAAATTTGGTTTGTTATTTGTGGTGCTGAGGATTGAGCACAAGCTGAACAAAACACTGAGATATATCCCTGTCACAGAAGTACATTTCATTCCCCCCATATTTTATACCTAAAACTGCTGTAACTTCATGGTATGCTCTCCTGCTTTTAGGAATGCATTGTCTTTAGTTATTTAAAGCTTAAAGACTAATGTTTGATGCTTTCTTATGATGTGTGTGTGTGTGTGTGTGTGTGTGTGTGTGTGATGGATAGCCTTGAAATAATGCAGACTTGAACAGAGGAGGAAATGTTTTTGATTGCCTTCTTAATATGCAACTTGGTATGTTTTCAAGTTCTAAAAAAATAAAGGATACAAGACCTATCCATGATAAAGTATTTATTCAGAAAAATATCCAACATCTATATAAGGTATTAAATTGTCTGATTTGAGTGATTTTGCAGTGTGGTTTAAATTCTGGTTTGTCTGAGACAGGGTTTCTCTGTCTAGCTCTGGCTGTCAGTGGAACTCACTCTGTAGACCAGGCTGGCCTTGAACTCACAGACATCTGCCTGCCTCTGGCTCAGGAGTGCTGGGATTTGCTGGGATTAAAGGTGTGAGCCACCCAGTTTTATTGTTTTTTTAAAAGCAATGTATAAGTAAAACCCACAGTTTTACAAAAATAGCTATTCAAGTAATCCACACAAAGTTGTTTTCACCGTTAACAATTTCTATGGCATTTGACATGGGCTACAAACATGGCCCTGTGGTAAAGTACTTTCTTAGCATGTGGCTTCAGACCTGGGCTCAATTCCCAGTACCACCAAAAAGAACAAAACAAAACAAAACAACTACTTTTTACTAGGAAGACCCTTTTCCCTTCCTCAATAAAAGAGAGGTCAGGAGTGTGCCTTGTATCATCAATTCCAGCACTTTCTTATCAGACACTGGGGGGATTGCAAGTTCCAGGTCAGGCAGGGTCACATAGTAAGACCCTATCTAAAATACATAACAGCCAGGAAATTTTAAAATGAAAAATGGTCTATGTTTAGTAATAGTGCAAGTTAGTTTGAGTCATGAAAAATTTAAACAAAAATCAGTCTATAAGAAAATGTTGATGAGGGTCTGAAGAGGTGGCTCAGCATCTAAGAACACTGCTTACTCTTCCAGAGGTGCTGAGTTCAGTTCCCAGTAACCACATACTGGCTCACAACTGTCTATAGTGTGATCCCATGTCCTCGTCTGACATAAAGTTGGACGTGCAGGTAGAGTACTCATATAAATAAAAATAAGTTTTTAAAGAAAAAAAGGAAGGAAGGAAGGAAGGAAGGAAGGAAAAGAAATGAAGGAAGAAAAATTGATGAAGCCCGGTGGTGGTAGTGGTGGGAGCACATGCCTTTAATCCCAGCACTCAGGAGCCAGAGGCAGGAAGAGCTCTATGCGTTAGAGGCCAGCCTGGGCTACAGAGTGAGCTCCAAGACAGCCAAGCCTACACAAAGAAACCCTGTCCCATAAAACCAAAAGAGTTGATGATCTAAATATTTGTGCAGTAGGACATACCTATAATCCCAGATTTGGAAAGCAGGAGAATCCATTGTTCTGGGCTATGTAAACTCATGACTCAAAAAAAAAAAGAAGAATAAAAGAAAAGAAAAACTATATGTATGTAGGACTGGAGGGTTTTTTCTGTGATTAAGAAAACTGTTTGCTCTTGCAGAGGACCTGAATTCAATTTCTGGCACTCACACAGAAACTCAAACCATCTGTAACTGCAGTTCTTCTCATCTAGGAGCACACAACACACATGCTTACATGCAGTGAAGATGTTTATATGCATAAATATACATGTACATAATAATTGACGAGAGGCTGAAGAGGTAGCTCAGCAGTTAAGAGCACTTGTTCTTCCAAAGGGCCTGTGTTCATTGCCAGCACCTGCTTGGTCAATCACAACCCTCAGTAACTCCAGTCCCCTGGATCTGATGCCCTCTTCTGGCCTACTTGAACATTGTGTGCACATGATGTACAAAGTTTACAAAACACCTAGACACATAATTTATTTTAAAAATAATTGAGCAAGACATGGTGGTGCATGCCAGTAATCCCAGCACTCTGGAAGCTGAGAGGAGAATCTTGAGTTCAAGGTTAGCCTGAGCTACATAACAAGTCCAAGGTTACCCTGGTATGTATAGCAAAAACCTTTCTAAATTTTAGAAAATAGATATTAAGAGGGATTACAGCATAAACAATAAAATATCAAAATGGAAAAGTCAAAATAACCAGAAAAAAATCAAATATTAACTCTCACAAAATGATTTATTAACAAATTATTTTACAGATGAATGCTTTCAAATAATTAAAGGTCAGATGGTTTTTAAACATGAGAGTTGTCATAGAACATAAACACAATTATCAAGAGGCTACTATATGCGTGTACAACAACTTATAGGCATCATAATAAAATCAAACCAATCACCGACAGACATAATATACAAAGCTCAGTAATTGCTATCAAAATGTATTTGGCAAATAGGCAATTATTATTTAAGATAAGGTCTTGCTCAGATTAGGTGAGTCTCTAGCCAGAATCTTTGTGCCTTCCTAGGTCCTCTAAATGCTGGAATTAGATGCATGCATGGCAACAACTGGCTCAGCAAATGCTTTACGCATGACCATATGCCTGGTACTGTAATAGATGTCTGAACTAATATAGCACAACACCTGCCCCATGGACTCCATTTCAAGTGGGACGATGGCTACAGGAACAAGTATTTCCCATTACAAGATTATTAAGTTAGCTACAAAGTAGTAGATTTCATAATGGCATTTTTACACATGTTTTCTTCTTCCACACCCTGCCCTCTGGCCTTTGCCTTGCCCTCCCCTCTGTCCCATTCTTGCTGTTTTTCCATTGCCCACAACAACCTAATTTCTGCTCTCCCAGTACAATATTGCATTATCTTCTGTCAGTGTTCCTGTACCCTAATCCTTCAGGTCTCTTTTTCCCTCTCACAGTTCTCTAGTTTCATGAGTCATCCACACATGGACACCGACCCACTCACACATAGAAACTTCAATCAAGGCTACACACATGAGAGAAAACATAGTGCTTATCTGAACGCAGTTTATTTCAGCTAACATTCTGAATTGAAATTTCACCCATTTTCCTACAAATGTCATTTTTTTACTTTTAAATCTGTGTGTGTGTGTGTGTGTGTGTGTGTGTGTGTGTGTGTGACCACAGAGATGAGAGATGTCAGACCCTCCTGGGGCTTGTGTTACAGGTGGTTGTGAACTGCCTGGTTTGAGTGTTGGGAATCAAATGCTGGTCCTCTGGAAGAACAAGAAGTGCTCTTTATCACTGAGGCATATAGGCAGATCATGTGATAGTTTTGGTTGTCGTCCTCAAAGATTTGTTTATCTTTTATTTTTATGTGTGTGAATATTTTTCCTGCAATATATGTGTACATCCGTGGTGACTGTGGAGGCCAGAAAGGGATTCCCTGGAACTGGAGTTATAGATGGTTCTGAGCCACCAAGTGGGTGCTGGGAACCAAACCCAGTTACTCTGTAAGAGCAGCCAGTGCTTTTCCCTGAGACATCTGTCCCACCACTTTCTCATTTTTGACAAACCTACTTACTGATTTCCTCAGTAGCTGCAATTTATGCTCACTAGCAGTGAGTAAAGTTTCCTCTTTCCTCAAATTCCTGCCAGCATCTGTTGTTCTGTTTTCTTGATGAAAGTCATTCTGAGCTAGTAAGGTGACAGTATAAATCATTTTAATTTCACCTTTCCCTGATGGCTTAGGATGTTGAACCCATCATCAAATATTATTTGCCATTTCTATTTCTTCCTTTGAGGACTGTCTGCTCACCTCATTACCTCATGTATGGATTGGATTTGGTTTAATCTTGGCTGTTTTTACATAATAGAACCCTATGCGATACAGAGTTGGCAATGATTTCTCAAATCTGTAAGCTGTCTCTTCAGTTGTGAGGTTCCTTCCATTGTTAGGCAGGTTTTTAGTTTGCTATAATCCATGTGTCAGTCCTTGGGTTGTGTTCTCTGCTGTCACAGTCCATTCAGAAGTTCCTACCTCTGCATAGGATGATTGTTGACACGGGACATAGTTGATGTGTCTTCCCTGCAGTTTCAGCATGTCCTGTCTTCACATGAAGTCTGTGATCTATTTTCAATGTTTCATGTAGTTTGAGACTCGACCTGATTTCATTCTTCTACAGGTACATACCCAGTTTTCTCAGCACCATCTGTAAAAGGATATTTCCTAATGATATCTGGGTTTAAGGGAAAAATTGAAGTACCTGCTAGGGCTGGGATGATGAATCCATGAATAAGAGCACTTGCTGCTCTTGCAGAGGAGAAAGGTTCAGTTAACAGCACCCATATGGCAGCTCACAATCCCTTATATCTCTAATTCTAAGGTATCTGATGTCATCTTCTGGAGAGTAGTTGACTGTTCAGTTTTCATGAGTTTGTAGGCATTCTGGGGGTAGAATTGTTGTTGAATTCTAGCATTATTCCATGGTAATCCAATAGTATACAGTTGGTTACTACATTTTCTTTTGTATCTGTGAATGTTTGCTTTGTTACTGATTATGTGATCAATTTTTGAGAGGGTTCCATGAGATGCTGAGAAGAAGGTATTTTCTTTTCTGTTGGGTGGAATGTTCTATAGGTGTCTATTAATTTCATTTGTTTCACTACATCTGTGATATGTCTTATTGCTCCATTAAGTTTCTGTCTGTTTAGCCTGTCCATTGGTGAGAGAGGAGTGTTGAAACCTACTATTAGAGTGTGGTGTTTGATGTATGCTTTGAGTTCTAGTTTGTGTGTTTCCCTTCTTTGAGTTTTGGTGGTGGAGAGTTGTCAGATGTCTGTGTTATTATGGGTGTTCTTAGCTTCCTTGGTTTGTGCTTTGCCTTCTAGTATTTTCTGTAAGGCTGGGTTTCTGGCTACCTATTATTTAAATCTGTTTTTGTCCTGGAATATCTTTTTCTCCATTGATGGTGAAGGCAAGCTTTGCTGTGAATAGTACTCTGGGATTGCCTTCATGGTCTCTTAGTGTTGGCAGCACATCTATCTAAAACATTCTGGCTTTCATGGTTTCCACTGAGAAGTCAGGTGTAATTCAAGTGCCCACGGACACCTGATCTTTGATGAAGAAACCAAAAATACATGGGAAACCATTCTCTCCCTTATAAGAGATCATGTCAGCACACAGAAGCCACCCTATTGCTGACACACCCCCACATCCCCCAAAAATATTTAATGGAAAGGAATTCCCACACAGACCTCAACCTAAAACCAGATATCTTGAACCTAACAGAAGAAAAAGAAGGGAAGATCCCTGAAATCAATGACATAGGAAAAGACTTTCTGAGCAGAACACTATTAACACAGACACTAATTTCAACAATTAATAAATGGGATCTCAAACTGAAAAGGTTTTGCATGACAAAAGATCCCATCATTCAGACAAAGTGGCAGCTTACAGAATGGTAAAATATTTTTTATCAACTACACACCCAATAGAGGGCTAATATCCAAAATTATACAAAAAAACTCAAACAAGGGGGGCTGGAGAGATGGTTCAGTGGTTAAGAGCATTGCCTGCTCTTCCAAAGGTCCTGAGTTCAATTCCCAGCAACCACATGGTGGCTCACAACCATCTGTAATAAGGTCTGATGCCCTCTTCTGGCCTGCAGGCATACACACAGATAGACTATTGTATACATAACAAATAAATAAATAAATATTTAAAAAAAAAAAACTCAAACAAAATGTATAAAGAACTCAAAAGGCTAGATATCAAGAAAACAAATGACTCAATTAAAACTGGGGTATAGATCTAAACAGAGAATTCTCAATAGGGAATCGTAAATGGCTGAGAAAGACTTAAATGTTCAACATTCTCAGTCATTAGTGAAATGCAAACCAAGTCTGCTTTGAGAGTCCATTTTACACCTGTCAGAATCCCTAGGATCAATAATACGAGTGACAGTTCCTGCTGGCAAGGACGTAGAATAAGGGGTACACTCATCCACTGCTGGTAGAGTGCAGACTCATACAGTCACTATGGAAATGAGTGTGGATGTACCTTAGAGAGATGGGAACTGATCTACCTCGTGATCCAGCTCTATCACTCTTGGGCATTTACCCAAAGGACACTTCATCCTACCACAGAGACGCTTACTCAACCATGTCCATTGCATCTCTATTAATAATGCCCAGAAATTGGATAACATAATCAAGACATGAATATGAATGGATAATAAAAATTGGAACCTTTACACAAATGAATATTATTCAGCCATTAAAAATAATTAAATTCACAGTAAATGGGTAGAACTAGCGGGAGAAATCACCCTGAGTGAGGTACCCAGACACAGAAAGCCAAGTGTCGCATGTATTAGCTTACATGTGGATATACAGAATCACAGAGATTAAGCATAGAGTAACAGACTAAGGAGGAGAGAAGCATCTCATCAGGAAAGAAGAAATAGAATAGAAATGTACAGGCTGGTAACGGGATGTGCAAGGAGAGAAATAGAGGGACGGGGGAGTGTATATAGGGAGAAACAGTTAAAACTGAGGCCACTGAAGTAGTGAGCAGTGGCATGGGTATTGATACAGTAGATGCTTCCTGAAATAAATGCATATGTGAAGGCAATCTAACAGAGAAATCAAATAACAGGGTGATGAGACTGTGTCTGAGAGCTTTCTCCTTCTGTCTTGCATTCCTTTCTTTAGGTTGGGATTGAAGATGTGCACCACTGGGATTAAAGGCATGCACCACCAGGTTTCTATGGCAAACTAGTGTGGCTACTGTGATTAAAGGTTTGTGCTACCACTTACTCTCTGATCTTCAGCTAAACTTTCTTTATTAAAATACAAATGAAATATCACTACACGTAAGGCTCATGAAACATTGTAAAGGAGGGGACATACAGATTATAAGAGCCAGAACATCATGGAGTTTGCTGTGACATTGTATCTCCTAGGAATGTCAGAATCTACACCAATAAAATCTTATTAACATGGCTGCTTAAATATGAGCTGAATAAGGACAAGAGGCAATCTATAAGGGACAAGGGGCCAACCAGCCCTACACAAAGAACTATAGGGAACTCACAAATGCCGGGAGTGAAGAAACAGTTTTAGTCCTACTGCTGGAAGAGTACACGAATTGCTTATCCAATACCAAATGGTGAGCCCCGAAACCATACGTACAAATAACATTATACTAAATTAAAGTATGTGTGTGTTATAGTTTCTTAGGTACTTAACAGTATGAATCCTTGTGATTTTTTTCACATATCCATACTATTATTTTGCTCTCCTTTCTCCCTGTGTATTTATCTCCCTTCAACCTAATTATAACCCTGACAGCATACAGACAAGTAACATACAGATTGGGCAGGTTACATACACATAGGCATGTAACAAAATTAATGAAAAATCCATGAATTTGAAAGGGAACAAGGAGGCATATAAGAGCGGGTTTGAAGAAAAGAAGTAAAAGGAGAAATGATGTTTCATTGTTACAAAATATTTGTATAACTATGTAAAGACGTGTTGCATTTGTTGAATTATATGTAAAAATGTGTTGCTGTTTTACCTTGTCTGCCTAAGGCACCTGATTAGTCTAACAAAAAGCTAAATGGCCAATAGCAAGGAAGAGGTATAGGCAGGACTTGAATACAGAGGAAATGTTTTTGATTGGCTTCTTAAAATATTCTTAATATGCAACTTTTTATGTTTTCCAGCTCTAAAACAATAAATGTTACAAGACCTATCCATGGTAAAGCATTCAGAAAAATATCCAACATTTATATAAGGTATTAAATTGTCTAATTTGAGGGATTTTTCTCCCAATACTTTTTCTAATCCAAACTTTCAATGCATAATAAAAATGATTGTAGTTTCTTACAGAAAATGGTTATTCATATTGTTTTTCCAGAATGTCTCTTCAAGCCCCGTCAACAAAAGATTTTCTTAAGACTTTTGCATTTCTTTACAGTGTCTTATGTCCATTGTATAAATTTCCTCTCAGGAAATTTGAAGAGATTCCAAGATTTTAAAGACCTTGGGTATGTAATATTTTTATTAGTCTAAGATCTTATCAGAACACAGAAGAAACACATATTATAAATTTGTGAATCCTCTGAATTAGTAGGTTCAATTTTAGGACGATCACTGTTAACAGCATGTGTATGATGTACTGAAAAAGAAGGAAAATTGATAGATTGTAGCATATTCAACATTTTGGTTCCCGTAACAGACGCCAATGCTTGGTAATTGTTAAATATAGGAGTTATTGAGGTAAAGAGATGGCTCAGTGGTTAAGAGTACTGTCTGCTCTTCCAGAGGACTCAGGATAGGCTCTCAGGACCCATATGGTGCCTCACAGTCATATACAATGATTCCTCTTTTGACCTCCACAGCTACCAGGCATACACATGTTATGCATATATATAGGCAAAATATCCATATACATAAATTTTAAATATACAATACATTTATATTTATGATATATGTATACACACACACACACACACACACACACACATATATATAGTAGACTACTTGGTACAGAGGATCTATGGACTTCACACATATATTTATACACACACTCTCACACAGACATACACTCATGCATGCACACGCACACACGTGTGACTGACTTAATTCATGGTTATAAAGGATGGAAAGCCGAAAAGATGAACATGTGTGTCAGAAAAGGATTACCTTTATAACAAGACCATGCCTTCAAGCTCCCATTTTTTTGGAATAGATTCATTCATAGGGCTCTCACATGCCTGAAGTCTCATGTCTTTGTATCATTAGTATCTGACTCTGGGGACTAAGTTACCAACATGAATTCTGCAGAATAAACATTCAAACTGTAGTAGTCCATTATAACAGAAGTTTAGGTGATAGAACGTAAAGCACAAACCATGAGGAACATAATGTACAGCCTGGTATGGCCTTTAATCCCAGAATTCCAAAGGCCAAGGCAAATAGATCCTCTGAATTCAAGGCTACCCTGATCTACATGATGAATACCAGGCCAGCCAAAGCTACTCAGTCCTGGTCTCAAGAAAACATAAAGTGCAGCCTGGGTACCATTGTTTATAGTGGCAAAACCATAGCATTAAGATCTGATGAAAACGATGAGATTGTCTTATTTTGATTTCCTGATACTTGAATAAAACACAGAATAAAACTAATGAAGGGGGCTGAAGAGATGGCTAAGAGCACTGTCTGCTCTTCCAGAGGACCCCAGTTCAACTACCAGCAACTACATGGTGGCTCACAACCAGCACATTGTATGCATAGGAGATAAATAAATCTTTCAAAAAAAGACACTAACAGAGGGAAGAGTTTATTACATTAATCATCAAGGGAATTAAGGGCAGAAACTCAAGCAGGAGCAGAGGTGGGAACTATGAAGCCAAGCTGTTTACTGACTCGTTCTCCATAGCTTGCTCAGCTTGCTTTCTACTACAGTCCAGTATTACCTACTTGGGTGGCACTGCCCACAGAGGACTAGCGCTCTCCCATCAGTCATGAGTTAAAGGAGTGCTTCATAGATATGCCCATGGGCCAGCCTAATGGAGACTTTTCCTTTATTGAGGTTCCATCTTTCCAGATGACTCTAGTTTGTATCTGGTTGACAAAGCTAACCAGCAGAGAGATGAAGTTTAAAAGTATTATAAAGAAAGACAAGCACAGATCAGATGTGGTGCTGCACATGTGTGATCCCAACACTTCAGGAAACTGAGGAAGGAAAGCTGTTTGTTTGGAGACACAGGGATGGAAGGAGATTTAGTGACAGATAATGACTAATGTACTAATAGAAGTACATTGAATGTAGGAAAATGAAAAGGTTTTTGAGGAGAATCCTATACTCAGCTGTTAAACACTGTGCAAAGTAATCTGTGTAATGTGAACAAATACACAAAAATCAATGATGAATAAGATCTTCAGAGTAGACTCAAATATCTTCAAACAGGTATGCATGCAGTGTAGCTTTAAAATACACTTTTACTGTAGCCTTTATGCTTGCTAACACGGTTGCTCGTTATCTTCCTGTTTCTCATAGGTATCTCTTTGCACTGTCCAAGAGCTCCCTCTATGCAGTGGAAGCCCCTCATACCTGGCCTAACATCCTGGCAGCCTTGGTATGGCTGATAGACTGCATCAAGGTATTTGATTGATAGTTTAAATCTTACCTTTAAACGTTTAGTTTTTGTTTTGTTTTGTTTTTCCTCACAATGAATTTCTATTCTCTCCCTATCTGACTTTTGCAACTCGTCTCCAAACCTGCTTCTGCTTTCAAAGCACCGTCTGATTTGAAGTTCTTCAAACTGTTAGTGTAAGAACGGTGAGCAGGGAGAAGCTCTACTTGACAAATTGTTTTCCTGGGGTGTTAGAGTTTAGACAAAAATGAACCCATCGTTTTTCTTTGAGAAATTCATTTTGTCATTTTTTAAAAATAGAATCAGTGTTAATCACAAAAAATAGGGAAATATAGAATGAATATTTTCCCAACTTACAGATAACTTTTAAGTCATTTTCTTTGGATATAGCTTTCTTTCTTTCTTTCTTTCTTTCTTTCCTTCTTTCTTTCTTTGGTATTAGGTGTTGAACCATGGGTCGCTCTACCATTGAGGTGCACTTCAGCCCTGGATATTGGTTTCAAAGTCCTGTTTACTCTAAAACTGTGTACAGTCATGATTTACTTGCTGATGTTCTGTCACTGATGGATGGCATCGTGGTTCCATAAGATTATTACAGATATGAACTAATTTCTGTCACTTAGTGATGGAGCCATTGCAAAATTGCTCATCTCTGGTGATGCTGTTATAAACCTGTGCTGCAGCCATATAAGAGTATAACACATAAGTTAATGTTGCCTGACATGTTTACCCTACTTATTTTAGAGTGTATGACATTTTTTTAAACAAATGTTTTTTTTATTGTAAAACAGTGCCATGTAAATCTGTAGCAGCCTCTTTTTTCTACATCTTAACAAGTTTTCCTCCAAGGAAACTTATAGCAATTAAAAGTACTCAGCCTCCAGATGTGATAGCATACTTTTTTGAGTCCTAGCACTTGGGGCAGAGGTAGGCAGATCTCTGAGTACAGGGACAGCCTGGTCTATGCAGAGACAGCCCTTCTCTACACAGCCATGGGTGAGCATTGTGTGCCTATGGAGAGGCATTACTGTTTCAAACTCTACCTATGTGGAAATTTTAAAGCTGTTTGTTTTCTCAGTTTTATATCCCGCTACGTGATTTCGCTATTAATTTGAAACTTTTCTTTTTTGATTGGTTGGTTGGTTTTTTCTGTGAGTGAATCTAACCAAGTTGCCTAGTCTGTACTCTGGGGTCAAAGGTCAAATAATCTTCCCACTGCAATCTGGCAAATAGCTGGAACTACAGATATGTGCCACTGCATCCAGCTTTTAATCCAGCATTTTATTTGAACCTTTTTTTTTTTTTTTTGGTTTTTCGAGACAAGGTTTCTCTGTGGTTTTGGAGCCTGTCCTGGAACTAGCTCTTGTAGACCAGGCTGGTCTCGAACTCACAGAGATCCGCCTGCCTCTGCCTCCTGAGTGTTGGGATTAAAGGCGTGCGCCACCACCGCCCGGCTTATTTGAACCTTTTTGTATGAAATTCTTTCTGTCTCAAACTGAGCCAATGATTTGGGAAGGCATATTGTTGGGTTTGGTTTGGTTTTGTTGTCAGGTTGCTGTGCCTTTGAGAAAGGAATGGCTGGGATATGGTGAGTGGGCGTTTTGGTTCATCATTTTGGAATAGAAACTGTATTTCACTGGTAGTCTTAACTGGGATCACCAGTCCTTAGCATTATATCCAGGTTTGGTTTTTGTTGTTGTTTTTTTGTTGTTGTTGTTGTTGGTTTTTGGAGTTGACTTTGCATTCCCTAGATTTATGGTCCCCCATGTTAGTGTTAGAGCCTCTTTTATTCTGTGTAGGTACTCTTCAGCTGAACTGCACTTCCCAGTCCTGATGATGCCTTTGAAGGCTTTAACTTGTTATTTCTGTGTGTGTGAGCGATGTGTAAACATGCTTATGCTGTGGCACACATGTGAAAGTCATAGCATAATATTTTGGAGTTGGTTACTGAGTCTGGTCTGTTGTTCATATTTTTAATAACTGACAACATGACAAAAAGAATATTGCTATTTTTTATATATTTTTTTTTTAAAGTTGAACTTCAAAGTTTCACACAAGAGTAATTGCCTGGGCTGGAGAGATGGCACAGAGGATAAGAGCATTGACTGCTTTTTCAGAGGTCCTGAGTTCAATTCCAGCAACCCTATGGTGGCTCATAACCATTATAAGATCTGATGCCCTCTTCTGACATGCAGACAGAACACTGTATACATAGCAAATAAATCTTTTTTTTTTTGGCTGTTGAAGTCACAAGGGCCCAGTCTTTAATGAGAGGCAAGGGGAGGGAAGGAGAGGGAAGGAAACTGGTGCACTCTGGGGTGCTCCAGGCATCTTCCTGCAGCCTCCTGCAAGGGATCTCGGGGTCCAGGGATGTCCTGTTTCAGGTCCCGAGCTTGAAGCCTCTCTGGGCATGGCCCAGGCGCTGGAGTCCTGGTCCATATCTGCTCAGAGTCCGGAGGCCTCCTGAGTGTTCTGTGTCCACCGGGGTGGGGGGATGAGGGGGTTGGGGGGATGGGTGGTGGAGGGGTGGGGGTGGGATGGGGGGTGGAGGGGTGAGGGGGAGGGGCCTTGACACCACTGCAGCTCACCTGAGCTCTGCCACCCAGAGCACCATCAGCTTATACCTGTGTGAAGCCTCTGTGTGAAGTACCTGTGTGACCTGGACCTTGGATCCCCTGCAGTGATTGCAGCTCCTCCTCTGGTTGCACAAGTGGAGGCAGAGGCTGCAGAGCAGCAGCAAGGGGAAAAACAGCGTTGTTTTTGTTGTTGTCGTTCTTTTTTTCTTCTTTTTCTGCTTCTCCCGCGCGCTGGGAGCCAGCTACAAGCGTGGCAGGAAAAAAAAGTAATTGCCTTTTTTCCTTTTGCAATGATGCAAAAAAAATGATATTACTGTGTATTTGCATGTGCATGGGCACATGTACGCATGCTACAACACATATGTGGAATCAAGCCCAGGTTGCCAAAACTGTATATCATGCTTTTACCTCCTTCTCGCTAGCACTTTTTTCCTTTTATCTTACCAATTTACAAAAACTTATCTCCACTTCCTACTACTGGAACTGCAAATGCTCATCTCCACATTCAGCTTTTACATGGTTCCCTTAGCACAAATTCAAATAAATACCTGCAGTCAGCTATGAGGGTAAGCTGAGCAATCCAAGAGCAGAGTGGCCAGGCACTAGAGAGAACTTTAACTTCTACCAATGCTTAAACCTAAGGGGCAATCCTCTCCTTGGGCTCCCTCCTCAGGCTTTCTCCTCAGACTAAAGGAACAATCCTCAGAATACTCTGAGCTCTTGTCTCCTCCCCTCTTATATTCCTCTCTCCATCTAGCCCTATCACTCCTGTCTCCACCCCTCTAGTGGTGGGATTGAAGGTGTGGGATCACCTCTGCAGGAGCTCTGTTTCTCTTTTAGACATTCAGTCATGTGTAACCCAGAGTGGTCTTGAACTAACAGATCCCTCTGTCTCTTTCTCCTTAGTCCTGGGATTAAAGGTGTGTGCCTTCTAGTGGTTTACTCTGCACTCTGAACTTCAGGCAAGCTTTCTTTTTTTAAAACATAAAAAACCCATCACAATAGTTATTGGGCCTCCAAACTCAATTCGTCATGCTTGTATGGTAAGCATTTTATCCACAGAACATTTTCCCAGCCTATCGATATTATTTAAAATTCTGTGTTTTGCTTCCCCCTCCCCCATTGGCTTCAAAGTGCATTCATAAACATTAGGGAAACATTCCCATCTTGACAATATTTAACGTTAACATTTGGGGAAGTATTGATTTTCTCATTTATTCATCTCTATTTCTTCAGTAAGATATAGCTTTCTTAATATCAAGTATCATGTTTTTAAGTTCCATTTGTTTTGATGTTTTCTTAACTATATTTCTATGCTGAGACTTGTAGTGATATTTCAAGACTTTCTTGTCTCACTAGTCTTAATAAACTATCTTACCCCATTCTAAATCATTTTCTATTACTACCACTGTTTAAAAAGGTTTTTTTGTTACATAATTATGATATATTCAGATAAAAGGTAGTGTTTTCCCTACAGAAGTGGATGTGCTGTTATCTCAAAAATGGCTTTTTAAGCCAGGCTTAGTAATTCTGGCCTGTAATCTCATCTAATTAGGAAGCTAAGGCAGAAGAATCACAGGTATCTGTCCTTACAAGTGCTTCTACAAAGAGAGGTTTAGGCCAGCCTGTGCAACTTAGATCCTGTCGCAAGATAAAAAGGAAAAGAGAACTTAAGAATAGCTCAGTGATAGTTTGCTGGTCTAGCATACATATGACTGTTAATTCAGCACGCCCAACCCCAATGAAGTTACTGCTGGCTGGTGATGGAAGAGAGTATAGGGAGCTTGTCTAATCCTGACATAATGGTTGTAGGAACAATTGAAAATGTTCCTTTAAAATATTATTTTTACTTATCTGTGCTTGTGAAAATCTGTGTGAGGCCAGAAGAGAGCACTGGGTCCACTAGAACCAATGTCACAGGCATTTGTGAGATATACGAACTTGAGTCCTCAAGAAAAGCACCAAGCACTCTTAACAATTTGAGCCCTCTCTCCAATTCTGAATATATTATTATTCTCTTCACCTCCATATATAATATATTGACTGATGGCCTCTGTCCATTATTTGTTATTTTTTCTGATCCCAAATTGCTTCATAATATTTTATAAGTGGCTTGATAGTTTCTCTCATTCTTCACTGTGCCTCTTTGCTCACTTGGCACACAGTCTGTCTGCATAGCAGCAATTTGACCATGGCCCCATCTCTTTTAGAGACTAAATAACAAGGTTGCATGAGCTCCAAAATCAATTTTGGTTAGGGCCTGGCTTGGATTTCCTGTGCCCTGAACAATGCTCATAAATAGTATTTTGTTAGAGAATACCACCTTCACCTGGTGGGAGCTCCATTCTATAGCGTTAGGTGAAGACTCTATCTCAAAACAATGTTAGCAAAGGGCTTGCGAGATGACTTGATTAAGAGAACTTCCTACCCTTCCGAGAACCAGAGTCCCCGCACCCACACCAGGTAGCTCTTAATTACCTATAACTCCAGCTACAGTGAGTCCAGTGCCCTCTTCTGACCTTGTAGAACACTGTATATATAATAAACAAATCTTTACAAAAGAATGAATTTTACAAACTATTAAACCACTAATCTAGTGTGCTGTTTGTTTACTATTTAGATTTATCGTGCCAAGAAAGGAAGCACACCTTGTGGAGAAGAAACAGAAGATGGAATTAAGCATGATAAGGTACTATATATTACTATAAACAATATATAAAGAGGATACTTTTATATTCTTCACTAAAAGGTGTTCTTTTCTAAGTTCCAGGAGAGTCAAGGCTTCACAGAGAAACCCTGTTTCAGGGGAAAAAAGAAAGAGGGGGGAGGCTAGAGGAAGTTAACAAGTCATTATATTTTCATGTAAATTATTTTTCTCTCAGTGTTATGTAGTGATGGGGGAATATCACTTTGACACCTATGGCACAAAAGATCAGTGGGGAAAACCAACATTCCTCAAGATGCACTAGGGATGTAAGAGTAGAGAACAGTTCAGCTGTTGTAACTATCCTCCATCTGTCCAGGGAGCACATGAACATAAAAATGTCAAGTGTAGCAGCTGGAAAGGTCGAGACTTGAGATCCCTAGAGCGTGTCAGCCAGCCAAACTGATCAAACCAGGGAGAGATCTTATCTAAGACATTAGATGAAAGCAGCTGAGTAAGGCTCACAATGTAACCTCTGACTTCTGTATGCACACATGCATATACTCATGACCACATAAACACGCATAACACACACAAGGGAAAATTCATTGTGATCTAATATGGAAAACATTTAGTGAGTTATTTAATATTTCTCTATATAATTAAATATGTAAATTAATCTACTCAGATATTACCAAAAATGCAGTAATAAAGAACAGAAAATTTTGACTTTATTCTATTAGAAAGAAAGTAATGATAATTAAATGAGGAACCATTAGGCAAATAACAACAGGTGCTATGAAAGAAAGCTGAAGCAGGTTGAGGGCCATAAGCTATTCCATGGAGTAAAAATAACACTTGCTATTTTAGAAGGTAGTATCTACTGAATTGGGGGAAGGGAAAGGATTAGGTACTGAAAACCTGAAGGATGCTGTAGGTTGATTCTGATGAAGTGTTTGGGCTCTTTTCCAGAGGATTTATATAATGACTCCAAGCTGGAGTCATTAGAGGCAGAAAACAAAGCACTCCATGAAGAGATTGCAAGATTGGAGAAAGAAAGAGAAAAAGAACAAGTTAGTAACCGTGTTTTTGAACTTACTTGACAACTCTTTAGACTTTTGAGCCTGTTTGAGAAGACCTTCTTATGAAAGGTGTTTTTAAATGGGTTAACAAATAAGCTTCTTAGAGGTAAAATAGTATAGACTTTCAGTGAAGCCATGTGTGGTATCTGCGGTACTTTGTTTTCCCTTGTGGTCTATCAGTCGTGGACTAATGGTGCTCAGAATATGATGAAAGACTCCTGCCTGTTTATATAAGGCCCAAACTACCCTTTGGACAGGGTCCCTGGGGTATTTACTTGCAAGGAGCATTGTTTTCAAGAGGTTCTGAGTTTAGGTAGTGAAAACACAGTGGTATAGTGTATACCTATAGAGTATACTGTAATATGCATGATTTTATAAAAGCAAGATGATAATGTGGGTGTTTATTTAAATATGAAAGGGTATTTTGCCTACGTGTATATCTGTGTACCACATTCACACTGTGCCAGTGGAGAAGAGAAGAAGATGTCAAATCTGAACTCAAGATACAGAGAATTGTTAAATTAAATTCAGGTCCTCTGAAAGCGGGCATTGCTTGTAACCCTGATAACAGAATCTAACTTTATCTTGGTTTTATTAGTGGAGCACCTAGATTGTTCTGAAAAGTAATCAGATATTAAGTATTTGTGTTACTACTTTATACTTGGTTTTTCCCTATCTGGAACTGAAGTCTTTCATTAAATTATTACGTTACAGTAGTAATACCAAAGTTTTTTTTTTTTTTTTAGTTCTTTTGACTGGTTCTAAGGTAAGTGTAAATAATATTGCTTTCTTAAAAATACAGAATGCTTCTTGGTAAAAATAACTAATTTAGTACTTATTTTCTTCAAGAATCATCTACTATCATTAAAGAAATTGAACACTTTCTTGTAGTCAGATGTTGAAAAGTGTAAAGCATACATGAGCAGTTTGGAGTCACATTTGTTCATCCCAAATAAGAAACTGAGTGGCCTCGATGAGGAAATTAGTAGATTAGGTAAGCAAAGCTAAGGGATCATTTAGATTGTCCTATGGGCCTCTGTAAATAGCTATGTGATCTTTTCCTTCTTTGATAACTTTCTGTAGTAGTTATGAAGTTTTCAGTATTAGTTCTTTCAACCAGGCATAGGAGCACACACCTTTAATCCTAGCATGTGGGAAGCAGAGGCAGGTTGATCTCTGTGAGGCTGAAGCCAGCCTGGTCTACAAAATGAGTTTCAGACTTGTATCGTGAGACCCTGTCTCAAAAAAAAACCAAACTAATAATTGTCTGCATTTTCATCCTACCTGGTTTCTGTCCTCCCACCAGGTCCCACAGACATTTATCCCCAAAGAAATCACACAGAGGTCTATAGTAATGACAAACTGATTGGCCCATCAACTCAGGCTTCTTATTAACTCTTATAACTTATATTAACACATTATTTTTATCTATGTTGGCCACATGGCTCAGTTCAGCTGAGCAATCACATCTTCCTTCTTCTGTGGTTGGGACAGGACTGGGGAGGAATGAATTCTTCTTTTCTGTTTTACCCACCTCTACTTCCTGACTGGATACTGGCCAATCAACGTTTATTTAAAACATGATTGAAGAACTCTACAGCCTTACTAAGGAATCTTCATCTGCCTCCCCACAGACTATTTTCCATCCATTCAAATACATTTTCTTTTGTCTTGCCATTTCCCTAAGCCACTTATGTTCTTTGCTGAAGATGTTGTATCAGTTGAAATTCTAAGCAACCCTCTGAGAATTCTTTATCTTCTAAGTTGCTCCAGTGTGCCCCCTGCCGTGTGTGTGTGTATGTGTGCATGTGTGAGTGTGCATGTGCGTGTGTGCAAATGTGTGTGTGTTCATATATTTGTATCTATTTGTCATTTCTTTTTTTATTGAAAAAAATTTTCTGCCTCCTCCCCGCCTCCCATTTCCCTCCCCCTCCTCCCAGCCCTCCCCCTCCCCCCACTCCTCTTCTCTTCCCTCTCCAGTCCCAAGAGCAGTCAGGGTTCCCTGCCCTGTGGAAAGTCCAAGGTCCTCCCCCCTCCATCCAGGTCTAGGAAGGTGAACATCCAAACTGTCTATGCTCCCACAAAGCCAGAACATGAAGTAGGATCAAAACCCGTGCAAGAGTTGTCTCCAGAGGTTATGTTTGTCTTTGTAAATATATACCTTGATTTAAGCACATAGGGGTCAGGTAGCTTTTCTTTATGTGCTAATTTTAAATTATCTGTGATTCAATAGTCTCTTATAATTAGAGGAAGACATAGTCAATGCTTCCATAAAAACAAGTACTAAATTGTTAGGATGAAAAGGGAAGATGGCCTTGTGGGATGATGAAATTCCGTAGCTTGCTTCTGCAGGCAGATGCAATGGAGTCCTATTCATCTATGAACACTCCTACAAAACCCCCTAAAGACCATGAATCTTCCCACCTCTAACCCCTTACCTGTTTTGTGTATCCAGAGATGATTATGAATATAATAAACAAATGACAACATGAAAAAATAAAACATGATTGACCGAATATATACAATTGTCCCGCAACAAATAATAATTATTTTTTTCTCTCATACCTCCAAATGTAATCTAAGAGTCAATAAATATGTGCTTGCCAAAGGACTCAGGAAGAATCTGTTTTTTTTCCCAGCTTTTATGGGTGATAGCTTATGTGGGTTTATGTCCACATCACTCTAATCTCTACCTTCATCTTCTTACTGTCTTTTTTCTGCATCCTCTTTTTTCTTCCTTTTTAAGGCTATATTTGTATCCCATGCTGGTTTTGAATTGAAGATACTCTGGCCCCAGCATCCAGGGCTCATAATAATACATAACCTAAGCTCACCTCAAACTCAAAATATTGCCTCCAAAAATTAGAATTATAAATTGCCACCACATCCTTCTCTTTTCTCCCCTCTCTCTGTCTTTTCTTTTTTCTTTTTTTCCTTTTTGTTTGTTGGTTTGTGTTTTTTCTTCCAAGATAGGGTTTCCCTTTGTAGTGTTGGCTACCCTGGAACTCTCTTTGTAGACTAGGCTGGCCTTGAACTCACAGAGATATGCCTCCCGAGTGCTGGGATTGAAGGTGTGTGCCATCACTGCCCAGCTTTTTTTTTAAGTTTTATGTGTATGTTAAGTTTATGTGTACCACATGTGTACCTGATATCCTCAGGTCAGAAGAGGGTGTCAGATCTGCTGGAACTGGAGTTAGAGATGGTTGTAAGCTACCCATGTAGGCTCTGGGAACTAAACCTGGGCCCTATGGAAGAGCACTATGTTCTTCAAATGTTGTGCATCTCTCTGGTCCCTAAGTCATCATCTTCCTATCTGCATGAATTCTCCGTTTACCTCTATCTTACAGTGGTACCTATGGTGATGTTTAAGGCACACCTGCATAATTGAGGGTTCTCTCATGTCAGCATTCCCAATCACTTGCATGAGGACCATTTTCCAGATTAGGCAATTTTTACAAATTCAAGAGATGTGGAGACCTTCCCAGCCCACTGTACTTCCAGCGTTCTCAGTACATGACATTTTTAGTTTTGAACAGTCTAACTGAGCAAACCCATTTGATGGTACACTTATCTCAGGGTCTCAAGTACTAGGATTATAAGTGAGAGAATTGTTCTTTTTCTCTGTAAAAGCTTTACTATGAAACATAATCACGCTGAAGTTAGAGCAGTGTTCCTTTTCTCTGTATCATTTAGTGAGAAACGCACATGTGTTTCTCTGGAAAGAGAAACATTTGTTTGGGACATGTCAAAGGATTGTTAGAAGTGAGAAAAGTTTTGGTTTTCTCTGTAAAAGCTTTATTTTGATAGATAATCACGTTCTTTTGTAAGTGTACTAATTTCATGAGAAGCTTTATTGAGAAATGCACATGTGTTTCTCTGAAAAGAGAAGTAGTTGTTTGGGACATTTCAAAAGATTGTTAGAAGCACGAGCAGTGTTCCTTTTCTCTTTACAAGCTTGAATTTGAAGCATAATCATGTTCTTTTGAAAGTGTATTAATTTCATAAACATCTCTAGTCAGAAACGCACACGTGTTTCTCTGAAATGAGAATCAGTTGTTTGGGACATGTAAAAGTATTGTTAGAATCGAGTCTAGAGTTTCTTTTCTCTGTACAAGCTTTACTTTGAAAGATAACCATGTTCTTTTCAAAGTGTATTAATTTCATGAAAAGCTCTAGTGAATAATGCACATGTGTTTTTCTGACAAGAAAAGCAGTTGTTTCGGCCACGTGAAAGCATTGTTAGAAATGATAGAAGTGGGCTTTACTCTGTACAAGCTTTCCTTTGAAACATCATCACATTGTTTTGAAATTGCATATATTTCATGAAAAGCTTTAGTGAGGAACGCACATGTATTTCTCTGAAAAGAGAAGCCGTTGTTTGGGACATGGCAAAGCATTGTTAGAGGTGAGAGCAGTGAGCTTTTCTCTGTACAAGCTTTATTTTGAAAGATAATCACGTTCATTTGAAAGTGTATTAATTTCATGAAAAGCTTTAGTGAGAAAAACACAAGAGTTTTTCTGAGAAGAGAAGCAGTTGTTTGAGACATGTCTAAGGAGAGTTCAAAGTGAGAGCCGAGATCCTTTTCTCTGTACAAGCTTTACTTTGAAAGATAATGACGATCTGTTTAAAGTGCATTAATTTAATGAAATGCTTTAGTGAGAAACGCACATGTGTTTCTCTGGAAAGAGAAGCAATTGTTTGAGTCATGTTAAAGCATTGTTAAAAGTGAGAACAGTGGGCTATTCTCTGTACAGCTTTACTTTGAAAGATAATCTCATTCTTTTGATAGTGTATTAATTTCATGAGAAGCTTTAGTGAGAAATGCACATGTGTTTCTTTGAAAAGAGAAGCAATTGTTTGGGACTGTTAGAATTGAGAGCGTTGTTTCTTTTCTCTGTAGAAGCTTTACTTTGAAAGATAATCATGCTCTTTGGAAGTGTACTAATTTCATGAGAAGCTTTAGTGAGAAATGCATATGTGTTTCTCTGAAAAGAGAAGCAGTTGTTTGGGACATGTCAAAACATTGTTTGAAGTGAGAGCAGTGTGCTTTTTTCTGTACAAGCTTTACTTTGAAAGATAATACATTCTTTTGAAAGTGTATTAATTTCATGAAAATCGTTAGTGAGAAACGCACATGTGTTTTTCAGAAAAGAGAAGCATTTCTTTGGGTCATGTAAAAGGATTGTTAGAAGAGAGAGCCATTAGCATTTCTGTGTACAAGCTTGAATTTGAAGCATAATCAGTTTCTTGGAAATTGTATGAATTTCATGAGAAGCTTTAGTGAGAAACGCACATGTGTTTCTCTGAAAACGGCAGCAGTTGTATTGTGAAATGTCAAAGCATTTTGAGAAGTGAGAGTTTTACCTTTTCTGTGTACATGTTTGAATTTGAAGGATAATCAGGTACTTTTGAAAGTGTATTAATTTCATGAAAATCTCTAGTGAGAAACACACAAGTGTTTCTCTGAAAAGAGAATCGGTTGTTTGGGACATTTAAAATATTGATAGAATTGAGTATAGAGTTGCTTTTCTCTGTATAACCTATGATTTGAAAGATACACATGCTCTTTTGAAAGTGTATTAATTTCATGAAAAGCTCTAGTAAGAAACACACATGTATTTCTCTGAAAGAGAAGCACTTGTTTGGGAAATATCAAAGGATTTTTAGAAGTAAGAGCCATTCGTTTTTTTGTGTACAAGATTGAATTTGAAGGATAATCACTTTCTTTGAAAGTGTATGAATTTCATGAGAAGTTTTAATGAGGAACGCACATGTTTGTCCCTGAAAAGAGAAGTAGTTGTTTCGGGAAATTTCAAATCATTGTGAGAAGTGAGAGCCAATACCTTTTCTGTGTACAAGCTTGAATTTAAGGATAATCACGTTTTTTTGGATATGTATTAATTTCCTGAAAATCTCTTCTGAGAAACGCACATGTGTTTCTTTGAAAAAAGAAGCAGTTGTTTAGGCTATGTCAAAGGATTGTTAGATGTGAGATCAGTGTTCTTTTTCTCTGTACAAGCTTAACTTTGAAAGATAATCAGTTTCTTAGATAGTGCATGAATTTCATGAACAGCTTAAGTTAGAAACGCATATGTGATTCTCTGAAAAGAGAAGCAATTGTTTGAGAAATGGCAAAACATTGTTAGAAGTGAGAACAGTGGGCTTTTCTCTGTACAAGCTTTACTTTGAAAGATATCATGTTCTTTTGAAAGTGTATAAGTTTTATGAAATGCTTTATTGAGAATCACAAGTGTTTTTCTGAAAAGAGCAGCAGTTTTTTGGGGCATGTCAAAGGATAGTTAGAAGTAAAAGCAGAGATCCTTTTCTCTGAACAAGCTTTACGTTGAAAGATAATCTTGTTCTTTTAAAAAGTGTACTAATTCTATGAGTAGCTTTAGTGAGAAACGTGCATGTGGTTCTCTGAAATGAGAATCAATTTTTGGGACATGTCAAAGGGTTGTTAGAAGTGAGAGCCTTATTCTTTTTCTCTGTGCAAGATTTACTTTGAAAGATAATCACGTTCTTTGAAAGTGTTTTAATTTAATGAGACGCTCTAGTCAGAAACGCACATGTGTTTTTCTGAAAAATGAAGCAGTTGTATGGGACATGTCAAAGGATTGTTAGAATTGAGTGTAGAGTTCCTTTTCTCAGTTCAAACTTTACTTGGAAAGATAATGACTTTCATTTAAAAGTGTATTAATTTCACGAAATGCTTTAGTGAGAAACGTACATGTGTTTCTCTGAAATAGAAGCAGTTGTTTGTGATATGTCAAAACATTGTTAGATGTAAGAACGTTGTTAGTTTTCTCTGTAGAAGCTTTAATTTGAAAGATAATCTCATTCTTTTGAAAGTGCACTAATTTCATGAGAAGCTTTAATGAGAAATGCACATGTGTTTCTCTGAAAAGAGAAGCAGTTGTTTGTGCCATGTCAAAGGATTGTTAGAAGTGAGAGCAGTGTTCCTTTTCTCTATACAAGCTTGAATTTGAAGCATAATCATGTTCTTTTGAAAGTGTATTAATTTCATAAACATCTCTAGTCAGAAACGCACATGTGTTTCTCTGAAATGAGAATCAGTTGTTTGGGACATGTAAAAGTATAGATATAACTGAGTGTAGAGTTGCTTTTCTCTGTACAAGCTTTACTTTGAAAGATAATCACGTTCTTTTGAAAGTGTATTAATTTCATAAAAAGCTCTAGTGAGAAAGGCACATGTGTTTCTCTGACAAAAAAAAGCAGGTGTTTCGGCCATGTGAAAGCATTGTTAGAAATGACAGCATTGGGCTTGTCTCTGTACAAGCTATCCTTTGAAACATCATCACATTCTTTTGACATTGTATATCTTTCATGAAAACTGTTAGTGAGGAATGCACATGTATTTCTCTGAAAAGCGAAGCAGTTGTTTGGGAAATGGCAAAGCATTGTTAGAAGTGAGAGAGGTGGGCTTTTCTCTGTACAAGCTTTACATTGAAAGATAATCACATTCTTTTGAAAGTGTTTCTGTGAACAGAGAAGCAATTATTTGGGACATGTCAAAGGAATGATAGAAGTGAGAGTGTTGTTACTTTTCTTTTTAGAAGCTTTTCTTAGAAAGATAATGACGTTTTTTTATAAAGTGTATTAATTTCACAAAATGCTTTAGTGAGAAACCCACATGCATTTCTCTGAAAAAAGAACCAGTTGTTTGGGACATGTCAAAGGTTTGTTAGAAATGAGAGCATTGTTCATTTTCTCTGTATAAGCTTAAATTTGAAGTATAATCACGTTTTTTGAAAGTGTATTAGAAGTGAGAACTGTGTTCCATTTCTCTATACAAACATTATTTGAAAGATAATCACGTTCTTTTGAAAGTGTATAATCTCATGAAATACACATGTTGTTCTTTGAAAAGAGAAGAAGTAGTTTTCAACATGACAAAGTTGTTAGAGTAAGAACAGTGTAGTTTTCGAATGACAACATTTGGAAGATGACAAGTCTGGAACATCTCAAAAAAGAGTTAGAAGTGAGTTCCATTTTGCTTTTCTTTGTTCAAGCTTTTCTTTGAAATAAAATCATGTTCTTTGGAAAGTGTATAATTTCATGAAATGCTTTAGTGAGAAATTGACATGTGTTTTTCTGAAAAGAGGAGCAGTTGTTTAGGACATTTAAAAGTAGTTTTAGAATTTAGAACAGGGTATCTTTTCTCTGTTCAATCTTTACTTTGAAAGATAATCACGTTATTTTGAAAGTGTATAATTTCATGAAATGCTTTAGTGACAAACTCCCTGTGTTTCTCTGAAAAGAGGGGCAGTTGTGTGTGACATGACAATGTATTTTTTGAAGTACGAACAGTGTTTCATTTCTCTGTACTATCTTTACCTTCTGAAAGTGTATAATTTCATGAAATGCTTTAGTGTGAAATGCACATGTGTTTCTCTTCAAACAGAAGCAAATGTTTGGAACATGTCTAGTTTAGAGCATTTCAAAGAAGAGTAATAAGTGAGTTCTGTTTTTCTGTTCTTTCTGCAAGATTATTTAAAAGAAAATCACGTTCTTTTGAAAGTGTATAATTTCATGAAGTCTTTTGGTGAGAAAAGTAAATGTTTTTCTCTGAAAAGATGGGCAGTTGTTTGCAACATGACAAAGTATTGTTAGAAGTGAGTACAGTGTTCCTTTTCTCTGTACAATTTTTACTTTGAAAGAAAATCACATTCTGTTGAAAGTGAATAATTACATAAAATGATTTAGTGAGAAACGCACATGTGTATCTCTGAAAAGAGAAGCAGTTGTTTGGAACATGTCAAAGTATTGTTAGGAGTGAGAACAGTGTTCCTTTGCTCTGTACTAACTTTACTTTGAAAGATTATGATATTCTTTCAAAGCATATAATTTCATGAAATGTTTTAGTGAGAAACACACATGTGTTTCTCTGAAAAGAGAAGCAGTTGTTTGGAACATGGCAAAGAAGAGTTAGAGGAGAGTTCTGTTTTGCTTTTCTTTGTGCAAGCTTTACTTTGAAAGAAAATCACATTCATTGAAAGTGTATATTTTCATGAAATGATTTAGTGAGAACCGCACATGTGTTTCTCTGAAAAGGGGAGCAGTTGTTTAGGACATTTATAAGTATTTTTAGAAGTGAGAAGAGTGTTTCTTTTTTTTTGTTCAAACTTTACTTTGAAAGATAATCACATTCTTTTGAAAGTGTATAATTTCATGAAATTCTTTGGTGAGAAAAGTAAATGTTTTCCTCTGAAAAGAAGCGCAGTTGTTTTCGACATGACAAAGTACTGTTAGAAGTGAGTACAGTGTTCCTTTTCTCTGTACAATCTTTACTTTGAATAAAAATCACATTTTTTTGAAAGTGAATAATTTCATGAAATGGTTTAGTGAGAAATGCACATGTGTATCTCTAAATAGAGAAGCAGTTGTTTGAAACATGTCAAAGTATTGTTAGAAGTGAGAACAGTGTTCCTTTTCTCTGTACAAACTTTACTTTGAAAGATAATCACGTTCTTTTGAAAGTGGATAATTTCATGAAATGTTTTAGTGAGAAACGCACATGTATTTCTCTGAAAAGATGTGCAGTTGTTTGCAACATGACAAAGTATTGTTACAAGTATTAACAGTGTTCAATTTATCTGTACAATCTTTACTTTAAAAGAAAATCACATTATTTTGAAAGTGTATAATTTCATGAAATGATTTAGGGAGAAACGCACATGTGTTTCTCTGAAAAGAGGAGCATTTGTGTGGGACATGGAAAAGTATTGTTAGAAGTGAGAAGACTGTTTCTTTTCTCTGTAAAACCTTTACATTGAAAGATAATCACGTTCTTTTGAAAGTGTATAATTTCATGAAATTCTTTATTGAGAAACAGACATGTGTTTCTCTGAAAAGAGAAGCAGTTGTTTGGAAGATATCATATTTGGAACATGTCAAAGAAGACTTAGAAGTGAGTTCTGTTTACTTTTCTTTGTGCAAGCTTTACTTTGAAAGAAAATCACAATATTTTAAAAATGTATAATTTCATAAAATGCTTTAATGAGAAATGCACATGTGTTTCTCTTAAAAGAGGAGCAGTTGCTTGGAACATATAAAAGTATTGTTAAAAGTGAGAACAGTGTTCCTTTTCTCTGTACAAACTTTACTTTGAAAGATAATCACGTTCTTTTGAAAGTGTATAATTTCTTGAAATGCTTTAGTAAGAAATGCACATGTGATTTTTGTAAAGAGAAGGAGTGGTTTGCAACATGAAAAAGTATTGTTAGAAGTGAGAACAGTGTTCCATTTCTTGTACAAACTTTATTTGAAAGAAAATCACATTGTTTTGAAAGTGTACACTTTCGTGAAATGTTTTAGTGAGAAATGCACATGTGTTTCTCTGAAAAGAGGGACAGTTGTTTGCAACATGACAAAGTACTGTTACAAGTATTAACAGTGTTCAATTTATCTGTACAAACTTTAAAAGAAAATCACATTCTTTTGAAAGTGTATAATTTCATGAAATGGTTTAGTGAGAAACGCACATGTGTTTCTCTGAAAAGAGAAGCAGTTGTGTGGGACATATAAAAGTATTGTTAGAAGTGAGAAGACTGTTTCTTTTCTCTGTACAAACTTTACATTAAAAGATAATAACGTTCTTTTGAAAGTGTATAATTTTATGAAATGCTTTATTGAGAAAAAGACATGTGTTTGTCTAAAAAGAGAAGCAGTTGTTTGGAAGATACCAAGTTTGGAACATGTCAAAGAAGACTTAGAAGTGAGTTCTGTTTTGCTTTTCTTTGTGCAAGCTTTAATTTGAAAGAAAATCATGTTCGTTGAAAGTGTATATTTTCATGAAATGCTTTAGTGAGAAATGTACGTGTTTCTCTGAAAAGAGGGGTAGTTGTTTGAGACTCGACAAAGTATTGTTAGAAGTTAGTACAGTATTGCTTTTCTCTTTACAATCTTTACTAAAAGAAAATTGCATTCTTTTCAAAGTGAATAATTTCATGAAATGGTTTAGTAAGATACACACATGTGTATCTCTGAAAAGAGAAGCAGTTGTTTTCGACATGACAAAGTATTGTTAGAAGTGAGAACATTGTTCCATTTGTCTGTACAATATTTACTTTGAAAGAAAATCACCTTATTTTGAAAGTGTATAATTTCATTAAATGCTTTAGTGAGAAAAGCACATGTGTTTCTCTGAAATGTGTAGCAGTTTTTTGGGACATGTAAAAGTATTGCTTGAAGTGACAACAGTGTTTCTTTTCTCTGTACAAACTTTATTTTGAAAGATAATCACGTTCTTTTGAAAGTATATAATATCATGAAATGCTTTATTGAGAAACGGACATGTGTTACTCTGAAAAGAGGTGCAGTTCTATGCGACCGGAAAAAGTATTGTTCGAAGTGAGAACAGTGTTCCTTTTCTCTGTACTATCATTACTTTTATAGCAAATCACGTTCTTTTGAATGTGTATAATTTCATTAAATGGGGGGCTGGAGAGATGGCTCAGAGGTTAAGAGCATTGCCTGTTCTTCCAAAGGTCCTGAGTTCAATTCCCAGCAACCACATGGTGGCTCACAACCATCTGTAATGAGGTCTGGTGCCCTCTTCTGGCCTTCAGACATACACACAGACAGAATATTGTATACATAATAAATAAATAAATATTTTAAAAAAATATTTCATTAAATGGTTTAGTGAGAAACGCACATGTGTATCTCTGAAAAGAGAAGCAGTTCTTTGGAACATGTCAAAGTATTGTTAAGAATTGAGAAGAGTGTTACTTTTCTCTGTACAAACCTTACTTAGAGAGATAATCACGTTCTCTTGAAAGTGTATAAATTCATGAAATGCTTTAGTGAGAAACACACATGTGTTTTTCTAAAAAGAGATGCAGTTCTTTCCGACAAGACTAAGTATTGTTAGAAGTGTGAACAGTGTTCCATTTCTCTGTACAATCTTTACTTTAAAAGATAATCACATTCTTTTGAAAGTGTATAATTTCATGAAATGATTTATTGAGAAACGCACATTTTTATCTATGAAAAGAGAAGCAGCTGTTTGGAAAATGTCAAAGTATTGTTAAGAAGTGAGAACAGTGTTCCTTTTCTCTGTACAAACTTTACTCTGAAAGATAATCACATTCTTTGGAAAGTGTAATAAATTCATAAAATGTTTTAGTGTAAAATGCACATGTGTTTCTCTGAAAAAAGGAGCAGATGTCTGGGATATGTAAAGGTATAGTTAGAAGTGAGAACAGTGTTCCTTTTCTCTGTAAAACTTTGCTTTGAAAGATAATCATGTTCTTTTGAAAGTGTATTTATTGCATGAAATTCTTTTAAGAAACACACAAAGGTTTCTCTGTAAAGAGAAGCAGTTGTTTGCAACCTGTCAAAGTATTGTTAGAACTGAGATAAGTATTCCTTTTCTCTGTACAAGCTTTACTTTGAAAGATAATCACATTGCTTTGAAAGTGTGTTCATTTCCTGAAAAGCTTATTTAGAAACGCACATGTGTTTCTTAGTAAAGAGAAGCAGTTGTTTGTGACATGTCAAAGTATTGTTAGAAGTGAGATTAGGGTTCCTTTTCTCTGTACAAGCTTTATTTTGAAAGATAATCACATTATATTGAAAGTGTAGTTTTCCTTGAAAAGCTTAAGTTAGAAACGCACTTGTGTTTCTTGGTAAAGAGAAGCAGTTGTTTGCAGCACATCAAAGTATCGTTAGAAGTGAGATCAGTGTACCTTTCTCTGTACAAGTTTACTTTGAAAGATAATCACATTCTTTTGAAAGTGTATTCATTTTATAAATAGCTTTAGTAAGAAATGCACATGTCTTTCTCTGTAAAGAGAAGCATTTCTTTGGGACATATCAAAGTATTTTTACAAGTGAGATCAGTGTACCTTTCTCTGTAGAAGCTTTACATTGAAAGATAACCACATTCTTTTGAAAGTGTATTCATTTTATTAAAAGCTTTAGTAAGAAAAGCACATGTCTTTCTCTGTAAAGAAAAGCAGTTGTTTGTGACATGTCAAATGTTTGTTAGAAGTGGGATCAGTGTTCCTTTTCTCTGTACAAGCTTCATTTTGAAATATAATCTCGTTCTTTTGAAAGTGTATTCTTTCCTGAAAAGCTTTAGTTAGAAACGCACTTGTGTTACTTGGTAAGGAGAAGCTGTTGTTTAGGACATGTCAAGGTATTGTTTGAAGTGAGTTCAATATTCCTTATCTCTGTAGAAGCTTTCATTTAAAGATAATCACATTCTTTTGAAAGTATATTCATTTCCAGAAAAGCTTTAGTAACTAACACACATGTGTTTCTTGGTAAAGAGTAGCAGTTGTTTGCGTCATATCAACATCTGGTTAGAAGTGATATCAGTGTTCCCTTTCTCTGTACAAGCTTTAATTTGAAGGATAATCAAGTTCTTTTGAAAGTGTATACATTTTTTGAAAAGCATTAGTTAGAAACACACATGTGTTTCTTGGTAAAGAGAAGCCGTTGTTTGCGACATGTCAAAGTATTTTTAGAAGTGAGATCAGTGTACCTTTCTCTGTACAAGCTTTACTTTGAAAGATAATCACATTCTTTTGAAAGTGTATTCATTTCATTAATAGCTTTAGAAAGAAACGCACAAGTGTTTCTCTGTAAAGAGAAGCAGTTGTTTGCGACATGTCAAAGTATTGTTAGAAGTGAGATCAGTGTTCCATTCTCTGTAGAAGCTTTGCTTTGAAATACAATCACATTCTTTTAAAAGTGTATTCATTTCTTTAAAAGCTTTAGTAAGAAACGCACATGTGTTACTTGGTAATGAGAAGCAGTTGTTTGCGACATGTCAACGTCCTATTAGACCTGAGATCAGTGTTGCTTTTCTCTGTAGAAGCTTTAATTTGAAAGATAACCACATTCTTTGAAAGTGTATTCATTTCATAAATAGCTTTAGTAAGAAATGCACGTGTTTCTCTGTAAAGAGAGGCCATTTTTTGCGACATGTCAAAGTATTGTCATTAGTGAGATCAGTGTTCCCTTTCTCTGTAAAAGCTTTACACTGAAAGATAATCATGCTATTTTGAAATTGTATTCTTTCCTGAAAAGCTTTAGTTAGAAACGCACTTGTGTTACTTGGTAAGGAGAAGCAGTTGTTTGCAACATGTCAAAGTGTTGTTTGAAGTGAGGTCAATATTCCTTTTCTAGGTACAAGATTTACTTTGAAAGATAATCACGTTCTTTTGAAAGTATATTCATTTCCTGAAAAGCTTTAGTAACTAACACACGTGTTTCTTGATAAAGAGAAGCAGTTGTTTGCGACATGTCAACGACTTGTTAGAAGTGATATCAGTGTTCCTTTTCTCTGTACAAGCTTTACTTTGAAGGATAATCACATTCTTTTGAAAGTGTATACATTTCTTGAACAGCTTTAGTTAGAAACACACATGTGTTTCTTGGTAAAGAGAAGCAGTTGTTTGCGACATGTCAAAGTATTGTTAGAAGTGAGATCTGTTTACCTTTCTCTGTACAACTTTACTTTGAAAGATAATCATATTCTTTTGAAAGTGTATTCATTTCATTAATAGCTTTAGTAAGAAACGCACAAGTGTTTCTTTGTAAAGAGAAGCAGTTGTTTGCGACATGTCGAAGTATTGTTAGAAGTGAGATCAGTGTTCCATTCTCTGTAGAAACTTTGCTTTGAAATATAATCACGTTCTTTTAAAAGTGTATTCATTTCTTTAAAACTTTAGTAAGAAAAGCACATGTGTTACTTGGTTAGGAGAAGCAGTTGTTTGGGACATGTCAAAATATTGTTTGAAGTGAGATCAGTATTCCTTTTCTCTGTACAAGCTTTAATTTGAAAGATAAAGACGTTCTTTTGAAAGTGTATACATTTCTTGAAAATCTTTAGTAAGAAACATACATGTATTTCTCTCTAAAGAAAAGCAGTTTTTGTGACATGTCAAATTACTGTTAAAAATGAGAAGTTTTCCTTTTATCTCTACAAGCTTTACTTTGAAAGATAATCTCGTTGTTTTGAAAGTGTATTCATTTCAAAAATAGCTTTAGTAAGAAACGCACAACTGTTTCTCTGTAAAGAAAAGCCATTTTTTGCGACATGTCAAAGTACTTTTGGAAGAGAGATCAGTGTTCCTTTCTCTGTAGAAGCTTTACTTTGAAAGATAATCACATCTATTTCAAAGTGTATTCATTTCATGAAAAGCTTTAGGAAGAAACACACATGTGTTTCTCTGTAAAGAGAAGCAGTTGTTTGTGACGTGTCAAATTATTGTTGGAAGTGATATCAATGTTCCTTTTCTCTGTAGAAGCTTTTCTTTGAAAGATAGTCACATTCTTTGGAAAGTGTATTCATTTTATAAATAGCTTTAGTAAGAAACGCACAAGTGTTTCTCTGTAAAGAGAAGCAGTTGTTTGCGACATGTCAAAGTATTGTTAGAAGTGAGATCAGTGTTCCTTTTCTCTGTAGAAGCTATGCTTTGAAATACAATGACGTTCTTTTGAAAGTGTATTCATTTCTTGAAAAGCTTTATTAAGAAACCCACGTGTATCTTGTTATAGAGAAGCAATTGTTTGCGACATGTGAAAGTATTGTTTGAAGTGAGATCAGTATTCCTTTTCTCTGTAGAAGCTTTATTTGAAAGATAATCACATTCTTTTGAAAGTGTATTCATTTCTTGAAATGCTTTAGTAAGAAACGCACATGTCTTTTTCTGTAAAGCAAAGCAGTTGTTTGTGACATGTCAAAGGCTTGTTAGAAGTGAGATCCATGTTCCTTTTCTCTGTAGAATCTTTGCTTTGAAATATAATCACGTTCTTTTTAAAGTGTATTCATTTTAGGAAAAGATTTATTAAGAAATGCACATGTGCTTCTCCTTATAGAGAAGCAGATTTTTTCGACATATCTATTACTGTTTGAAGTGAGATCAGTTTTCCTTTTCTCTGTAGAAGCTTTACTTTGGAAGATAATCGCATTGTTTTGAAAGTGTTCATTTGAAAAATAGCTTTAGTAAGAAATGCAAAAGTGTTTCTTTGTAAAGAAAAGCAGTTGTTTGCGACATGTCAAATTACTGTTAGAAGTGAGATTAGTTTTCCTTTTCTCTGCAGAAGTTTTACTTTGAAAGATAATAACGTTCTTTTGAATGTGTATTTATTTCATGAAATGCTTTTGTAAGAAAAGCACATGTGTTTTTCTGTAAAGAGAAGCAGTTCTTTGGAACATGTTAAAGTATTGGTAGAAGTGAGATCCGTATTCCTTTTCTCTGTACAAGCTTTACTTTGAAAGATATTCACATTCTTTTGAAAGTGTATTCATTTCTTGAAAAGCTTTAGCATGAAACACACATGTGTATCTTGTTAAGGAGAAGCAGTTGTTTACGACATTCAAAGTATTGTTTGAAGTGAAATCAGTATTCCTTTTCTCTGTAGAAGGTTTACTTTGAAAGAAAATCACATTCTTTTGAAAGTGTGTTCATTTCATAAATAGCTTTAGTAAGAAACGCACATGTGTTTCTCTAAAGAGAGGCCATTTTTTGTGACATGTCAAAGTATTGTTAGAAGAGAGATCAGTGTTCCTTTCTGTGCAGAAGCTTTACTTTGAAAGATAATCACATTCTTTTGAAAGTGTATTCATTTCAGGATTAGCTTTAGTAAGAAGCACACGTGTTACTTGGTAAAGAGATTCAATTGTTTCCTAAATGTCAAAGTCTTGTTAGAAGTGAGATCAGTGTTCCATCATCTGTAGAAGCTTTGCTTTGAATGATAATCACGTTCTTTTGAATGTGTATTCATTTCTTGAAAAGTTTTAGTATGAAACGCACATGTGGTTCTCTGTAAAGAGAAGCAGATGTTTGCAATTGTCAAATTACTGTTAGAAGTGAGGTTAGTTTTCCTTTTCTCTGCAGAAGTTTTATTTTGAAAGATAATCACGTTCTTTTGAAAGTGTATTAGTTTCATATATAGCTTTAGTAAGAAACGCACAATTGTTTCTCTGTAAAGAAAGGCCATATTATGCATCATGTCAAAGTATTTTTAGAAGAGAGATCAGTGTTCCTTTCTCTGTAAAAGCTTTACTTTGAAAGATAATCACATTCTTTTCAAACTGTATTCATTTCATGAAAAGCATTAGGAAGAAACGCACATGTGTTTCTCTGTAAAGAGAAGCAGTTGTTTCCGACATGTCAAGTATTTTTAGAAGTGAGATCAGTGTTCCTTTTCTCTGTAGAAGCTTTGCTTTGAAGTATAATCATATTCTTTTGAAAGTGTATTCATTTCATAATAAGCTTTAGTAAGAAACGTACATGTGTTTCTCTGTAAAGAAAAGCACTTCTTTTCGACATGTCAAATTACTGTTAGAAGTGAGATCAGTGTTCATTTTCTCTGTGAAAGCTTTATTTTGAAATATAGTCACGTTCTTTTGAAAGTGTATTCATTTCTAGAAATGCTTTAGTAATAATGCTCATGTGTGTCTTGGTAAGGAGTAGCAGTTGTTTCTGACATGTCAAAGTCTTGTTAGAAGTGTGATCAATATTCATTTCTTGGTAGAAGCTTTACTTTGAAAGATAATCACATTCTTTGAAAGTATATTCATTTCATAAATAGCTTAAGTAAGAAACACACAAGTGTTTCTTTGTAAAGAGAAGCCATTGTTTGTGAAATGTCAAAGTATTGTTAGAAGTTAGATCAGTGTTCCTTTACTCTGTAGAATCTTTGCTTTGAAAGATAATCACGTTCTTTTGAAAATGTATTCATTTCTTCAAAAGCTTTTGTTGGAAACGCACATGTGTTCCTTGGTAAAGAGAAGCAGTAGTTTGCGACATGTCAAAGTATTCTTAGAACTGAGATCAGTATTCCTTTTCTCTGTAGAAGCTTTAATTTGAAAGATAATCACATTGTTTTGAAAGTGTATTCATTTCATAAATAGCTTTAGTGAGAATCTCACAAGTGTTTATCTGTAAGAGAAGCAGTTGTTTGCAACATGTCAAATTACTGTTAGATGTGAGTACATTGTTCCTTTTCTCTGTACAAACTTTACTTTGAAAGATAATCACCTTCTTTTGAAAGTATATTCATTTCTTGAAAAGCTTTAGTTAAAAACGCACATGTGTTCCTTGGTAAGGAGAAGCAGTTGTTTGCAACATGTCAAAGTACTGTTAGAAGTAAGATCAGTGTTCCTTTTCTCTGTAGAAGCTTTATTTTGAAAGATAATCATGTTCCTTTGAAAATGTAATCATTTCTTGAAAAGCCCTGGTTGGAAATGCACATGTGTTTCTTGGTAAAGAGAAGCCGATGTTTGCTACATGTCAAAGTATTGTTAGAAGGGAGATCAGTGTTACTTGTCACTGTACAAGCTTTACCTTGAAAGATAAGCACGTTCTTTGGAAAGTGTTTTCATTTTTTTAAAAGCTTTAGTAAGAAACGCACGTGTTTCTCTGTAAAGAGAAGCAGTTTTTGCGCCATGTCAAATTACTATTAGAAGTGAAATCAGTATTCCTTTTCTCTGTACAAGCTTTACTTTGAAAGATAATCACATTCTTTTGAAAGTATATTCATTTCTTGAAATGTTTTAGTAAGAAACACACATGTGTTTCTTGGTAAGGAGAAGCAGTTGTTTGCGACTTGTCAAAGTATTTTTGAAGTGAGATCAGTATTCCTTTTCTCTGTAGAAGCTTTACTTTGAAAGATAATCATGTTCTTTGGAAAGTGAATTCATTTCTTGAAAAGCTTTAGTTAGAAACAAACATGTGTTTCTTAGTAAAGAGAAGAAGTAGTTTGCGATATGTCAAAGTATTGTTAGAAGAGAGATCAGTGTACCATTTCTCTGTCAAAGCTTTACTTTGAAAGATAATCACGTTCTTTTGAAAGTGCATTCATTTATGAAAAGCTATAATAAGAAACACACAATTTTTTCTCTGTAAAGAGAAGAACTTGTTTGCGACATGTCAAGTTATTGTTAGAATTGAGATAAGAGTTCCTTTCTCTGTATAAGCTTTACTTTGAAAGATAATTACATTCTTTTGAAACTGTATTCATTTCAAGAAAAGCTATAGAAAAAAATGCACATGTGTTTCACTGTAAAGAGAAGCAGTTGTTTCCGACATTTCAAAGTCTTCTTAGAAGTGAGATCAGTGTTCCTTTCTCGCTACCAGCTTAACTTTGAAAGAAAATCAGGAACTTTTGAAAGTGAATTCATTTCATTAAAAGCTTTAGTAAGAAATGCACAAGTGTTTCACTCTAAAGGGAAGACGTTGTTTGCGACATGTCAGAGTATTGTTAGAAGTGAGGTCACTGTTCCTTTTCCCTGTAGAAGCTGTATTTTGAAAGACAATCAAGTTTTTTTGAAAGTATATTCATTTCATCAAAAGCTTTAGTAAGAAACGCACATGGGTTCCTTGGGAAAGAGGAGCAGTTGTTTGCTACTTGTGAAAGCATTGTTAGAACTGAGATCTGTGGTCCTTTTCTCAGCACAAGCTTTATTTACAAAGATAATCGCGTTTATTTGAAAGTTTATTTATTTCACGAAATCTTTGTTAGAACTGGGATCAGTGTTCCTCTTCTCAGTACAAGCTTTACTTTGAAAGATAATCATGTTCTTTGAAAGTTTATTAATTGCACTAAAGCTTTGTTAGAACTGAGATCAGTGTTCCTCTTCTCAGCACAAGCTTTACTTTGAAAGATAATCAGGTTCTTTTGAAAGTATATTTCACGAAAGCTTTAGTAAGAAACGCACATGTGTTTCTTTGTAAAGAAAAGCAGATGTTTGCTACATGGAAAAGCATTGTTAGAACTGATATCAGTGTTCCTTTTCTTAGTACAAGCTTTACTTTGAAAGATAATCGTGTACTTTTGAAAGTTTATAAATTTCACGAAAGCTTTAGTAAGAAAAGCACATGTGTTTCTTTATAAAGACAAACAGTTGTTTGCTACGTGTGAAAAAATTGTTAGAACTGAGATCAGTGTTCCTTTTCTCAGTACAAGCTTTACTTTGAAGGTAATCACGTTCTTTTGAAAGTTTATTAATTGCACGAAAGCATGTTAGAACTGAGATCAGTGTTCCTCTTTTCAGTACAAGCTTAACTTTGAAAGATAATCACGATCATTTGAAAGTTTATTAATTTCACGAAAGCTTTAGTAAGAAACGCACATGTGTTTCTTTGTAAAGACAAGTAGTTGTTTGCTACGTGTGAAATCATTGTTAGAAGTGAGATCAGTGTTCTTTTTCTCAGTACAAGCTTTATTTGAAAGATAATTGCGTTCTTTTGAAAGTTTATTAATTTCACGAAAGCTTTAGTAAGAAACGCACATGCGTTTCTTTGTCAAGACAAGCAGTTGTTTGCTACGTGTGAAAGCACTGGTAGAACTGAGATGAGTGTTGCTTTTCTCAGTACAAGCTTTACTTTGAAAGATAATCGCGTTCATTTGAAAGTTTATTAATTTCACGAAAGCTTTAGTAAGAAACGCACATGCGTTTCTTTGTCAAGACAAGCAGTTCTTTGCTACGTGTGAAAGCACTGTTAGAACTGAGATCAGTGTTGTTTTCTCAGTACAAGCTTTACTTGGAAAGATAATCGCGTTCTTTTGAAAGTTTATTAATTTCACAAAAGCTTTAGTAAGAAATGTACATGCGTTTGTTTGTCAAGACAAGCAGTTGTATGCTACGTGTGAAAGCACTGTTAGAACTGAGATCAGTGTTGCTTTTCTCAGTACAAGCTTTACTTGGAAAGATAATCGCGTTTTTTGGAAAGTTTATTAATTTCACGAAAGCTTTAGTAAGAAACGCACATGCGTTTCTTTCTAGAGGAAAGCAGCTGTTTGCTACGTGTGAAAGCACTGTTAGAACTGAGATCAGTGTTGCTTTTCTCAGTACAAGCTTTACTTTGAAAGATAATCACGTTCTTTCGAAAGTTTATTGATTTCACGAAAGCTTTAGTAAGAAAGCCACATGCGTTTCTTTGACAAGACAAGCAGTTGTTTGCTACGTGTGAAAGCACTGTTAGAACTGAGATCAGTGTTGCTTTTCTCAGTACAAGCTTTACTTTGAAAGATAATCGCATTCTTTCGAAAGTTTATTAATTTCACGAAAGCTTTAGTAAGAAACGCACAGGCGTTTCTTTGTCAAGACAAGCAGTTGTTTGCTACGTGTGAAAGCACTGGTAGAACTGAGATGAGTGTTGCTTTTCTCAGTACAAGCTTTGAAAGAAAATCGCGTTCTTTTGAAAGTTTATTGATTTCACGAAAGCTTTAGTAAGAAACGCACATGCGTTTCTTTTGTAAAGACAAGCAGTTGTTTGCTACGTGTGAAAGCACTTTTAGAACTGAGATCAGTGTTGCTTTTCTCAGTACAAGCTTTAATTTGAAAGAAAATCGCGTTCTTTTGAAAGTTTATTAATTTCACTTTAGTAAGAAACGCACATGCGTTTCTTTGTAAAGACAAGCAGTTGTTTGCTATGTGTGAAAGCACTGTTAGAACTGAGACCATTGTTGATTTTCTCAGTACAAGCTTTACTTTGAAAGAAAATCGCGTTCTTTTGAAAGTTTATTAATTTCACGAAAGCTTTAGTAAGAAACGCACATGCGTTTCTTTGTCAAGACAAGCAGTTGTTTGCTACGCGTGAAAGCACTGTTAGAACTGAGATCAGTGTTGCTTTTCTCAGTCCAAGCTTTACTTTGAAAGATAATCAGGTTCTTTGGAAAGTTTATTAATTTCACGAAAGCTTTAGTAAGAAACGCACATGCGTTTCTTTGTAAAGACAAGCAGTTGTTTGCTACGTGTGAAAGCACTGTTAGAACTGAGATCAGTGTTGCTTTTCTCAGTACAAGCTTTACTTTGAAAGAAAATCGTGTTCTTTTGAAAGTTTATTAATTTCACTTTAGTAAGAAACGCACATGCGTTTCTTTGTAAAGACAAGCAGTTGTTTGCTACGTTTGAAAGCACTGTTAGAACTGAGATCAGTGTTGCTTTTCTCAGTACAAGCTTTACTTTGAAAGAAAATCGCGTTCTTTTTAAAGTTTATTAATTTCACGAAAGCTTTAGTAAGAAAAGCACATGCGTTTCTTTGTCAAGACGTTGTTTGCTACGTGGGAAAGCACTGTTAGAACTGAGATCAGTGTTGCTTTTCTCAGTACAAGCTTTAGTTTGAAAGAAAATCGCGTTCTTTTGAAAGTTTATTAATTTCACGAAAGCTTTAGTAAGAAATGCACATGGGTTTCTTTGTCAAGACAAGCAGTTGTTTGCTAAGTGTAAAAGCACTGTTAGAAATGCGATCCGTGTTGCATTTCTCAGTACAAGCTTTACTTTGAAAGATAATCGCATTCTTTCGGAAGTTTATTAATTTCACGAAAGCTTTAGTAAGAAACGCACATGCGTATCTTTGTAATGACAAGCATTGTTTGTTACGTGTTAAAGAACTGTTAGAACTGAGATCAGTGTTGCTTTTCTCAGTACAAGCTTTAATTTGATAGATAATCGCGTTGTTTCGAAAGTTTATTAATTTCACGAAAGCTTTAGTAAGAAACCCACATGCGTTTCTTTGTCAAGACAAGCAGTTGTTTGCTACATGTGTAAGCACTGTTAGAACTGAGATCAGTGTTGCTTTTCTCAGTACAAGCTTTACTTTGAAAGAAAATCGCGTTCTTTGGAAAGTTTATTAATTTCACGAAAGCTTTAGTAAGAAACGCACATGCGTTTCTTTGTCAAGACAAGCAGTTGTTTGCTACTTGAGAAAGCACTGTTAGAACTGAGATCCGTGTTGCTTTTCTCAGTACAAGCTTTACTTTGAACGATAATCGCGTTCTTTTGGAAGTTTATTAATTTCACGAAAGCTTTAGTAAGAAACGCACATGCGTTTCTTGTCAAGACAAGCAGTTGTTTGCTACCTGTGAAAGCACTGTTAGAACTGAGATCAGTGTTGCTGTTCTCAGTACGAGCTTTACTTTGAAAGATAATCGCGTTATTTCGGAAGTTTATTAATTTCACGAAAGCTTTAGTAAGAAACGCTCATGCGTTTCTTTGTAAAGACAAGCAGTTGTTTACTACGTGTCAAATCACTGTTAGAACTGAAATCAGTGTTGCTTTTCTCAGTACAAGCTTTACTTTGAAAGAAAATCGCGTTCTTTTGAAAGTTTATTAATTTCACGAAAGCTTTAGTAAGAAACCCACATGCGTTTCTTTGTCAAGACAAGCAGTTGTTTGCTACATGTGAAAGCACTGTTAGAACTGAGATCAGTGTTGATTTCTCAGTACAAGCTTTACTTTGATAGATAATCGCGTTCTTTCGAAAATTTATTAATTTCACGAACGCTTTAGTACGAAACACACATGCGTTTCTTTGTCAAAACAAGCAGTTGTTTGCTACGTGTGAAAGAACTGTTAGAACTGAGATCAGTGTTGCTTTTCTCAGTACAAACTTTACTTTGAAAGATAATCGCGTTCTTTTGGAAGTTTATTAATTTCTCGAAAGCTTTAGTAAGAAACGCAGATGCGTTTCTTTGTAAAGACAAGCACTTGTTTGCTAAGTGTAAAAGCACTGTTAGAACTGAGATTAGTGTTGCTTTTCTCAGTAAAAGCTTTACTTTGAAAGATAATCGCGTTCTTTCGAAAGTTTATTAATTTCACGAAAGCTTTAGTAAGAAACGCACAGGCGTTTCTTTGTCAAGACAACCAGTTGTTTGCTAAGTGTGAAAGCACTGTTAGAACTGAGATCAGTGTTGCTTTTCTCAGTACAAGCTTTACTTTGAAAGATAATCGCGTTCTATTGGAAGCTTATTTATTTCACGAAAGCTTTAGTAAGAAATGCACATGCGTTTCTTGTCAAGACAAGCAGTTCTTTGCTACGTGTGAAAACACTGTTAGAACTGAGATCCGTGTTGCTTTTCTCAGTACAAGCTTTACTTTGAAAGATAATCCCGTTCTTTTGGAAGTTTATTAATTTCACGAAAGCTTTAGTAAGAAACGCACATGCGTTTCTTGTCGAGACAAGCAGTTGTTTGCTACGTGTGAAAGCACTGTTAGAACTGAGATCAGTGTTGCTTTTCTCAGTACAAGCTTTACTTTGAAAGATAATCGCGTACTTTCGAAAATTTATTAATTTCACGAAAGCTTTAGTAAGAAACGCACATGCGTTTCTTTGTAAAGAGAAGCACTTGTTTGCTAAGTGTAAAAGCACTGTAAGAACTGAGATTAGTGTTGCTTTTCTCAGTACAAGCTTGACTTTGAAAGATAATCACGTTCTTTCGAAAGTTTATTGACTTCACGAAAGCTTTAGTAAGAAACACACATGCGTTTCTTTGTCAAGACAAGCAGTTGTTTGCTACGTGTGAAAGCACTGTTAGAACTGAGATCAGTGTTGCTTTTCTCAGTACAAGCTTTTCTTTGAAAGATAATCGCGTTCTTTGGGAAGTTTATTAATTTCACGAAAGCTTTATTAAGAAACGCACATGCGTTTCTTTGTCAAGACAAGCAGTTGTTTGCTACGTGTGAAAGCACTGTTAGAACTGAGATCAGTGTTGCTTTTCTCAGTACAAGCTTTAGGTTGAAAGAAAATCGCGTTCTTTTGAAAGTTTATTAATTTCACGAAAGCTTTAGTAAGAAACGCACAAGGGTTTCTTTGTCAAGACAAGCAGTTGTTTGCTTCATGTGAAAGCACTGTTAGAACTGAGATCAGTGTTGCTTTTCTCAGTACAAGCTTTACTTTGAAAGTTAATCGCGTTCTTTTGGAAGTATATTAATTTCACAAAAGCTTTAGTAAGAAACGCACATGCGTTTCTTTGTCAAGACAAGCAGTTGTTTGCTAAGTGTAAAAGAACTGGTAGAACTGAGATCAGTGTTGATTTCTCAGTACAAGCTTTACTTTGATAGATAATCGCGTTCTTTCGAAAGTTTATTAATTTCACGAAAGCTTTAGTAAGAAACGCACATGCGTTTCTTGTCAAGGCAAGTAGTTGTTTCCTACGTGTGAAAGCACTGTTAGTACTGAGATCAGTGTTGCTTTACTCAGTACAAGCTTTACTTTGAAAGAAAATCGCGTTCTTTTGAAAGTTTATTAATTTCACGAAAGCTTTAGTAAGAAGCGCACATGCGTTTCTTTGTAAAGACAAGCAGTTGTTTGTTACGTGTGAAAGCACTGTTAGAACTGAGATAAGTTTTGCTTTTCTCAATACAGGCTTTACTTTGAAAGATAAGCGCGTTCTTTGAAAGTTTATTATTTTCACGAAAGCTTTAGTAAGAAACGCACATGCGTTTCTTTGTAAAGACAAGCAGTTGTTTGATACGTGTGAAAGCACTGTGAGAACTGAGATCAGTGTTGCTTTACTCAGTACAAGCTTTACTTTGAAAGATAATCGCGTTCTTTCGGAAGTTTATTAATTTCACGAAAGCTTTAGTAAGAAAGGCACATGCGTTTTTTGTAAAGACAAGCACTTGTTTGCTAAGTGTAAAAGCACTGTTAAAAATGAGATCCGTGTTGCATTTCTCAGTACAAGCTTTACTTTGAAAGATAATCGCATTCTTTCGGAAGTTTATTAATTTCACGAAAGCTTTAGTAAGAAACCCACATGCGTTTCTTTGTAATGACAAGCACTTGTTTGCTACGTGTAAAAGCACTGTTAGAACTGAGATCAGTGTTGCTTTTCTCAGTACAAGCTTTACTTTGATAGATAATCGCGTTCTTTCGAACGTTTATTAATTTCACGAAATCTTTAGTAAGAAACGCACATGCGTTTCTTTGTCAAGACAAGTAGTTGTTTCCTACGTGTGAAAGCACTGTTAGTACTGAGATCAGTGTTGCTTTTCTCAGTACAAGCTTTACTTTGAAAGAAAATCGCGTTCTTTCGAAAGTTTATTAATTTCACGAAAGCTTTAGTAAGAAACGCACATGCGTTTCTTTGTCAAGACAAGCAGTTGTTTGCTACGTGTGAAAGCACTGTTAGAACTGAGATCCGTGTTGCTTTTCTCAGTACAAGCTTTACTTTGAAAGATAATCGCGTTCTTTTGGAAGTTTATTAATTTCCCGAAAGCTTTAGTAAGAAACGCACATGCGTTTCTTGTCAAGACAAGCAGTTGTTTGCTACGTGTGAAAGCACTGTGAGAACTGAGATCAGTGTTGCTTTTCTCAGTACAAGCTTTACTTTGAAAGATAATCGCGTACTTTCGGAAATTTATTAATTTCACGAAAGCTTTAGTAAGAAACGCACATGCGTTTCTTTGTAAAGAGAAGCACTTGTTTGCTAAGTGTAAAAGCACTGTAAGAACTGAGATTAGTGTTGCTTTTCTCAGTACAAGCTTGACTTTGAAACATAATCACGTTCTTTCGAAAGTTTATTGACTTCACGAAAGCTTTAGTAAGAAACGCACATGCGTTTCTTTGTCAAGACAAGCAGTTGTTTGCTATGTGTGAAAGCACTGTTAGAACTGAGATCAGTGTTGCTTTTCTCAGTACAAGCTTTACTTTGAAAGATAATCGCGTTCTTTCGGAAGTTTATTAATTTCACGAAAGCTTTATTAAGAAACGCACATGCGTTTCTTTGTCAAGACAAGCAGTTGTTTGCTACGTGTGAAAGCACTGTTAGAACTGAGATCAGTGTTGATTTCTCAGTACAAGCTTTACTTTGATAGATAATCGCGTTCTTTCGAAAGTTTATTAATTTCATGAAAGCTTTAGTACGAAACACACATGCGTTTCTTTGTCAAGACAAGCAGTTGTTTGCTACGTGTGAAAGCACTGTTAGAACTGAGATCAGTGTTGATTTCTCAGTACAAGCTTTTCTTTGATAGATAATCGCGTTCTTTCGAAAATTTATTAATTTCACGAAAGCTTTAGTAAGAAACGCACATGCGTTTCTTTGTCAAGACAAGCAGTTGTTTGCTACGTGTGAAAGCACTGTTAGAACTGAGATCAGTGTTGCTTTTCTCAGTACAAGCTTTACTTTGAAAGATAATCGCGTTCTTTCGGAAGTTTATTAATTTCTCGAAAGCTTTAGTAAGAAACACAGATGCGTTTCTTTGTAAAGACAAGCACTTGTTTGCAAAGTGTAAAAGCACTGTTAGAACTGAGATTAGTGTTGCTTTTCTCAGTAAAAGCTTTACTTTGAAAGATAATCGCGTTCTTTGGGAAGTTTATTAATTTCACGAAAGCTTTATTAAGAAACGCACATGCGTTTCTTTGTCAAGACAAGCAGTTGTTTGCTACGTGTGAAAGCACTGTTAGAACTGAGATCAGTGTTGCTTTTCTCAGTACAAGCTTTACTTTGAAAGAAAATCGCGTTCTTTTTAAAGTTTATTAATTTCACGAAAGCTTTAGTAAGAAAAGCACATGCGTTTCTTTGTCAAGACGTTGTTTGCTACGTGTGAAAGCACTGTTAGAACTGAGATCCGTGTTGCTTTTCTCAGTACAAGCTTTACTTTGAAAGATAATCGCGTTCTTTTGGAAGTTTATTAATTTCACGAAAGCTTTAGTAAGAAACGCACATGCGTTTCTTGTCAAGACAAGCAGTTGTTTGCTAAGTGTGAAAGCACTGTTAGAACTGAGATCAGTGTTGCTTTTCTCAGTACAAGCTTTACTTTGAAAGATAATCGCGTACTTTCGAAAATTTATTAATTTCACGAAAGCTTTAGTAAGAAACGCACATGCGTTTCTTTGTAAAGAGAAGCACTTGTTTGCTAAGTGTAAAAGCACTGTAAGAACTGAGATTAGTGTTGCTTTTGTCAGTACAAGCTTTACTTTGAAAGATAATCGCGTTCTTTCTTAAGTTTATTAATTTCACGAAAGCTTTAGTAAGAAACGCACATGCGTTTCTTTGTCAAGACAAGCAGTTGTTTGCTACGTGTGAAAGCACTGTTAGAACTGAGATCAGTGTTGCTTTTCTCAGTCCAAGCTTTACTTTGAAAGATAATCTCGTTCTTTCGGAAGTTGATTAATTTCTCGAAAGCTTTAGTTAGAAACGCAGATGCGTTTCTTTGTAAAGACAAGCACTTGTTTGCTAAGTGTAAAAGCACTGTTCGAACTGAGATTAGTGTTGCTTTTCTCAGTAAAAGCTTTACTTTGAAAGATAATCGCGTTCCTTCGAAAGTTTATTAATTTCACGAAAGCTTTAGTAAGAAACGCACAGGCGTTTCTTTGTCAAGACAAGCAGTTGTTTGCTACGTGTGAAAGCACTGTTAGAACTGAGATCCGTGTTGCTTTTCTCAGTACAAGCTTTACTTTGAAAGATAATCGCGTTCTTTTGGAAGTTTATTAATTTCACGAAAGCTTTAGTAAGAAACGCACATGCGTTTCTTGTCAAGACAAGCAGTTGTTTGCTAAGTGTGAAAGCACTGTTAGAACTGAGATCAGTGTTGCTTTTCTCAGTACAAGCTTTACTTTGAAAGATAATCGCGTACTTTCGAAAATTTATTAATTTCACGAAAGCTTTAGTAAGAAACGCACATGCGTTTCTTTGTAAAGAGAAGCACTTGTTTGCTAAGTGTAAAAGCACTGTAAGAACTGAGATTAGTGTTGCTTTTGTCAGTACAAGCTTTACTTTGAAAGATAATCGCGTTCTTTCGGAAGTTTATTAATTTCACGAAAGCTTTAGTAAGAAACGCACATGCGTTTCTTTGTCAAGACAAGCAGTTGTTTGCTACGTGTGAAAGCACTGTTAGAACTGAGATCAGTGTTGCTTTTCTCAGTCCAAGCTTTACTTTGAAAGATAATCTCGTTCTTTCGGAAGTTTATTAATTTCTCGAAAGCTTTAGTTAGAAACGCAGATGCGTTTCTTTGTAAAGACAAGCACTTGTTTGCTAAGTGTAAAAGCACTGTTCGAACTGAGATTAGTGTTGCTTTTCTCAGTAAAAGCTTTACTTTGAAAGATAATCGCGTTCCTTCGAAAGTTTATTAATTTCACGAAAGCTTTAGTAAGAAACGCACAGGCGTTTCTTTGTCAAGACAAGCAGTTGTTTGCTACGTGTGAAAGCACTGTTAGAACTGAGATCAGTGTTGCTTTTCTCAGTACAAGCTTTACTTTGAAAGATAATCGCGTTCTATTGGAAGTTTATTAATTTCACGAAAGCTTTAGTAAGAAATGCACATGCGTTTCTTGTCAAGACAAGCAGTTGTTTGCTATGTGTAAAAGCACTGTTAGAACTGAGATCCGTGTTGCTTTTCTCAGTACAAGCTTGACTTTGAAAGATAATCACGTTCTTTCGAAAGTTTATTGACCACACGAAAGCTTCAGTAAAAACGCACATGCGTTTCTTTGTAAAGACAAGCACTTGTTTGCTAAGTGTAAAAGCACAGTTAGAACTGAGATTAGTGTTGCTTTTCTCAGTCAAGCTTTACTTTGAAAGATAATCACGTTCTTTCGAAAGTATATTGACTTCACGAAAGCTTTAGTAAGAAACACACATGCGTTTCTTTGTCAAGACAAGCAGTTGTTTGCTACGTGTGAAAGCACTGTTAGAACTGAGATCAGTGTTGCTCTTCTCAGTACAAGCTTTACTTTGAAAGATAATCGCGTTCTTTCGGAAGTTTATTAATTTCACGAAAGCTTTATTAAGAAACGCACATGCGGATCTTTGTCAAGACAAGCACTTGTTTGCTAAGTGTAAAAGCACTGTTAGAACTGAGATCAGTGTTGATTTCTCATTACAAGCTTTACTTTGATAGATAATCGCGTTCTTTCGGAAGTTTATTAATTTCACGAAAGCTTTAGTAAGAAACCCACATGCGTTTCTTAGTCAAGACAAGCAGTTGTTTGCTACATGTGAAAGCACTGTTAGAACTGAGATCAGTGTTGATTTCTCAGTACAAGCTTTACTTTGATAGATAATCGCGTTCTTTCGAAAGTTTATTAATTTCACGAACGCTTTAGTACGAAACACACATGCGTTTCTTTGTCAAAACAAGCAGTTTTGCTACGTGTGAAAGAACTGTTAGAACTGAGATCAGTGTTGCTTTTCTCAGTACAAACTTTACTTTGAAAGATAATCGCGTTCTTTTGGATGTTTATTAATTTCTCGAAAGCTTTAGTAAGAAACGCAGATGCGTTTCTTTGTAAAGACAAGCACTTGTTTGCTAAGTGTAAAAGCACTGTTAGAACTGAGATTAGTGTTGCTTTTCTCAGTAAAAGCTTTACTTTGAAAGATAATCGCGTTCTTTCGAAAGTTTATTAATTTCACGAAAGCTTTAGTAAGAAACGCACAGGCGTTTCTTTGTCAAGACAACCAGTTGTTTGCTAAGTGTGAAAGCACTGTTAGAACTGAGATCAGTGTTGCTTTTCTCAATACAAGCTTTACTTTGAAAGATAATCGCGTTCTATTGGAAGCTAATTTATTTCACGAAAGCTTTAGTAAGAAATGCACATGCGTTTCTTGTCAAGACAAGCAGTTCTTTGCTACGTGTGAAAACACTGTTAGCACTGAGATCCGTGTTGCTTTTCTCAGTACAAGCTTTACTTTGAAAGATAATCCCGTTCTTTTGGAAGTTTATTAATTTCACGAAAGCTTTAGTAAGAAACGCACATGCGTTTCTTGTCAAGACAAGCAGTTGTTTGCTACGTGTGAAAGCACTGTTAGAACTGAGATCAGTGTTGCTCTTCTCAGTACAAGCTTTACTTTGAAAGATAATCGCGTTCTTTCGGAAGTTTATTAATTTCACGAAAGCTTTAGTAAGAAACGCACATGCGTTTCTTTGTCAAGACAAGCAGTTGTTTGCTACGTGTGAAAGCACTGTTAGAACTGAGATCAGTGTTGCTTTTCTCAGTACAAGCTTTACTTTGAAAGAAAATCGCGTTCTTTTTAAAGTTTATTAATTTCACGAAAGCTTTAGTAAGAAAAGCACATGCGTTTCTTTGTCAAGACGTTGTTTGCTACGTGTGAAAGCACTGTTAGAACTGAGATCAGTGTTGCTTTTCTCAGTACAAGCTTTAGGTTGAAAGAAAATCGCGTTCTTTTGAAAGTTTATTAATTTCACGAAAGCTTTAGTAAGAAACGCACAAGGGTTTCTTTGTCAAGACAAGCAGTTGTTTGCTTCATGTGAAAGCACTGTTAGAACTGAGATCAGTGTTGCTTTTCTCAGTACAAGCTTTACTTTGAAAGTTAATCGCGTTCTTTTGGAAGTATATTAATTTCACAAAAGCTTTAGTAAGAAACGCACATGCGTTTCTTTGTCAAGACAAGCAGTTGTTTGCTAAGTGTAAAAGAACTGGTAGAACTGAGATCAGTGTTGATTTCTCAGTACAAGCTTTACTTTGATAGATAATCGCGTTCTTTCGAATGTTTATTAATTTCACGAAAGCTTTAGTAAGAAACGCACATGCGTTTCTTGTCAAGACAAGTAGTTGTTTCCTACGTGTGAAAGCACTGTTAGTACTGAGATCAGTGTTGCTTTTCTCAGTACAAGCTTTACTTTGAAAGAAAATCGCGTTCTTTTGAAAGTTTATTAATTTCACGAAAGCTTTAGTAAGAAGCGCACATGCGTTTCTTTGTAAAGACAAGCAGTTGTTTGTTACGTGTGAAAGCACTGTTAGAACTGAGATAAGTTTTGCTTTTCTCAGTACAGGCTTTACTTTGAAAGATAAGCGCGTTCTTTGAAAGTTTATTATTTTCACGAAAGCTTTAGTAAGAAACGCACATGCGTTTCTTTGTAAAGACAAGCAGTTGTTTGATACGTGTGAAAGCACTGTGAGAACTGAGATCAGTGTTGCTTTTCTCAGTACAAGCTTTACTTTGAAAGATAATCGCGTTCTTTCGGAAGTTTATTAATTTCACGAAAGCTTTAGTAAGAAAGGCACAAGCGTTTTTTGTAAAGACAAGCACTTGTTTGCTAAGTGTAAAAGAACTGTGAGAATTGAGATCCTTGTTGCTTTTCTCAGTACAAGCTTTAGTTTGATAGATAATCGCGTTCTTTCGAAAGTATATTAATTTCACGAAAGCTTTAGTAAGATACGCACATGCGTTTCTTTGTCAAGACAAGCAGTTGTTTGCTACGTGTGAAAGCACTGTTAGAACTGAGATCAGTGTTGCTTTTCTCAGTACAAGCTTTACTTTGAAAGTTAATCGCATTCTTTCCGAAGTTTATTAATTTCACGAAAGCTTTAGTAAGAAACGCACATGCGTTTTTTTGTCAAGACAAGCAGTTGTGTGCTATGTCTGAAAGCACTGTTAGAGCTCAGATCAGTGTTGCTTTTCTCAGTACAAGCTTTATTTTGAAAGATAATGGCGTTCTTTCGGAAGTTTATTAATTTCACGAAAGCTTTAGTGAGAAACACACATGCGTTTCTTTGTAAAGACAAGCACTTCTTTGCTAAGTGTAAAAGCACTGTTAAAAATGAGATCCGTGTTGCATTTCTCAGTACAAGCTTTACTTTGAAAGATAATCGCATTCTTTCGGAAGTTTATTAATTTCACGAAAGCTTTAGTAAGAAACGCACATGCGTTTCTTTGTAATGACAAGCACTTGTTTGCTACGTGTAAAAGCACTGTTAGAACTGAGATCAGTGTTGCTTTTCTCAGTACAAGCTTTACTTTGAAAGATAATCGCGTTCTTTCGGAAGTTTATTAATTTCTCGAAAGCTTTAGTAAGAAACGCAGATGCGTTTCTTGTCAAGACAAGCAGTTGTTTGCTACGTGTGAAAGCACTGTTAGAACTGAGATCCGTGTTGCTTTCCTCAGTACAAGCTTGACTTTGAAAGATAATCACGTTCTTTCGAAAGTTTATTAATTTCACGAAAGCTTTAGTAAGAAACGCACACGCGTTTCTTTGTCAAGACAACCAGTTGTTTGCTAAGTGTGAAAGCACTGTTAGAACTGAGATCAGTGTTGCTTTTCTCAGTACAAGCTTTACTTTGAAAGATAATCGCGTTCTATTGGAAGTTTATTAATTTCACGAAAGCTTTAGTAAGAAACACACATGCGTTTCTTGTCAAGACAAGCAGTTGTTTGCTACGTGTGAAAGCACTGTTAGAACTGAGATCAGTGTTGCTTTTCTCAGTACAAGCTTTACTTTGAAAGATAATCGCGTACTTTCGAAAATTTATTAATTTCACGAAAGCTTTAGTAAGAAACGCACATGCGTTTCTTTGTAAAGAGAAGCACTTGATTGCTAAATGTAAAAGCACTGTAAGAACTGAGATTAGTGTTGCTTTTCTCAGTACAAGCTTGACTTTGAAAGATAATCACGTTCTTTCGAAAGTTTATTGACTTCACGAAAGCTTCAGTAAAAACGCACATGCGTTTCTTTGTAAAGACAAGCACTTGTTTGCTAAGTGTAAAAGCACAGTTAGAACAGAGATTAGTGTTGCTTTTCTCAGTAAAAGCTTTACTTTGAAAGATAATCGCGTTCTTTCGAAAGTTTATTAATTTCACGAAAGCTTTAGTAAGAAACGCACAGGCGTTTCTTTGTCAAGACAACCAGTTGTTTGCTAAGTGTGAAAGAACTGTTAGAACTGAGATCAGTGTTGCTTTTCTCAGTACAAGCTTTACTTTGAAAGATAATCGCGTTCTTTTGGAAGTTTATTAATTTCACGAAAGCTTTAGTAAGAAATGCACATGCGTTTCTTGTCAAGACAAGCAGTTGTTTGCTACGTGTGAAAGCACTGTTAGAACTGAGATCAGTGTTGCTTTTCTCAGTACAAGCTTTACTTTGAAAGATAATCGCGTTCTTTCGGAAGTTTATTAATTTCACGAGAGCTTTAGTAAGAAACGCACATGCGTTTCTTTGTCAAGACGAGCAGTTGTTTGCTACGTGTGAAAGCACTGTTAGAACTGAGATCCTTGTTGGTTTTGTCAGTACAAGCTTTACTTTGAAAGATAATCGCGTTTTTTCGGAAGTTTATTAATTTCACGAAAGCTTTAGTAAGAAACGCACATGCCTTTCTTTGTCAAGACAAGCAGTTGTTTGCTAAGTGTAAGAGCACTGTTAGAAATGAGATCCGTGTTGCATTTCTCAGTACAAGCTTTACTTTGGAAGATAATCACGTTCTTTCGGAAGTTTATTAATTTCACGAAACCTTTAGTAAGAAACGCACATGCTTTTCTTTGTAAAGACAAGCACTTGTTTGCTAATTGTAAAATCACTGTAAGAACTGAGATCAGTGTTGCTTTTCTCAGTACAAGCTTTAATTTGAAAGATAATCACGTTCTTTCGAAAGTATATTGACTTCACGAAAGCTTTAGTGAGAAACACACATGCGTTTCTTTGTCAAGACAAGCAGTTGTTTGCTACGTGTGAAAGCACTGTTAGAACTGAGATCAGTGTTGCTCTTCTCAGTACAAGCTTTACTTTGAAAGATAATCGCGTTCTTTCGGAAGTTTATTAATTTCACGAAAGCTTTAGTAAGAAACGCACATGCGGATCTTTGTCAAGACAAGCACTTGTTTGCTAAGTGTAAAAGCACTGTTAGAACTGAGATCAGTGTTGATTTCTCATTACAAGCTTTACTTTGATAGATAATCGCGTTCTTTCGGAAGTTTATTAATTTCACGAAAGCTTTAGTAAGAAACCCACATGCGTTTCTTAGTCAAGACAAGCAGTTGTTTGCTACATGTGAAAGCACTGTTAGAACTGAGATCAGTGTTGATTTCTCAGTACAAGCTTTACTTTGATAGATAATCGCGTTCTTTCGAAAGTTTATTAATTTCACGAAAGCTTTAGTAAGAAACGCACAGGCGTTTCTTTGTCAAGACAACCAGTTGTTTGCTAAGTGTGAAAGCACTGTTAGAACTGAGATCAGTGTTGCTTTTCTCAGTACAAGCTTTACTTTGAAAGATAATCGCGTTCTATTGGAAGCTTATTTATTTCACGAAAGCTTTAGTAAGAAATGCACATGCGTTTCTTGTCAAGACAAGCAGTTCTTTGCTACGTGTGAAAACACTGTTAGAACTGAGATCCGTGTTGCTTTTCTCAGTACAAGCTTTACTTTGAAAGATAATCCCGTTCTTTTGGAAGTTTATTAATTTCACGAAAGCTTTAGTAAGAAACGCACATGCGTTTCTTGTCAAGACAAGCAGTTGTTTGCTACGTGTGAAAGCACTGTTAGAACTGAGATCAGTGTTGCTTTTCTCAGTACAAGCTTTACTTTGAAAGATAATCGCGTTCTTTTGGAAGTTTATTAATTTCACGAAAGCTTTAGTAAGAAATGCACATGCGTTTCTTGTCAAGACAAGCAGTTGTTTGCTACGTGTGAAAGCACTGTTAGAACTGAGATCAGTGTTGCTTTTCTCAGTACAAGCTTTACTTTGAAAGATAATCGCGTTCTTTCGGAAGTTTATTAATTTCACGAGAGCTTTAGTAAGAAACGCACATGCGTTTCTTTGTCAAGACGAGCAGTTGTTTGCTACGTGTGAAAGCACTGTTAGAACTGAGATCCTTGTTGGTTTTGTCAGTACAAGCTTTACTTTGAAAGATAATCGCGTTTTTTCGGAAGTTTATTAATTTCACGAAAGCTTTAGTAAGAAACGCACATGCCTTTCTTTGTCAAGACAAGCAGTTGTTTGCTAAGTGTAAGAGCACTGTTAGAAATGAGATCCGTGTTGCATTTCTCAGTACAAGCTTTACTTTGGAAGATAATCACGTTCTTTCGGAAGTTTATTAATTTCACGAAACCTTTAGTAAGAAACGCACATGCTTTTCTTTGTAAAGACAAGCACTTGTTTGCTAATTGTAAAATCACTGTAAGAACTGAGATCAGTGTTGCTTTTCTCAGTACAAGCTTTAATTTGAAAGATAATCACGTTCTTTCGAAAGTATATTGACTTCACGAAAGCTTTAGTAAGAAACACACATGCGTTTCTTTGTCAAGACAAGCAGTTGTTTGCTACGTGTGAAAGCACTGTTAGAACTGAGATCAGTGTTGCTCTTCTCAGTACAAGCTTTACTTTGAAAGATAATCGCGTTCTTTCGGAAGTTTATTAATTTCACGAAAGCTTTAGTAAGAAACGCACATGCGGATCTTTGTCAAGACAAGCACTTGTTTGCTAAGTGTAAAAGCACTGTTAGAACTGAGATCAGTGTTGATTTCTCATTACAAGCTTTACTTTGATAGATAATCGCGTTCTTTCGGAAGTTTATTAATTTCACGAAAGCTTTAGTAAGAAACCCACATGCGTTTCTTAGTCAAGACAAGCAGTTGTTTGCTACATGTGAAAGCACTGTTAGAACTGAGATCAGTGTTGATTTCTCAGTACAAGCTTTACTTTGAAAGATAATCCCGTTCTTTTGGAAGTTTATTAATTTCACGAAAGCTTTAGTAAGAAACGCACATGCGTTTCTTGTCAAGACAAGCAGTTGTTTGCTACGTGTGAAAGCACTGTTAGAACTGAGATCAGTGTTGCTTTTCTCAGTACAAGCTTTACTTTGAAAGATAATCGCGTTCTTTTGGAAGTTTATTAATTTCACGAAAGCTTTAGTAAGAAATGCACATGCGTTTCTTGTCAAGACAAGCAGTTGTTTGCTACGTGTGAAAGCACTGTTAGAACTGAGATCAGTGTTGCTTTTCTCAGTACAAGCTTTACTTTGAAAGATAATCGCGTTCTTTCGGAAGTTTATTAATTTCACGAGAGCTTTAGTAAGAAACGCACATGCGTTTCTTTGTCAAGACGAGCAGTTGTTTGCTACGTGTGAAAGCACTGTTAGAACTGAGATCCTTGTTGGTTTTGTCAGTACAAGCTTTACTTTGAAAGATAATCGCGTTTTTTCGGAAGTTTATTAATTTCACGAAAGCTTTAGTAAGAAACGCACATGCCTTTCTTTGTCAAGACAAGCAGTTGTTTGCTAAGTGTAAGAGCACTGTTAGAAATGAGATCCGTGTTGCATTTCTCAGTACAAGCTTTACTTTGGAAGATAATCACGTTCTTTCGGAAGTTTATTAATTTCACGAAACCTTTAGTAAGAAACGCACATGCTTTTCTTTGTAAAGACAAGCACTTGTTTGCTAATTGTAAAATCACTGTAAGAACTGAGATCAGTGTTGCTTTTCTCAGTACAAGCTTTAATTTGAAAGATAATCACGTTCTTTCGAAAGTATATTGACTTCACGAAAGCTTTAGTAAGAAACACACATGCGTTTCTTTGTCAAGACAAGCAGTTGTTTGCTACGTGTGAAAGCACTGTTAGAACTGAGATCAGTGTTGCTCTTCTCAGTACAAGCTTTACTTTGAAAGATAATCGCGTTCTTTCGGAAGTTTATTAATTTCACGAAAGCTTTAGTAAGAAACGCACATGCGGATCTTTGTCAAGACAAGCACTTGTTTGCTAAGTGTAAAAGCACTGTTAGAACTGAGATCAGTGTTGATTTCTCATTACAAGCTTTACTTTGATAGATAATCGCGTTCTTTCGGAAGTTTATTAATTTCACGAAAGCTTTAGTAAGAAACCCACATGCGTTTCTTAGTCAAGACAAGCAGTTGTTTGCTACATGTGAAAGCACTGTTAGAACTGAGATCAGTGTTGATTTCTCAGTACAAGCTTTACTTTGATAGATAATCGCGTTCTTTCGAAAGTTTATTAATTTCACGAAAGCTTTAGTAAGAAACGCACAGGCGTTTCTTTGTCAAGACAACCAGTTGTTTGCTAAGTGTGAAAGCACTGTTAGAACTGAGATCAGTGTTGCTTTTCTCAGTACAAGCTTTACTTTGAAAGATAATCGCGTTCTATTGGAAGCTTATTTATTTCACGAAAGCTTTAGTAAGAAATGCACATGCGTTTCTTGTCAAGACAAGCAGTTCTTTGCTACGTGTGAAAACACTGTTAGAACTGAGATCCGTGTTGCTTTTCTCAGTACAAGCTTTACTTTGAAAGATAATCCCGTTCTTTTGGAAGTTTATTAATTTCACGAAAGCTTTAGTAAGAAACGCACATGCGTTTCTTGTCAAGACAAGCAGTTGTTTGCTACGTGTGAAAGCACTGTTAGAACTGAGATCAGTGTTGCTTTTCTCAGTACAAGCTTTACTTTGAAAGATAATCGCGTACTTTCGAAAATTTATTAATTTCACGAAAGCTTTAGTAAGAAACGCACATGCGTTTCTTTGTCAAGACAAGCAGTTGTTTGCTAAGTGTAAAAGAACTGGTAGAACTGAGATCAGTGTTGATTTCTCAGTACAAGCTTTACTTTGATAGATAATCGCGTTCTTTCGAATGTTTATTAATTTCACGAAAGCTTTAGTAAGAAACGCACATGCGTTTCTTGTCAAGACAAGTAGTTGTTTCCTACGTGTGAAAGCACTGTTAGTACTGAGATCAGTGTTGCTTTTCTCAGTACAAGCTTTACTTTGAAAGAAAATCGCGTCCTTTTGAAAGTTTATTAATTTCACGAAAGCTTTAGTAAGAAGCGCACATGCGTTTCTTTGTAAAGACAAGCAGTTGTTTGTTACGTGTGAAAGCACTGTTAGAACTGAGATAAGTTTTGCTTTTCTCAGTACAGTCTTTACTTTGAAAGATAAGCGCGTTCTTTGAAAGTTTATTATTTTCACGAAAGCTTTAGTAAGAAACGCACATGCGTTTCTTTGTAAAGACAAGCAGTTGTTTGATACGTGTGAAAGCACTGTGAGAACTGAGATCAGTGTTGCTTTTCTCAGTACAAGCTTTACTTTGAAAGATAATCGCGTTCTTTCGGAAGTTTATTAATTTCACGAAAGCTTTAGTAAGAAAGGCACATGCGTTTTTTGTAAAGACAAGCACTTGTTTGCTAAGTGTAAAAGAACTGTTAGAATTGAGATCCTTGTTGCTTTTCTCAGTACAAGCTTTAGTTTGATAGATAATCGCGTTCTTTCGAAAGTATATTAATTTCACGAAAGCTTTAGTAAGATACGCACATGCGTTTCTTTGTCAAGACAAGCAGTTGTTTGCTACGTGTGAAAGCACTGTTAGAACTGAGATCAGTGTTGCTTTTCTCAGTACAAGCTTTACTTTGAAAGATAATCGCATTCTTTCCGAAGTTTATTAATTTCACGAAAGCTTTAGTAAGAAACGCACATGCGTTTTTTTGTCAAGACAAGCAGTTGTGTGCTATGTCTGAAAGCACTGTTAGAGCTCAGATCAGTGTTGCTTTTCTCACTACAAGCTTTATTTTGAAAGATAATGGCGTTCTTTCGGAAGTTTATTAATTTCACGAAAGCTTTAGTAAGAAACGCACATGCGTTTCTTTGTAAAGACAAGCACTTCTTTGCTAAGTGTAAAAGCACTGTTAAAAATGAGATCCGTGTTGCATTTCTCAGTACAAGCTTTACTTTGAAAGATAATCGCATTCTTTCGGAAGTTTATTAATTTCACGAAAGCTTTAGTAAGAAACGCACATGCGTTTCTTTGTAATGACAAGCACTTGTTTGCTACGTGTAAAAGCACTGTTAGAACTGAGATCAGTGTTGCTTTTCTCAGTACAAGCTTTACTTTGATAGATAATCGCGTTCTTTCGAAAGTTTATTAATTTCACGAAATCTTTAGTAAGAAACGCACATGCGTTTCTTTGTCAAGACAAGCAGTTGTTTGCTACATGTGAAAGCACTGTTAGAACTGAGATCAGTGTTGCTTTTCTCAGTACAAGCTTTACTTTGAAAGATAATCGCGTTCTTTCGAAAGTTTATTAATTTCACGAAAGCTTTAGTAAGAAACCCACATGCGTTTCTTTGTCAAGACAAGCAGTTGTTTGCTACGTGTGAAAGCACTGTTAGAACTGAGATCAGTGTTGCTTTTCTCAGTACAAGCTTTACTTTGAAAGTTAATCGCGTTCTTTTGGAAGTATATTAATTTCACAAAAGCTTTAGTAAGAAACGCACATGCGTTTCTTTGTCAAGACAAGCAGTTGTTTGCTAAGTGTAAAAGAATTGGTAGAACTGAGATCAGTGTTGATTTCTCAGTACAAGCTTTACTTTGATAGATAATCGCGTTCTTTCGAAAGTTTATTAATTTCACGAAAGCTTTAGTAAGATACGCACATGCGTTTCTTTGTCAAGACAAGCAGTTGTTTGCTACGTGTGAAAGCACTGTTAGAACTGAGATCAGTGTTGCTTTTCTCAGTACAAGCTTTACTTTGAAAGATAATCGCATTCTTTCCGAAGTTTATTAATTTCACGAAAGCTTTAGTAAGAAACGCACATGCGTTTTTTTGTCAAGACAAGCAGTTGTGTGCTATGTCTGAAAGCACTGTTAGAGCTCAGATCAGTGTTGCTTTTCTCACTACAAGCTTTATTTTGAAAGATAATGGCGTTCTTTCGGAAGTTTATTAATTTCACGAAAGCTTTAGTAAGAAACGCACATGCGTTTCTTTGTAAAGACAAGCACTTCTTTGCTAAGTGTAAAAGCACTGTTAAAAATGAGATCCGTGTTGCATTTCTCAGTACAAGCTTTACTTTGAAAGATAATCGCATTCTTTCGGAAGTTTATTAATTTCACGAAAGCTTTAGTAAGAAACGCACATGCGTTTCTTTGTAATGACAAGCACTTGTTTGCTACGTGTAAAAGCACTGTTAGAACTGAGATCAGTGTTGCTTTTCTCAGTACAAGCTTTACTTTGATAGATAATCGCGTTCTTTCGAAAGTTTATTAATTTCACGAAATCTTTAGTAAGATACGCACATGCGTTTCTTTGTCAAGACAAGCAGTTGTTTGCTACATGTGAAAGCACTGTTAGAACTGAGATCAGTGTTGCTTTTCTCAGTACAAGCTTTACTTTGAAAGATAATCGCGTTCTTTCGAAAGTTTATTAATTTCACGAAAGCTTTAGTAAGAAACCCACATGCGTTTCTTTGTCAAGACAAGCAGTTGTTTGCTACGTGTGAAAGCACTGTTAGAACTGAGATCAGTGTTGCTTTTCTCAGTACAAGCTTTACTTTGAAAGTTAATCGCGTTCTTTTGGAAGTATATTAATTTCACAAAAGCTTTAGTAAGAAACGCACATGCGTTTCTTTGTCAAGACAAGCAGTTGTTTGCTAAGTGTAAAAGAATTGGTAGAACTGAGATCAGTGTTGATTTCTCAGTACAAGCTTTACTTTGATAGATAATCGCGTTCTTTCGAAAGTTTATTAATTTCACGAAAGCTTTAGTAAGAAACGCACATGCGTTTCTTTGTCAAGACAAGTAGTTGTTTCCTACGTGTGAAAGCACTGTTAGTACTGAGATCAGTGTTGCTTTTCTCAGTACAAGCTTTACTTTGAAAGAAAATCGCGTTCTTATGAAAGTTTATTAATTTCACGAAAGCTTTAGTAAGAAACGCACATGCGTTTCTTTGTCAAGACAAGCAGTTGTTTGCTACGTGTGAAAGCACTGTTAGAACTGAGATCCGTGTTGCTTTCCTCAGTACAAGCTTTACTTTGAAAGATAATCGCGTTCTTTTGGAAGTTTATTAATTTCCCGAAAGCTTTAGTAAGAAACGCACATGCGTTTCTTGTCAAGACATGCAGTTGTTTGCTACGTGTGAAAGCACTGTGAGAACTGAGATCAGTGTTGCTTTTCTCAGTACAAGCTTTACTTTGATAGATAATCGCGTTCTTTCGAAAGTTTATTAATTTCATGAAAGCTTTAGTACGAAACACACATGCGTTTCTTTGTCAAGACAAGCAGTTGTTTGCTACGTGTGAAAGCACTGTTAGAACTGAGATCAGTGTTGCTTTTCTCAGTACAAGCTTTACTTTGAAAGATAATCGCGTTCTTTCGGAAGTTTATTAATTTCTCGAAAGCTTTAGTAAGAAACGCAGATGCGTTTCTTTGTAAAGACAAGCACTTGTTTGCTAAGTGTAAAAGCACTGTTAGAAGTGAGATTAGTGTTGCTTTTCTCAGTAAAAGCTTTATTTTGATAGATAATCGCGTTCTTTCGAAAGTTTATTAATTTCACGAAAGCTTTAGTAAGAAACGCACAGGCGTTTCTTTGTCAAGACAACCAGTTGTTTGCTAAATGTGAAAGCACTGTTAGAACTGAGATGAGTGTTGCTTTTCTCAGTACAAGCTTTACTTTGAAAGATAATCGCGTTCTTTTGGAAGTTTATTAATTTCACGAAAGCTTTAGTAAGAAATGCACATGCGTTTCTTGTCAAGACAAGCAGTTGTTTGCTACGTGTGAAAGCACTGTTAGAACTGAGATCCGTGTTGCTTTTCTCAGTACAAGCTTTACTTTGAAAGATAATCGCGTTCTTTTGGAAGTTTATTAATTTCACGAAAGCTTTAGTAAGAAACGCACATGCGTTTCTTGTCAAGACAAGCAGTTGTTTGCTACGTGTGAAAGCACTGTTAGAACTGAGATCAGTGTTGCTTTTCTCAGTACAAGCTTTACTTTGAAAGATAATCGCATTCTTTTGGAAGTTTATTAATTTCACGAAAGCTTTAGTAAGAAACGCACATGCGTTTCTTTGTAAAGAGAAGCACTTGTTTGCTAAGTGTAAAAGCACTGTAAGAACTGAGATTAGTGTTGCTTTTCTCAGTACAAGCTTGACTTTGAAAGATAATCACGTTCTTCCGAAAGTTTATTGACTTCACGAAAGCTTCAGTAAGAAACGCACATGCGTTTCTTTGTAAAGACAAGCACTTGTTTGCTAAGTGTAAAAGCACAGTTAGAACTGAGATTAGTGTTGCTTTTCTCAGTACAAGCTTTACTTTGAAAGATAATCGCGTTCTTTCGAAAGTTTATTAATTTCACGAAAGCTTTAGTAAGAAACGCACAGGCGTTTCTTTGTCAAGACAACCAGTTGTTTGCTAAGTGTGAAAGCACTGTGAGAACTGAGATCAGTGTTGCTTTTCTCAGTAAAAGCTTTACTTTGAAAGATAATCGCGTTCCTTCGAAAGTTTATTATTTTCACGAAAGCTTTAGTAAGAAACGCACAGGCGTTTCTTTGTCAAGACAACCAGTTGTTTGCTACGTGTGAAAGCACTGTGAGAACTGAGATCAGTGTTGCTTTTCTCAGTACAAGCTTTACTTTGAAAGATAATCGCGTACTTTCGGAAATTTATTAATTTCACGAAAGCTTTAGTAAGAAACGCACATGCGTTTCTTTGTAAAGAGAAGCACTTGTTTGCTAAGTGTAAAAGCAGTGTAAGAACTGAGATTAGTGTTGCTTTTCTCAGTACAAGCTTGACTTTGAAACATAATCACGTTCTTTCGAAAGTTTATTGACTTCACGAAAGCTTTAGTAAGAAACGCACATGCGTTTCTTTGTCCAGACAAGCAGTTGTTTGCTAAATGTGAAAGCACTGTTAGAACTGAGATGAGTGTTGCTTTTCTCAGTACAAGCTTTACTTTGAAAGATAATCGCGTTCTTTTGGAAGTTTATTAATTTCACGAAAGCTTTAGTAAGAAATGCACATGCGTTTCTTGTCAAGACAAGCAGTTGTTTGCTACGTGTGAAAGCACTGTTAGAACTGAGATCCGTGTTGCTTTCCTCAGTACAAGCTTGACTTTGAAAGATAATCACGTTCTTTCGAAAGTTTATTAATTTCACGAAAGCTTTAGTAAGAAACGCACATGCGTTTCTTTGTCAAGACAAGCAGTTTTTTGCTACGTGTGAAAGCACTGTTAGAACTGAGATCAGTGTTTCTTTTCTCAGTACAAGCTTTACTTTGAAAGATAATCGCGTTCTTTCGGAAGTTTATTAATTTCACGAAAGCTTTATTAAGAAACGCACATGCGTTTCTTTGTCAAGACAAGCAGTTGTTTGCTACGTGTGAAAGCACTGTTAGAACTGAGATCAGTGTTGATTTCTCAGTACAAGCTTTACTTTGATAGATAATCGCGTTCTTTCGAAAATTTATTAATTTCATGAAAGCTTTAGTAAGAAACGCACATGCGTTTCTTTGTCAAGACAAGCAGTTGTTTGCTACGTGTGAAAGCACTGTTAGAACTGAGATCAGTGTTGCTTTTCTCAGTACAAGCTTTACTTTGAAAGATAATCGCGTTCTTTCGGAAGTTTATTAATTTCTCGAAAGCTTTAGTAAGAAACGCAGATGCGTTTCTTTGTAAAGACAAGCACTTGTTTGCAAAGTGTAAAAGCACTGTTAGAACTGAGATTAGTGTTGCTTTTCTCAGTAAAAGCTTTACTTTGAAAGATAATCGCGTTCTTTCGAAAGTTTATTAATTTCACGAAAGCTTTAGTAAGAAACGCACAGGCGTTTCTTTGTCAAGACAACCAGTTGTTTGCTAAGTGTGAAAGCACTGTTAGAACTGAGATCAGTGTTGCTTTTCTCAGTACAAGCTTTACTTTGAAAGATAATCGCGTTCTATTGGAAGTTTATTAATTTCACGAAAGCTTTAGTAAGAAACGCACATGCGTTTCTTTGTAAAGAGAAGCACTTGTTTGCTAAGTGTAAAAGCACTGTAAGAACTGAGATTAGTGTTGCTTTTCTCAGTACAAGCTTGACTTTGAAACATAATCACGTTCTTTCGAAAGTTTATTGACTTCACGAAAGCTTTAGTAAGAAACGCACATGCGTTTCTTTGTCCAGACAAGCAGTTGTTTGCTAAATGTGAAAGCACTGTTAGAACTGAGATGAGTGTTGCTTTTCTCAGTACAAGCTTTACTTTGAAAGATAATCGCGTTCTTTTGGAAGTTTATTAATTTCACGAAAGCTTTAGTAAGAAATGCACATGCGTTTCTTGTCAAGACAAGCAGTTGTTTGCTACGTGTGAAAGCACTGTTAGAACTGAGATCCGTGTTGCTTTCCTCAGTACAAGCTTGACTTTGAAAGATAATCACGTTCTTTCGAAAGTTTATTAATTTCACGAAAGCTTTAGTAAGAAACGCACATGCGTTTCTTTGTCAAGACAAGCAGTTTTTTGATACGTGTGAAAGCACTGTTAGAACTGAGATCAGTGTTTCTTTTCTCAGTACAAGCTTTACTTTGAAAGATAATCGCGTTCTTTCGGAAGTTTATTAATTTCACGAAAGCTTTATTAAGAAACGCACATGCGTTTCTTTGTCAAGACAAGCAGTTGTTTGCTACGTGTGAAAGCACTGTTAGAACTGAGATCAGTGTTGATTTCTCAGTACAAGCTTTACTTTGATAGATAATCGCGTTCTTTCGAAAATTTATTAATTTCACGAAAGCTTTAGTAAGAAACGCACATGCGTTTCTTTGTCAAGACAAGCAGTTGTTTGCTACGTGTGAAAGCACTGTTAGAACTGAGATCAGTGTTGCTTTTCTCAGTACAAGCTTTACTTTGAAAGATAATCGCGTTCTTTCGGAAGTTTATTAATTTCTCGAAAGCTTTAGTAAGAAACGCAGATGCGTTTCTTTGTAAAGACAAGCACTTGTTTGCAAAGTGTAAAAGCACTGTTAGAACTGAGATTAGTGTTGCTTTTCTCAGTAAAAGCTTTACTTTGAAAGATAATCGCGTTCTTTCGAAAGTTTATTAATTTCACGAAAGCTTTAGTAAGAAACGCACAGGCGTTCCTTTGTCAAGACAACCAGTTGTTTGCTAAGTGTGAAAGCACTGTTAGAACTGAGATCAGTGTTGCTTTTCTCAGTACAAGCTTTACTTTGAAAGATAATCGCGTTCTATTGGAAGTTTATTAATTTCACGAAAGCTTTAGTAAGAAATGCACATGCGTTTCTTGTCAAGACAAGCAGTTGTTTGCTACGTGTGAAAGCACTGTTAGAACTGAGATCCGTGTTGCTTTTCTCAGTACAAGCTTTACTTTGAAAGATAATCGCGTTCTTTTGGAAGTTTATTAATTTCACGAAAGCTTTAGTAAGAAACGCACATGCGTTTCTTGTCAAGACAAGCAGTTGTTTGCTACGTGTGAAAGCACTGTTAGAACTGAGATCAGTGTTGCTTTTCTCAGTACAAGCTTTACTTTGAAAGATAATCGCGTTCTTTTGGAAGTTTATTAATTTCACGAAAGCTTTAGTAAGAAACGCACATGCGTTTCTTTGTAAAGAGAAGCACTTGTTTGCTAAGTGTAAAAGCACTGTAAGAACTGAGATTAGTGTTGCTTTTCTCAGTACAAGCTTGACTTTGAAAGATAATCACGTTCTTTCGAAAGTTTATTGACTTCACGAAAGCTTCAGTAAGAAACGCACATGCGTTTCTTTGTAAAGACAAGCACTTGTTTGCTAAGTGTAAAAGCACAGTTAGAACTGAGATTAGTGTTGCTTTTCTCAGTACAAGCTTTACTTTGAAAGATAATCGCGTTCTTACGAAAGTTTATTAATTTCACGAAAGCTTTAGTAAGAAACGCACAGGCGTTTCTTTGTCAAGACAACCAGTTGTTTGCTAAGTGTGAAAGCACTGTTAGAACTGAGATCAGTGTTGCTTTTCTCAGTACAAGCTTTACTTTGAAAGATAATCGCTTTCTTTTGGAAGTTTATTAATTTCACGAAAGCTTTAGTAAGAAATGCACATGCGTTTCTTGTCAAGACAAGCAGTTGTTTGCTACGTGTGAAAGCACTGTTAGAACTGAGATCAGTGTTGCTTTTCTCAGTACAAGCTTTACTTTGAAAGATAATCGCGTTCTTTCGGAAGTTTATTAATTTCACGAAAGCTTTAGTAAGAAACGCACATGCGTTTCTTTGTCAAGACAAGCAGTTGTTTGCTACGTGTGAAAGCACTGTTAGAACTGAGATCAGTGTTGCTTTTCTCAGTCCAAGCTTTACTTTGAAAGATAATCGCGTTCTTTCGGAAGTTTATTAATTTCTCGAAAGCTTTAGTAAGAAACGCAGATGCGTTTCTTTATAAAGACAAGCACTTGTTTGCTAAGTGTAAAAGCACTGTTAGAACTGAGATTAGTGTTGCTTTTCTCAGTAAAAGCTTTACTTTGAAAGATAATCGCGTTCCTTCGAAAGTTTATTATTTTCACGAAAGCTTTAGTAAGAAACGCACAGGCGTTTCTTTGTCAAGACAACCAGTTGTTTGCTAAGTGTGAAAGCACTGTTAGAACTGAGATCAGTGTTGCTTTTCTCAGTACAAGCTTTACTTTGAAAGATAATCGCGTTCTATTGGAAGTTTATTAATTTCACGAAAGCTTTAGTAAGAAATGCACATGCGTTTCTTGTCAAGACAAGCAGTTGTTTGCTATGTGTAAAAGCACTGTTAGAACTGAGATCCGTGTTGCTTTTCGCAGTACAAGCTTTACTTTGAAAGTTAATCGCATTCTTTCCGAAGTTTATTAATTTCACGAAAGCTTTAGTAAGAAACGCACATGCCTTTCTTGTCAAGACAAGCAGTTGTTTACTACGTGTGAAAGCACTGTTAGAACTGAGATCAGTGTTGCTTTTCTCAGTACAAGCTTTACTTTGAAAGATAATCGCGTACTTTCGAAAATTTATTAATTTCACGAAAGCTTTAGTAAGAAACGCACATGCGTTTCTTTGTAAAGAGAAGCACTTGTTTGCTAAGTGTAAAAGCATTGTAAGAACTGAGATTAGTGTTGCTTTTCTCAGTACAAGCTTGACTTTGAAAGATAATCACGTTCTTTCGAAAGTTTATTGACTTCACGAAAGCTTCAGTAAGAAACGCACATGCGTTTCTTTGTAAAGACAAGCACTTGTTTGCTAAGTGTAAAAGCACAGTTAGAACTGAGATTAGTGTTGCTTTTCTCAGTAAAAGCTTTACTTTGAAAGATAATCGCGTTCTTTCGAAAGTTTATTAATTTCATGAAAGCTTTAGTAAGAAACGCACAGGCGTTTCTTTGTCAAGACAACCAGTTGTTTGCTAAGTGTGAAAGCACTGTTAGAACTGAGATCAGTGTTGCTTTCCTCAGTACAAGCTTTACTTTGAAAGATAATCGCGTTCTTTTGGAAGTTTATTAATTTCACGAAAGCTTTAGTAAGAAATGCACATGCGTTTCTTGTCAAGACAAGCAGTTGTTTGCTACGTGTGAAAGCACTGTTAGAACTGAGATCAGTGTTGCTTTTCTCAGTACAAGCTTTACTTTGAAAGATAATCGCGTTCTTTCGGAAGTTTATTAATTTCACGAAAGCTTTAGTAAGAAACGCACATGCGTTTCTTTGTCAAGACAAGCAGTTGTTTGCTACGTGTGAAAGCACTGTTAGAACTGAGATCCTTGTTGGTTTTGTCAGTACAAGCTTTACTTTGAAAGATAATCGCGTTTTTTCGGAAGTTTATTAATTTCACGAAAGCTTTAGTAAGAAACGCACATGCCTTTCTTTGTCAAGACAAGCAGTTGTTTGCTAAGTGTAAGAGCACTGTTAGAAATGAGATCCGTGTTGCATTTCTCATTACAAGCTTTACTTTGGAAGATAATCACGTTCTTTCGGAAGTTTATTAATTTCACGAAACCTTTAGTAAGAAACGCACATGCTTTTCTTTGTAAAGACAAGCACTTGTTTGCTAATTGTAAAATCACTGTAAGAACTGAGATCTGTGTTGCTTTTCTCAGTACAAGCTTTACTTTGAAAGATAATCACGTTCTTTCGAAAGTATATTGACTTCACGAAAGCTTTAGTAAGAAACACACATGCGTTTCTTTGTCAAGACAAGCAGTTGTTTGCTACGTGTGAAAGCACTGTTAGAACTGAGATCAGTCTTGCTCTTCTCAGTACAAGCTTTACTTTGAAAGATAATCGCGTTCTTTCGGAAGTTTATTAATTTCACGAAAGCTTTAGTAAGAAACGCACATGCGGATCTTTGTCAAGACAAGCACTTGTTTGCTAAGTGTAAAAGCACTGTTAGAACTGAGATCAGTGTTGATTTCTCATTACAAGCTTTACTTTGATAGATAATCCCGTTCTTTCGGAAGTTTATTAATTTCACGAAAGCTTTAGTAAGAAACGCACATGCGTTTCTTTGTCTAGACAAGTAGTTGTTTCCTACGTTGGAAAGCACTGTTAGAACTGAGATCAGTGTTGCTTTTCTCAGTACAAGCTTTACTTTGAAAGATAATCGCGTTCTTTCGGAAGTTTATTAATTTCACGAAAGCTTTAGGAAGAAACGCACATGCGTTTCTTTGTCAAGACAAGCAGTTGTTTGCTACGTGTGAAAGCACTGTTAGAACTGAGATCCTTGTTGCTTTTCTCAGTACAAGCTTTACTTTGAATGTTAATCGCATTCTTTCGGAAGTTTATTAATTTCAAGCAAGCTTTAGTAAGAAATGCACATGCGTTTCTTTGTCAAGACAAGCAGTTGTTTGCTACGTGTGAAAGCACTGTTAGAACTGAGATCAGTGTTGCTTTTCTCAGTACAAGCTTTACTGTGAAAGATAATCGCGTTCTTTCGGAAGTTTATTAATTTCACGAAAGCTTTAGTAAGAAACGCACATGCATTTCTTTGTCAAAACAAGCAGTTGTTTCCTAAGTGTAAAAGCACTGGTAGAACTGAGATCAGTGTTGCTTTTCTCAGTACAAGCTTTACTTTGAAAGATAATCGCGTTCTTTCGAAAGTTTATAATTTCACGAAAGCTTTAGTAAGAAACGCACATGCGTTTCTTTGTCAAGACAAGCAGTTGTTTGCTACGTGTGAAAGCACTGTTAGAACTCAGATCAGTGTTGCTTTTATCAGTACAAGCTTTACTTTGAAAGATAATCACGTTCTTTCCGAAGTTTATTAATTTCACAAAAGCTTTAGTAAGAAACGCACATGCGTTTTTTTTTAAAGACAAGCACTTGTTTCCTAAGTGTAAAAGCACTGTTAGAACTGAGATCAGTGTTGCTTTTCTCAGTACAAGCTTTACTTTGAAAGATAATCGCGTTCTTTCGGACGTTTATTAATTTCACGAAAGCTTTATTAAGAAACGCACATGCGTTTCTTTGTAAAGACAAGCAGTTGTTTGCTACGTGTGAAAGCACTGTGAGAACTGAGATCAGTGTTGCTTTTCTCAGTACAAGCTTTACTTTGAAAGATAATCGCGTTCTTTCGGAAGTTTATTAATTTCACGAAAGCTTTAGTAAGAAACGCACATGCGTTTCTTTGTCAAGACAAGCAGTTGTTTGCTACGTGTGAAAGCACTGTTAGAACTGAGATCCTTGTTGGTTTTCTCAGTACAAGCTTTACTTTGAAAGATAATCGCGTTCTTTCGGAAGTTTATTAATTTCAAGCAATCTTTAGTAAGAAACGCACATGAGTTTCATTGTCAAGACAAGCAGTTGTTTGATACGTGTGAAAGCACTGTTAGAACTGAGATCAGTGTTGCTTTTCTCAGTCCAAGCTTTACTTTGAAAGATAATCGCGTTCTTTCGGAAGTTTATTAATTTCTCGAAAGCTTTAGTAAGAAACGCAGATGCGTTTCTTTGTAAAGACAAGCACTTGTTTGCTATGTGTAAGAGCACTGTTAGAACTGAGATTAGTGTTGCTTTTCTCAGTAAAAGCTTTACTTTGAAAGATAATCGCGTTCTTTCGAAAGTTTATTAATTTCACGAAAGCTTTAGTAAGAAACGCACATGCGTTTCTTTGTCAAGACAAGCAGTTGTTTGCTAAGTGTAAGAGCACTGTTAGAAATGAGATCCGTGTTGCATTTCTCAGTACAAGCTTTACTTTGGAAGATAATCACGTTCTTTCGGAAGTTTATTAATTTCAAGAAACCTTTAGTAAGAAACGCACATGCGTTTCTTTGTAAAGACAAGCACTTGTTTGCTAATTGTAAAATCACTGTAAGAACTGAGATCAGTGTTGCTTTTCTCAGTACAAGCTTTACTTTGAAAGATAATCACGTTCTTTCGAAAGTATATTGACTTCACGAAAGCTTTAGTAAGAAACACACATGCGTTTCTTTGTCAAGACAAGCAGTTGTTTGCTACGTTTGAAAGCACTGTTAGAACTGAGATCAGTGTTGCTCTTCTCAGTACAAGCTTTACTTTGAAAGATAATCGCGTTCTTTCGGAAGTTTATTAATTTCACGAAAGCTTTAGTAAGAAACGCACATGCGGATCTTTGTCAAGACAAGCACTTGTTTGCTAAGTGTAAAAGCACTGTTAGAACTGAGATCAGTGTTGATTTCTCATTACAAGCTTTACTTTGATAGATAATCGCGTTCTTTCGGAAGTTTATTAATTTCACGAAAGCTTTAGTAAGAAACGCACATGCGTTTCTTTGTCTAGACAAGTAGTTGTTTCCTACGTTGGAAAGCACTGTTAGAACTGAGATCAGTGTTGCTTTTCTCAGTACAAGCTTTACTTTGAAAGATAATCGCGTTCTTTCGGAAGTTTATTAATTTCACGAAAGCTTTAGTAAGAAACGCACATGCGTTTCTTTGTCAAGACAAGCAGTTGTTTGCTACGTGTGAAAGCACTGTTAGAACTGAGATCAGTGTTGCTTTTCTCAGTCCAAGCTTTACTTTGAAAGATAATCGCGTTCTTTCGGAAGTTTATTAATTTCTCGAAAGCTTTAGTAAGAAACGCAGATGCGTTTCTTTATAAAGACAAGCACTTGTTTGCTAAGTGTAAAAGCACTGTTAGAACTGAGATTAGTGTTGCTTTTCTCAGTAAAAGCTTTACTTTGAAAGATAATCGCGTTCCTTCGAAAGTTTATTATTTTCACGAAAGCTTTAGTAAGAAACGCACAGGCGTTTCTTTGTCAAGACAACCAGTTGTTTGCTAAGTGTGAAAGCACTGTTAGAACTGAGATCAGTGTTGCTTTTCTCAGTACAAGCTTTACTTTGAAAGATAATCGCGTTCTATTGGAAGTTTATTAATTTCACGAAAGCTTTAGTAAGAAATGCACATGCGTTTCTTGTCAAGACAAGCAGTTGTTTGCTATGTGTAAAAGCACTGTTAGAACTGAGATCCGTGTTGCTTTTCGCAGTACAAGCTTTACTTTGAAAGTTAATCGCATTCTTTCCGAAGTTTATTAATTTCACGAAAGCTTTAGTAAGAAACGCACATGCCTTTCTTGTCAAGACAAGCAGTTGTTTACTACGTGTGAAAGCACTGTTAGAACTGAGATCAGTGTTGCTTTTCTCAGTACAAGCTTTACTTTGAAAGATAATCGCGTACTTTCGAAAATTTATTAATTTCACGAAAGCTTTAGTAAGAAACGCACATGCGTTTCTTTGTAAAGAGAAGCACTTGTTTGCTAAGTGTAAAAGCATTGTAAGAACTGAGATTAGTGTTGCTTTTCTCAGTACAAGCTTGACTTTGAAAGATAATCACGTTCTTTCGAAAGTTTATTGACTTCACGAAAGCTTCAGTAAGAAACGCACATGCGTTTCTTTGTAAAGACAAGCACTTGTTTGCTAAGTGTAAAAGCACAGTTAGAACTGAGATTAGTGTTGCTTTTCTCAGTAAAAGCTTTACTTTGAAAGATAATCGCCTTCTTTCGAAAGTTTATTAATTTCATGAAAGCTTTAGTAAGAAACGCACAGGCGTTTCTTTGTCAAGACAACCAGTTGTTTGCTAAGTGTGAAAGCACTGTTAGAACTGAGATCAGTGTTGCTTTCCTCAGTACAAGCTTTACTTTGAAAGATAATCGCGTTCTTTTGGAAGTTTATTAATTTCACGAAAGCTTTAGTAAGAAATGCACATGCGTTTCTTGTCAAGACAAGCAGTTGTTTGCTACGTGTGAAAGCACTGTTAGAACTGAGATCAGTGTTGCTTTTCTCAGTACAAGCTTTACTTTGAAAGATAATCGCGTTCTTTCGGAAGTTTATTAATTTCACGAAAGCTTTAGTAAGAAACGCACATGCGTTTCTTTGTCAAGACAAGCAGTTGTTTGCTACGTGTGAAAGCACTGTTAGAACTGAGATCCTTGTTGGTTTTGTCAGTACAAGCTTTACTTTGAAAGATAATCGCGTTTTTTCGGAAGTTTATTAATTTCACGAAAGCTTTAGTAAGAAACGCACATGCCTTTCTTTGTCAAGACAAGCAGTTGTTTGCTAAGTGTAAGAGCACTGTTAGAAATGAGATCCGTGTTGCATTTCTCATTACAAGCTTTACTTTGGAAGATAATCACGTTCTTTCGGAAGTTTATTAATTTCACGAAACCTTTAGTAAGAAACGCACATGCTTTTCTTTGTAAAGACAAGCACTTGTTTGCTAATTGTAAAATCACTGTAAGAACTGAGATCTGTGTTGCTTTTCTCAGTACAAGCTTTACTTTGAAAGATAATCACGTTCTTTCGAAAGTATATTGACTTCACGAAAGCTTTAGTAAGAAACACACATGCGTTTCTTTGTCAAGACAAGCAGTTGTTTGCTACGTGTGAAAGCACTGTTAGAACTGAGATCAGTCTTGCTCTTCTCAGTACAAGCTTTACTTTGAAAGATAATCGCGTTCTTTCGGAAGTTTATTAATTTCACGAAAGCTTTAGTAAGAAACGCACATGCGGATCTTTGTCAAGACAAGCACTTGTTTGCTAAGTGTAAAAGCACTGTTAGAACTGAGATCAGTGTTGATTTCTCATTACAAGCTTTACTTTGATAGATAATCCCGTTCTTTCGGAAGTTTATTAATTTCACGAAAGCTTTAGTAAGAAACGCACATGCGTTTCTTTGTCTAGACAAGTAGTTGTTTCCTACGTTGGAAAGCACTGTTAGAACTGAGATCAGTGTTGCTTTTCTCAGTACAAGCTTTACTTTGAAAGATAATCGCGTTCTTTCGGAAGTTTATTAATTTCACGAAAGCTTTAGGAAGAAACGCACATGCGTTTCTTTGTCAAGACAAGCAGTTGTTTGCTACGTGTGAAAGCACTGTTAGAACTGAGATCCTTGTTGCTTTTCTCAGTACAAGCTTTACTTTGAATGTTAATCGCATTCTTTCGGAAGTTTATTAATTTCAAGCAAGCTTTAGTAAGAAATGCACATGCGTTTCTTTGTCAAGACAAGCAGTTGTTTGCTACGTGTGAAAGCACTGTTAGAACTGAGATCAGTGTTGCTTTTCTCAGTACAAGCTTTACTGTGAAAGATAATCGCGTTCTTTCGGAAGTTTATTAATTTCACGAAAGCTTTAGTAAGAAACGCACATGCATTTCTTTGTCAAAACAAGCAGTTGTTTCCTAAGTGTAAAAGCACTGGTAGAACTGAGATCAGTGTTGCTTTTCTCAGTACAAGCTTTACTTTGAAAGATAATCGCGTTCTTTCGAAAGTTTATAATTTCACGAAAGCTTTAGTAAGAAACGCACATGCGTTTCTTTGTCAAGACAAGCAGTTGTTTGCTACGTGTGAAAGCACTGTTAGAACTCAGATCAGTGTTGCTTTTATCAGTACAAGCTTTACTTTGAAAGATAATCACGTTCTTTCCGAAGTTTATTAATTTCACAAAAGCTTTAGTAAGAAACGCACATGCGTTTTTTTTTAAAGACAAGCACTTGTTTCCTAAGTGTAAAAGCACTGTTAGAACTGAGATCAGTGTTGCTTTTCTCAGTACAAGCTTTACTTTGAAAGATAATCGCGTTCTTTCGGACGTTTATTAATTTCACGAAAGCTTTATTAAGAAACGCACATGCGTTTCTTTGTAAAGACAAGCAGTTGTTTGCTACGTGTGAAAGCACTGTGAGAACTGAGATCAGTGTTGCTTTTCTCAGTACAAGCTTTACTTTGAAAGATAATCGCGTTCTTTCGGAAGTTTATTAATTTCACGAAAGCTTTAGTAAGAAACGCACATGCGTTTCTTTGTCAAGACAAGCAGTTGTTTGCTACGTGTGAAAGCACTGTTAGAACTGAGATCCTTGTTGGTTTTCTCAGTACAAGCTTTACTTTGAAAGATAATCGCGTTCTTTCGGAAGTTTATTAATTTCAAGCAATCTTTAGTAAGAAACGCACATGAGTTTCATTGTCAAGACAAGCAGTTGTTTGATACGTGTGAAAGCACTGTTAGAACTGAGATCAGTGTTGCTTTTCTCAGTCCAAGCTTTACTTTGAAAGATAATCGCGTTCTTTCGGAAGTTTATTAATTTCTCGAAAGCTTTAGTAAGAAACGCAGATGCGTTTCTTTGTAAAGACAAGCACTTGTTTGCTATGTGTAAGAGCACTGTTAGAACTGAGATTAGTGTTGCTTTTCTCAGTAAAAGCTTTACTTTGAAAGATAATCGCGTTCTTTCGAAAGTTTATTAATTTCACGAAAGCTTTAGTAAGAAACGCACATGCGTTTCTTTGTCAAGACAAGCAGTTGTTTGCTAAGTGTAAGAGCACTGTTAGAAATGAGATCCGTGTTGCATTTCTCAGTACAAGCTTTACTTTGGAAGATAATCACGTTCTTTCGGAAGTTTATTAATTTCAAGAAACCTTTAGTAAGAAACGCACATGCGTTTCTTTGTAAAGACAAGCACTTGTTTGCTAATTGTAAAATCACTGTAAGAACTGAGATCAGTGTTGCTTTTCTCAGTACAAGCTTTACTTTGAAAGATAATCACGTTCTTTCGAAAGTATATTGACTTCACGAAAGCTTTAGTAAGAAACACACATGCGTTTCTTTGTCAAGACAAGCAGTTGTTTGCTACGTTTGAAAGCACTGTTAGAACTGAGATCAGTGTTGCTCTTCTCAGTACAAGCTTTACTTTGAAAGATAATCGCGTTCTTTCGGAAGTTTATTAATTTCACGAAAGCTTTAGTAAGAAACGCACATGCGGATCTTTGTCAAGACAAGCACTTGTTTGCTAAGTGTAAAAGCACTGTTAGAACTGAGATCAGTGTTGATTTCTCATTACAAGCTTTACTTTGATAGATAATCGCGTTCTTTCGGAAGTTTATTAATTTCACGAAAGCTTTAGTAAGAAACGCACATGCGTTTCTTTGTCTAGACAAGTAGTTGTTTCCTACGTTGGAAAGCACTGTTAGAACTGAGATCAGTGTTGCTTTTCTCAGTACAAGCTTTACTTTGAAAGATAATCGCGTTCTTTCGGAAGTTTATTAATTTCACGAAAGCTTTAGGAAGAAACGCACATGCGTTTCTTTGTCAAGACAAGCAGTTGTTTGCTACGTGTGAAACCACTGTTAGAACTGAGATCCTTGTTGCTTTTCTCAGTACAAGCTTTACTTTGAATGTTAATCGCATTCTTTCGGAAGTTTATTAATTTCAAGCAAGCTTTAGTAAGAAACGCACATGCGTTTCTTTGTCAAGACAAGCAGTTGTTTGCTACGTGTGAAAGCACTGTTAGAACTGAGATCAGTGTTGCTTTTCTCAGTACAAGCTTTACTGTGAAAGATAATCGCGTTCTTTCGGAAGTTTATTAATTTCACGAAAGCTTTAGTAAGAAACGCACATGCATTTCTTTGTCAAAACAAGCAGTTGTTTCCTAAGTGTAAAAGCACTGGTAGAACTGAGATCAGTGTTGCTTTTCTCAGTACAAGCTTTACTTTGAAAGATAATCGCGTTCTTTCGAAAGTTTATAATTTCACGAAAGCTTTAGTAAGAAACGCACATGCGTTTCTTTGTCAAGACAAGCAGTTGTTTGCTACGTGTGAAAGCACTGTTAGAACTCAGATCAGTGTTGCTTTTATCAGTACAAGCTTTACTTTGAAAGATAATCACGTTCTTTCCGAAGTTTATTAATTTCACAAAAGCTTTAGTAAGAAACGCACATGCGTTTTTTTTTAAAGACAAGCACTTGTTTCCTAAGTGTAAAAGCACTGTTAGAACTGAGATCAGTGTTGCTTTTCTCAGTACAAGCTTTATTTTGAAAGATAATGGCGTTCTTTCGGAAGTTTATTAATTTCACGAAAGCTTTAGTAAGAAACGCACATGCGTTTCTTTGTAAAGACAAGCACTTGTTTGCTAAGTGTAAAAGCACTGTTAGAAATGAGATCCGTGTTGCATTTCTCAGTACAAGCTTTACTTTGAAAGATAATCGCATTCTTTCGGAAGTTTATTAATTTCACGAAAGCTTTAGTAAGAAACGCACATGCGTTTCTTTGTAATGACAAGCACTTGTTTGCTACGTGTAAAAGCACTGTTAGAACTGAGATCAGTGTTGCTTTTCTCAGTACAAGCTTTACTTTCATAGATAATCGCGTTCTTTCGAAAGTTTATTAATTTCACGAAATCTTTAGTAAGAAACGCACATGCGTTTCTTTGTCAAGACAAGCAGTTGTTTGCTACATGTGAAAGCACTGTTAGAACTGAGATCAGTGTTGCTTTTCTCAGTACAAGCTTCACTTTGAAAGTTAATCGCATTCTTTTGGAAGTATATTAATTTCACAAAAGCTTTAGTAAGAAACGCACATGCGTTTCTTTGTCAAGACAAGCAGTTGTTTGCTAAGTGTAAAAGAACTGGTAGAACTGAGATCAGTGTTGATTTCTCAGTACAAGCTTTACTTTGATAGATAATCGCGTTCTTTCGAAAGTTTATAATTTCACGAAAGCTTTAGTAAGAAACGCACATGCGTTTCTTTGTCAAGACAAGCAGTTGTTTGCTACGTGTGAAAGCACTGTTAGAACTCAGATCAGTGTTGCTTTTATCAGTACAAGCTTTACTTTGAAAGATAATCACGTTCTTTCCGAAGTTTATTAATTTCACAAAAGCTTTAGTAAGAAACGCACATGCGTTTTTTTTTAAAGACAAGCACTTGTTTCCTAAGTGTAAAAGCACTGTTAGAACTGAGATCAGTGTTGCTTTTCTCAGTACAAGCTTTATTTTGAAAGATAATGGCGTTCTTTCGGAAGTTTATTAATTTCACGAAAGCTTTAGTAAGAAACGCACATGCGTTTCTTTGTAAAGACAAGCACTTGTTTGCTAAGTGTAAAAGCACTGTTAGAAATGAGATCCGTGTTGCATTTCTCAGTACAAGCTTTACTTTGAAAGATAATCGCATTCTTTCGGAAGTTTATTAATTTCACGAAAGCTTTAGTAAGAAACGCACATGCGTTTCTTTGTAATGACAAGCACTTGTTTGCTACGTGTAAAAGCACTGTTAGAACTGAGATCAGTGTTGCTTTTCTCAGTACAAGCTTTACTTTCATAGATAATCGCGTTCTTTCGAAAGTTTATTAATTTCACGAAATCTTTAGTAAGAAACGCACATGCGTTTCTTTGTCAAGACAAGCAGTTGTTTGCTACATGTGAAAGCACTGTTAGAACTGAGATCAGTGTTGCTTTTCTCAGTACAAGCTTTACTTTGAAAGTTAATCGCGTTCTTTTGGAAGTATATTAATTTCACAAAAGCTTTAGTAAGAAACGCACATGCGTTTCTTTGTCAAGACAAGCAGTTGTTTGCTAAGTGTAAAAGAACTGGTAGAACTGAGATCAGTGTTGATTTCTCAGTACAAGCTTTACTTTGATAGATAATCGCGTTCTTTCGAAAGTTTATTAATTTCACGAAAGCTTTAGTAAGAAACGCACATGCGTTTCTTTGTCAAGACAAGTAATTGTTTCCTACGTGTGAAAGCACTGTTAGTACTGAGATCAGTGTTGCTTTTTGTGGTGAACTATCGCCGCCATTACAAGATTGCGCCGAGAGCCTGATGAACAAGTGTGTTTTGGCGTGTTAGACCAACGTCTCTACCGCCTGATCTTGCTCCTGATCTGCCCAGCAACAGCTGCTTCCAATCCCATGCTGCCACGTCTCTTTCGTTCTGAACACGCCCATTCTCCCTGTATATATTCAGCTGCTTTCTGCCATTCGGGGCCCCCTACTTCCACCAGTCAACTGTAACCGAGTGCACTTCAATAAAGCGCGATAGAGAAGGATCCTGTGTCGGTGGTCTTCAATTCATCGCTGGTCGAGTCTTGCCGGGCCACAGCAGGTGCCGAAACCCGGGAACTTCGGCGGACACCGTAGGGGGCTGAAGAGGATTCAGAACTCCACACGCGAAGTGGTCGACGTCGGTAAAGTATCCTCAGGTATGTCGAGCTTGCTAGTGGGGGGGGTTGAGCCTGTGTGGTTTGGCATCGCTGCGGTAGTCTTTGGGTTGGTAATTTTTTTCTGCTGCCTGTGCTTGCGGTGTGATCGTCCCGGAGAGGAGTGCCTCTGCTGCGTGTCAAACTGAAAGTAAAATCCGGGGTAGACAACTCGGTATTTCAGTCCCATAGTAAGACTCTCGTAAAGAAGGAAGGTGATGGGCTCGGACAGCAGCAAGGGTCGGGCGCCTGACTTTGTCAGCCCAATACAAGCTTTATTGAAAGAACGGGGATTGAAGGTCTCTGATGGCACTATAAAAACCATATTAAAAGACATTGACCAACAGGCGCCGTGGTTCGTAGTGTCAGGGGACTTAAATATCCCTTGTTGGGAGAAACTGGGGAAGGACCTCGACAAGGCAGAGGAAAGACATCAACTTAGAGCAGGTACGATCCCGCTCTGGAAATTAATTCGTGCTTGTTTAAAAGAAGGCAAGCATATGGAGCATGTGAAAAGAGGGCGATGCACGTTGACAGAGCATCAGGATAGCCTCTCAGAGTTAAGCTCAATGAAGGGAGATGAGGATAGCAAAAGAAATGGATCCAAACTGGGAGAGAAGGAGAAACCCAGTAAGAAAAAAAGGGACCCCGATCATGGGATAGAGAAAAAAGGAAATCCCGATCAGGGAGCAAAAGGGGAGGAGGGTGAGAGACCTGTGCCAAGTGCACCCCTCTACCCACCCCTCGATGAATTTTTAGATGAATTTGCCACCATGAACTTACATGAGGATGAAGGACTAGAGGGAGATGAGGAACTAACTGAGTGGGAGGAGGAGGAGCTGGAGGAAGAGGCAGCTAGATATGAGGAGGGCCGATATGAACCACAGCCTAGCTATGCTCCACCGCCATACCCAGGTCGGAACAAGCGTGGTACGGCAGGGGGAGCTCATAGACTCTCTCGAAATACTCTTCGATATCTAGCTGAACTTACCCCAATCCCGTCTATGGCGTTTCCTGTTTTTGAGGATCAGGACCAGCGGAGGTATCATGAACCAATTCCATATAAACAGCTGAAAGACTTAGTCGAGGCCTCCCGGACTTGGGGACCCAACGCACAGTATACCATAACCTTATTGGACTGGATATTGAATTCAGCATTAACACCCAATGATTGGTGGGAGATAGCGCGAGCTTGCTTGACCACCGGGCAATACCTAGATTATAGATCTGTGGTGACAGAGGCAGCCCATGCGCAGGCTAGAGTCAACGCTCAAGCACAAAATACAGCGCCATGGAATGCTGACATGCTTCTGGGTCAAGGCCAATGGGCTGTGAACCAGACAGCTTATCCAGTTCAGGTTTATCAACAAAACCATGATATTTATAAAAGGGCATGGAAAATGATCCCAAAAAGAGGAGAAGTGTCAGGAAATCTGACTAAGATAATACAAGGCCCAAATGAGCCATTCTCAGATTTTGTAGCTAGAATGGTGGAAGCAGCGGGAAAAATTTTTGGTGACGCCCAGGAAGCCATGCCGCTGGTGCAGCAGTTAGTGTATGAACAATGTACAAAAGATTGCCAAAGGGCCATTACTCCCTGGAAGGGAAAAGGGCTAGATGCCTGGCTAAAGGACTGTCGTGAGATTGGAGGCCCATTGACAAACGAAGGGCTAGCCCGTACCATGATAGCCGCCACAAAACAAAAGAGCCGCCAGAATGGCTGTTTTGCCTGTGGTAGGCAGGGACATTTGAAACGTGATTGTCCAAACAAAGGGAGCTCAAGCAATGGCCCACCGGCGGGCAGACAACCAGGCACCTGTCCTAGGTGTAAGAAAGGGAAACACTGGGCCAATGAATGCAGGTCAACGAAAGATATTAATGGTCAACCCATAAACAACCCATATGTTCCCAGGTCAAAAAACATGCAGAGGGGCCCTCGACCCCAGGGCCCCAAAATCTATGGGGCAATACAGGAGGGGAACATGGATCCTCCCAAATCGCCCGACGAGCCACATCAGGCTCCGCAGGGATGGACCTCCGTGCCACCTCCGGGTTGGTTTTAACTCAAAGTATGGGAGTACAAGCGATCCCCACTGACATGAAGGGACCGCTTCCAAAAGATTCAGTGGGAATTGTTATCGGTAGATCCTCTAGTACAATGAGAGGGCTGCTGGTACTCCCAGGAGTTATTGACCCAGATTGTCAAGGGACCATTAAGATCATGTGTCACTCTCCTTTTGGAATTGTCTCTATAGCTCCGGGAGATCGAATAGCTCAGATGATAGTCGTGCCATCCATGCATGAGCGCTTTCCGGCCCATACCGCAGAGAGAGGAGACAGAGGGTTCGGGTCTTCCGGAGTAGATATGGCCTGCCTTTCCTTGGAGTTGAACGATCGGCCGATGTGTACATTAAAAATAGAAGGGAAGTCCTTTACAGGGCTGATAGATACAGGGGCAGATAGTAGCGTTATGAGCCGTCAGTTTTGGCCTAAGAGCTGGCCGTTGCAAAAGGCTTCACAAACACTCCAAGGGCTAGGATATCAGAACACACCTGACATGAGTGCGAAGAGCTTAAAATGGAATGTGGATGGCCAAGAAGGATTTTTTCAACCTTTCGTACTAGATCTGCCATTAAACTTGTGGGGAAGAGATGTACAAAAGCAACTAAAACTTATGTTAACCAATGAGGGAAGTTACTCAAGTACTAGCCAAGAACTTATGAGTAAGCAGGGATATATGCCCGGAGCAGGTTTAGGCTGTAATTTACAAGGTAGGCCTGAGCCTGTTATCCCAGAGGGAAAACATGATAGAAAGGGTTTGGGTTTTTCTTAGGGGCCACTGAAAATTATATAAAAATTCCATGGAAGACTGATAAGCCTGTATGGATACCCCAGTGGCCCCTCTCTCAGGAAAAACTCCATGCGGCATGGCAGTTGGTGAGAGAACAATTACAACTAGGACATATAGAGCCATCCACGTCACCATGGAATGCTCCCATATTTGTTATAAAGAAGAAATCAGGAAAATGGCGCTTATTGCATGATTTGAGAGCCATTAATGCACAAATGTCCTTAATGGGCCCGATTCAAAGAGGCCTTCCTGTGCTTTCAGCTTTACCTAAAGGATGGCACGTATATGCCATCGATATTGTTGATTGTTTTTTCTCCATCCCCTTGCATCCAGCTGATAAAGAGCGCTTTGCCTTTACTATTCCTTCATTAAATCATGAGGAACCCGACAAACGATACCAATGGCGGGTCCTGCCTCAGGGCATGGCAAATAGTCCTACTATGTGCCAGCTCTTTGTGGATGCGGCCCTTACCCCTGTTAGGAGGAGTTTTCCTGATGTAAGAATAATTCATTACATGGATGATATCTTACTAGCGAGCCCAGAGAAGGTTAAGTTAGATCAGGCCTTAATTGCCTTGGAGGCAGCCCTGGGAGAAAAAGGACTTTATATAGCTCCAGAAAAGGTACAAAAGACTGAAACAGTGGAATTTTTAGGATCTAAGATTGAATTACAGACAATCAGGTCACAAAAAATTAAGATAGGCACACAACACCTAAAGACCCTTAATGATTTTCAAAAGCTTTTAGGAGATATTAATTGGTTGCGCGGATATCTCCCTATGACGAGGGAAGAATTAAAACCATTATTTAGGATTTTGGAAGGTAATCCTGATCTTAATTCACCAAGGAGTTTAACGGCAGAAGGACGCGAAGCCCTCAAATTGGTTGAGGCCGCAATTCAGAAAGTACAAGTGATGCGCATTGATCCTTTGCGCCCATTAACGTTTTGTATACTTCACACTTCTGGTAGCCCCACGGGGGTGTTTTGGCAAGATGCTCCGGTATGGTGGATACATAGCCATTCTCAAGGCCAAAAAACTTTAACTTATTACCCTGAAGCTGTTGCCTCTCTGGCCTTATTGGGGCTGAAGTTTTCAATTTCTACCTTTGGGTATGCGCCAGATAAATTGATCATACCCTATACAAAAGAGCAGGTAGAGGTCCTTGTTGGTACAATAGATAGTTGGGCCATTCTTGTTACAGCTTATTCAAATTTGATAGATAATCATTATCCCCAAGACAAATTGTTACAATTTTTGTGCCATAATATTATATATTTTCCTATTATTACCTCTCAAACACCGATTTCAGGTGCACTGCATATTTTTACAGATGGATCAAAAACAGGATTAGGAGTTTATCAAGTTATGGGGAGCGAGCCAGTGCAGTTACAATTTCGCCCTGGAGCCCCCCAGGTGACTGAATGTTTGGTCGTTTTGGAAGTTTTCAAGGCTTTTCATTCATGCTCATTTAATTTGTTATCAGATTCCTCCTATGTTGTTAATGCAGTTCGACACTTGGAGGCTACATCACATATTAAAGAACAAAGTATGATTGCGGCAGTCCTTTATCAAATACAACAATGTATTTATAAAAGAGACACGCCGTTCTATATTGGTCACATAAGGGCACATTCAGGCTTGCCTGGACCACTCGCTGGCGCTAATGCCACGGTGGATGCTCTTACAAGATAACAGCTTGGACTGCTATTATACGACCCAGTACTCCAAGCCCAATCCTTCCATCACAATTTTCATGTACCTGCCGAGACGTTACGCCTCCCCTTTAATATCACTAGGAACCAAGCCAGAGACATAGTCAAATCCTGCCGGACATGTGTGATGTTTCATCACCCGCCTCACACCGGGGTTAACCCTCGGGGATTGAAACCCCTAACCTTGTGGCAAATGGACGTAACCCACGTTCCTGAGTTTGGCAAACAGAAATGGGTGCATGTTTCTGTGGACACCTATTCAGGTGTCATTCATGCTTCCGCCTTAACGGGTGAGAAAGTGAGAAATGTAAAAACCCACTGTCTAGAGGCCTGGGCAGCTTGGGGAAAGCCTATGACCTTAAAAACAGATAATGGTCCTGCCTATGTGGCCCAGGGCTTCAGATCCTTTTGCGCTCAAATGCAAGTAGCTCATCTCACTGGGCTGCCCTACAACCCTCAAGGGCAAGGGATTGTTGAACGTGCGAATCGAACCCTCAAAGAGATGCTACAAAAACAAAAGGGGGGTATTGAGGGCTCTGCCTCTCCCAAGGATCGTTTATCACTAGCCCTCTTTACCTTGAATTTTTTAATCTTGGATAATCATGGCCGTTCACCGGCAGATAGACATGCTGGCCACATTATAACATCCACAGAATATGTAAAATGGAAAGACGTGTTAGATAACAAATGGCATGGACTGGATCCTGTAATACAGAGATCCAGGGGAGCTGTTTGTGTTTTTCCTCAGGAGCGGCCCGATCCGGTGTGGGTGCCTTCGAGGTTAACCAGAACAGTGGAAGACAAAGAAGACGCCGGACAGCCCCAGGATGACGAGCCAATTCTCGAGGAAGCACCGTCTGACCCTGAACATCATATTCGCCCTTGCTCCCCTTCTGATGACTGTTAATAGCCAAGACAATTATTTTTGGGCAGTTACCCGCACCTGGCCCATTCCCATGCCGGTTACTAATGTTTCTAGAATCTTGCCCCATTTGTATATAAAAGATTGCCTTTTTGATTTGTCCTGCCAACAAGTAGATTATAGAGAAGAAGCTTATAATGCAACCAGCTATGATTTACAGGGAACCCTTTGCCTGACTAGTAATAGTAGCGCCTCCCTTCCCTCTTGTTTGATGTTAGACTTTAAGATGTTTGCTAGTTATTTAGATCCTTTAAATGGCATTCACGAATCGTGGATGCTTGATGCCATATTTCAGACTCTTAAGCAGGCGAATGGGGGCAAGTCAAGTGGCTCAGGTGATATAAGCAACCAGACTGTTTTTAATGTTACCACCTATACGTTAAATGTTACCGCTGCCCTTCCATTTGTTGTTCAGACAGGTAATTCCGACGGGACAAAAGACAATACCCATAATTACAGCCTATCCTTACCTCGCTGTGAGCGTAGGGTAAATTTTCAATGGCCACCTACATTTTTAAATTGTGTCCCTCGCTTTGACAAGCCCAAACCAGCTTCTCCGGGCTGGTGGCTTTGGAAAGAGCTACCAAAGTCAACGAAACAAGGATTAAAAAGGGGTCTGCTTACCTCACCTTGGATTTATTCCAATAATTATGGAGGTTTTGTGGATCTGTCACCTTTTATTTTATTTAACACTTCCAAGTGGATATTAACAAATAGTTCAGGAGTGTTAAATGGGTCCAAGTTGTTAATCCAAGAGAGTGAAGGGGTGGCTAATATTTCCAAATCAAAAAATCCAGTTTGTGTGGATGCCCCGTTTTTATGGATTTTAAGCAATCACTCTACCGACAAGCAGCTTAACTGCTCAAAGACTTCTTGTGTATTATCTCAATGCTGGTCCTTTCGGCACACAACCGGCCTGCTAGCGAAGGTGCCTACCTTTGTGTGGGTACCAGTGAAGGCAGACCCAAATGAATTTTCTGTTTTGTCCCTGATCCGGCAAAAGCGAGATTTCGGTATCACAGCAGCTATCGTAGCAGCTATTGCTGTTTCCGCAGCTGCGGCTGTTACAGCTGGGGTAGCTATGGCCAACCAGGTACATGTAGCAAATACCATTAATGAAGTAGTGCAGAAAACCTCAGAAGCCCTGATACAACAAGAAGCTATAAATAAGCATTTGGCTTCAGGAATTTTATTACTTAATAAGAGGATAGATTTAGTGGAAGAAAATTTATATAAGATGTTTGATGTTATGGCTATGAGTTGTGTTTTACGCAAAGAATATTTATGTGTTACTCCTTATTTTGCATCATTTAATGAATCAAAACGATTATCCAATTACTTGAAAGGTAATTGGAGCTTGGAGTTTGAGCAATTACAATTCAATTTAAGCTTGAAAATTTTAAGTTTAAATGCTACCAAAGCAGAAGTGATTACACTTGGAGAGTTTACGGACTGGCTGGTTACTACCTTCTCTTATATTAAAGAGTGGGCTGGGGTTGGTGTGATTGGTGTGCTGATGTGTGCAGGGTTGATGGTGGCACTGTTCTTGATTATAAAGATGATGAGAGCACGCAAAAGGGAGAAGATAGCAATTGTCCGAGCACTCACTGCACTTGAGGCTGGAACATCCCCCCAAGCTTGGCTCACTATGTTTAAAGAGACTTAAGCCGTGTCTTTGCACCCGACGGGTCCTGTTGCCCATTGCACTCAGAAGAACGGCTTGCCTTACCCGGGTGGCTTGCACCATAGAGTGCACAGGGTGAGCCACCCTGGAAATCATGGTTCCGTGCAGACGGGTTTCCTCTGACTAATTTTCCCGTCCCTGGAAAAACAGAGATTATCATTTTTGCCCAGGGGGGAACCCTCTAATTTCAGCCATGACTGGAGGTCTCTTTCTCTAATCAAACAAAAAAGGGGGAGATGTGGCGAACTATCGCCGCCATTACAAGATGGCGCCGAGAGCCTGATGAACAAGTGTGTTTAGGCGTGTTAGACCAACGTCTCTACCGCCTGATCTTGCTCCTGATCTGCCCAGCAACAGCTGCTTCCAATCCCATGCGGCCACGTCTCTTTCGTTCTGAACACGCCCATTCTCCCTGAATATATTCAGCCGCTTTCCGCCATTCGGGGCCCCCTACTTCCACCAGTCAACAGTAACCGAGTGCACTTCAATAAAGCGCGATAGAGAAGGATCCTGTGTCGGTGGTCTTCAATTCATCGCTGGTCGAGTCTTGGCGGGCCACAGGTTTTCTCAGTACAAGCTTTACTTTGAAAGAAAATCGCGTTCTTTCGAAAGTATATTAATTTCACGAAAGCTTTAGAAAGAAACGCACATGCGTTTCATTGTCAAGACAAGCAGTTGTTTGCTACGTGTGAAAGCACTGTTAGAACTGAGATCCGTGTTGCTTTTCTCAGTACAAGCTTTACTTTGAAAGATAATAGCGTTCTTTCGGAAGTTTATTAATTTCAAGCAAACTTTAGTAAGAAACGCACATGCGTTTCTTGTCAAGACAAGCAGTTGTTTGCTACGTGTGAAAGCACTGTTAGAACTGAGATCAGTGTTGCTTTTCTCAGTACAAGCTTTACTTTGAAAGATAATCGCGTTCTTTCGGAAGTTTATTAATTTCACGAAAGCTTTAGTAAGAAACGCACATGCATTTCTTTGTCAAGACAAGCAGTTGTTTGCTACGTGTGAAAGCACTGTTAGAACTGAGATCAGTGTTGATTTCTCAGTACAAGCTTTACTTTGATAGATAATCGCGTTCTTTCGGAAGTTTATTACTTTCACGAAAGCTTTAGTAAGAAACACACATGCGTTTCTTCGTCAAGACAAGCAGTTGTTTGCTACGTGTGAAAGCACTGCTAGAACTGAGATCAGTGTTGCTTTTGTCAGTACAAGCTTTAATTTGAAAGATAATCGCGTTCTTTCGGAAGTTTATTAATTTCACGAAAGCTTTAGTAAGAAACGCAGATGCGTTTCTTTGTAAAGACAAGCACATGTTTGCTAAGTGTAAAATCACTGTTAGAACTGAGATTAGTGTTGCTTTTCTCAGTACAAGCTTTACTTTGAAAGATAATCGCGTTCTTTCGGAAGTTTATTAATTTCACGAAAGCTTTAGTAAGAAACGCACATGCGTTTCTTTGTAAAGACAAGCACTTGTTTGCTAAGTGTAAAAGCACTGTAAGAACTGAGATCAGTGTTGCTTTTCTCAGTACAAGCTTGACTTTGAAAGATAATCACGTTCTTTCGAAAGTTTATTGACGTCACGAAAGCTTTAGTAAGAAACGCACATGCGTTTCTTTGTCAAGACAAGCAGTTGTTTGCTACGTGTGAAAGCACTGTTAGAACTGAGATCAGTGTTGCTTTTCTCAGTACAAGCTTTACTTTGAAAGATAATCGCGTTCTTTCGGAAGTTTATTAATTTCACGAAAGCTTTAGTAAGAAACGCACATGCGTTTCTTTGTCAAGACAAGCAGTTGTTTGCTACGTGTGAAAGCACTGTTAGAACTGAGATCACTGTTGCTTTTCTCAGTACAAGCTTTACTTTAAAAGATAATCACGTTCTTTCAAAAGTTTATTAATTTCACGAAAGGTTTAGTAAGAAATGCACATGTGTTTTTTGTAAAGACAAGCACTTGTTTGCTAAGTGTAAAAGCACTGTTAGAACTGAGATCAGTGTTGCTTTTCTCAGTACAAGCTTTACTTTGAAAAATAATCGCGTTCTTTCGGAAGTTTATTAATTTCACGAAAGCTTTAATAAGAAACGCACATGCATTTCTTTGTCAAGACAAGCAGTTGTTTGCTACGTGTGAAAGCACTGTTAGAACTGAGATCAGTGTTGATTTCTCAGTACAAGCTTTACTTTGATAGATAATCGCGTTCTTTCGGAAGTTTATTAATTTCACGAAAGCTTTAGTAAGAAACGCACATGCGTTTCTTTGTCAAGACAAGTAGTTGTTTCCTACGTTGGAAAGCACTGTTAGAACGGAGATCAGTGTTGCTTTTCTCAGTACAAGCTTTACTTTGAAAGATAATCGCGTTCTTTCTGAAGTTTATTAATTTCACGAAAGCTTTAGTAAGAAACGCACTTGCGTTTCTTTGTCAAGACAAGCAGTAGTTTGCTACGTGTGAAAGCACTGTTAGAACTGAGATCAGTGTTGCTTTTGTCAGTACAAGCTTTACTTTGAAAGATAATCGCGTTCTTTCGGAAGTTTATTAATTTCACGAAAGCTTTAGTGAGAAACGCACATGCGTTTCTTTGTCAAGACAAGCAGTTGTTTGTTAAGTGTAAAAGCACAGGTAGAACTGAGATCAGAGTTGCTTTTCTCAGTACAAGCTTTACTTTGAAAGATAATCATGTTCTTTCAGAAGTTTATAATTTCACGAAAGCTTTAGTAAGAAACGAACATGCGTTTCTTTTTCAAGACAAGCAGTAGTTTGCTACGTGTGAAAGCACTGTTAGAACTGAGATCAGTGTTGGTTTTCTCAGTACAAGCTTTACTTTGAAAGATACTCGCGTTCTTTCGGAAGTTTATTAATTTAACGAAAGCTTTAGTAAGAAACGCACATGCATTTTTTGTAAAGTAATGCACTTGTTTGCTAAGTGTAAAAGCACTGTTAGAACTGAGATCAGTGTTGCTTTTCTCAGTACAAGCTTTAGTTTGATAGATAAATGCGTTCTTTCTAAAGTTTATTAATTTCACGAAAGCTTTAGTAAGATACGCACATGCGTTTCTTTGTCAAGACAAGCAGTTGTTTGCTACGTGTGAAAGCACTGTTAGAACTGAGATCAGTGTTGCTTTTCTCAGTACAAGCTTTACTTTGAAAGATAATCGCGTTCTTTCGGAAGTTTATAATTTCACGAAAGCTTTAGTTAGAAACGCACATGCGTTTCTTTGTCAAGACAAGCACTTGTTTACTAAGTGTAAAAGCACTGTTAGAACTGAGATCAGTGTTGATTTCTCATTACAAGCTTTACTTTGATAGATAATCGCGTTGTTTCGAAAGTTTATTAATTTCACGAAAGCTTTAGTAAGAAACGCACATGCGTTTTTTGTAAAGACAAGCACTAGTTTGCTAAGTGTAAAAGCACTGTAAGAACTGAGATCAGTGTTGCTTTTCTCAGTAAAAGCTTTACTTTGAAAGATAATTGCGTTCTTTCGGAAGTTAATTAATTTCAAGCAAGCTTTAGTAAGAAAAGCACATGCGTTTCTTTGTCAAGACAAGCAGTTTTTGCTACGTGTGAAAGCACTGTTAGAACTGAGATAAGTGTTGCTCTTCTCAGTACAAGCTTTACTTTGAAAGATAATCGCGTTCTTTCGGAAGTTTATTAATTTCTCGAAAGCTTTAGTAAGAAACGCACATGCGTTTCTTTGTCAAGACAAGCAGTTGTTTGCTACGTGTGAAAGCACTGGTAGAACTGAGATCAGTGTTGCTTTTCTCAGTACAAGCTTTACTTTGAAAGATAATCACGTTCATTCCGAAGTGTATTAATTTCACGAAAGCTTTTGTAAGAAACGCACATGCGTTTTTTGTAAAGACAAGCACTTGTTTGCTAAGTGTAAAAGCACTGTTAGAACTGAGATCAGTGTTGCTTTTCTCAGTACAAGCTTTAGTTTGATAGATAATTGCGTTCTTTCGAAAGTTTATTAATTTCACGAAAGCTTTAGTAAGATACGCACATGCGTTTCTTTGTAAAGACAAGCACTTGTTTGCTACGTGTGAAAGCACTGTTAGAACTGAGATCAGTGTTGCTTTTCTCAGTACAAGCTTTACTATGAAAGATAATCACGTTCTTTCCGAAGTTTATTAATTTAACGAAAGCTTTAGTAAGAAACGCACATGCGTTTTTTGTAAAGACAAGCACTTGTTTGCTAAGTGTAAAAGCACTGTTAGAACTGAGATCAGTGTTGCTTTTCTCAGTACAAGCTTTACTTTGATAGATAATCACGTTCTTTCGAAAGTTTATTAATTTCACGAAAGCTTTAGAAAGAAACGCTCATGCGTTTCTTTGTCAAGACAAGCAGTTGTTTGCTACGTGTGAAAGCACTGTTAGAACTGAGATCAGTGTTGCTTTTCTCAGTACAAGCTTTACTTTGAAAGATAATCGCGTTCTTTCGGAAGTTTATTAATTTCAAGCAAGCTTTAGTCAGAAACGCACATGCGTTTCATTGTCAAGACAAGCAGTTGTTTGCTACGTGTGAAAGCACTGTTAGAACTCAGATCAGTGTTGCTTTTCTCAGTACAAGCTTTACTTTGAAAGATAATCGCGTTATTTTGGAAGTTTATTAATTTCACGAAAGCTTTAGTAAGAAACGCACATGCGTTTCATTGTCGAGACAAGCAGTTGTTTGCTACGTGTGAAAGCACTGTTAGAACTCAGAACAGTGTTGCATTTTTCAGTACAAGCTTTACTTTGAAAGATAATCGCGTTCTTTCGGAAGTTTATTAATTTCACGAAAGCTTTAGTAAGAAACGCACATGCATTTCTTTGTCAAGACAAGCAGTTGTTTGCTACGTGTGAAAGCACTGTTAGAACTGAGATCAGTGTTGCTTTCTCAGTACAAGCTTTACTTTGATAGATAATCGCGTTCTATTGGAAGTTTATTAATTTCACGAAAGCTTTAGTAAGAAACGCACATGCGTTTCTTTGTCAAGAGACACAGTTGTTTGCTACGTGTGAAAGCACTGTTAGAACTGAGATCAGTGTTGCTTTTCTCAGTACAAGCTTTACCTTGAAAGATAATCGCGTTCTTTAGGAAGTTTATTAATTTCACGAAAGCTTTAGTTAGAAACGCACATGCGTTTCTTTGTCAAGACAAGCACTTGTTTGCTAAGTGTAAAAGCACTGTAAGAACTGAGATCAGTGTTGCTTTTCTCAGTAAAAGCTTTACTTTGAAAGATAATTGCGTTCTTTCGGAAGTTAATTAATTTCAAGCAAGCTTTAGTAAGAAACGCACATGCGTTTCTTTGTCAAGACAAGCAGTTTTTGCTACGTGTGAAAGCACTGTTAGAACTGAGATAAGTGTTGCTCTTCTCAGTACAAGCTTTACTTTGAAAGATATTCGCGTTCTTTCGGAAGTTTATTAATTTCTCGAAAGCTTTAGTAAGAAACGCACATGCGTTTCTTTGTCAAGACAAGCAGTTGTTTGCTACGTGTGAAAGCACTGTTAGAACTGAGATCAGTGTTGCTTTTCTCAGTACAAGCTTTACTTTGAAAGATAATCACGTTCATTCCGAAGTGTATTAATTTCACGAAAGCTTTTGTAAGAAACGCACATGCGTTTTTTGTAAAGACAAGCACTTGTTTGCTAAGTGTAAAAGCACTGTTAGAACTGAGATCAGTGTTGCTTTTCTCAGTACAAGCTTTAGTTTGATAGATAATTGCGTTCTTTCGAAAGTTTATTAATTTCACGAAAGCTTTAGTAAGATACGCACATGCGTTTCTTTGTAAAGACAAGCACTTGTTTGCTACGTGTGAAAGCACTGTTAGAACTGAGATCAGTGTTGCTTTTCTCAGTACAAGCTTTACTTTGAAAGATAATCACGTTCTTTCCGAAGTTTATTAATTTAACGAAAGCTTTAGTAAGAAACGCACATGCGTTTTTTGTAAAGACAAGCAGTTGTTTGCTACGTGTGAAAGCACTGTTAGAACTGAGATCAGTGTTGCTTTTCTCAGTACAAGCTTTACTTTGAAAGATAATCGCGTTCTTTCGGAAGTTTATTAATTTCAAGCAAGCTTTAGTCAGAAACGCACATGCGTTTCATTGTCAAGACAAGCAGTTGTTTGCTACGTGTGAAAGCACTGTTAGAACTCAGATCAGTGTTGCTTTTCTCAGTACAAGCTTTACTTTGAAAGATAATCGCGTTATTTTGGAAGTTTATTAATTTCACGAAAGCTTTAGTAAGAAACGCACATGCATTTCTTTGTCAAGACAAGCAGTTGTTTGCTACGTGTGAAAGCACTGTTAGAACTGAGATCAGTGTTGATTTCTCAGTACAAGCTTTACTTTGATAGATAATCGCGTTCTTTCGGAAGTTTATTAATTTCACGAAAGCTTTAGTAAGAAACGCACATGCGTTTTTTGTAAAGACAAGCACTTTTTTGCTAAGTGTAATAGCACTGTTAGAACTGAGATCAGTGTTGCTTTTCTCAGTACAAGCTTTAGTTTCATAGATAATTGCGTTCTTTCGAAAGTTTATTAATTTCACGAAAGCTTTAGTAAGATACGCACATGCGTTTCTTTGTCAAGACAAGCAGTTGTTTGCTATGTGTGAAAGCACTGTTAGAACTGAGATCAGTGTTGCTTTTCTCAGTACAAGCTTTACTTTGAAAGATAGTCGCGTTCTTTAGGAAGTTTATTAATTTCACGAAAGCTTTAGTTAGAAACGCACATGCGTTTCTTTGTCAAGACAAGCACTTGTTTGTTAAGTGTAAAAGCACTGTTAGAACTGAGATCAGTGTTGATTTCTCAGTACAAGCTTTACTTTGATAGATAATCGCGTTCTTTCGAAGTTTATTAATTTCACGAAAGCTTTAGTAAGAAACGCACATGCGTTTCTTTGTCAAGAGACGCAGTTGTTTGCTACGTGTGAAAGCACTGTTAGAACTGAGATCAGTGTTGCTTTTCTCAGTACAAGCTTTACTTTGAAAGATAATCGCGTTCTTTAGGAAGTTTATTAATTTCACGAAATCTTTAGTTAGAAACGCACATGCGTTTCTTTGTCAAGACAAGCACTTGTTTGCTAAGTGTAAAAGCACTGTTAGAACTGAGATCAGTGTTGATTTCTCAGTACAAGCTTTACTTTGATAGATAATCGCGTTCTATCGAAAGTTTATTAATTTCACGAAAGCTTTTGTAAGAAACGCACATGTGTTTTTTGTCAAGACAAGAAGTTGTTTGCTACGTGTGAAAGCACTGTTAGAACTGAGATCAGTGTTGCTTTTCTCAGTACAAGCTTTACTTTGAAAGATAATCGCGTTCTTTCGGAAGTTTATTAATTTCACGAAAGCTTTAGTAAGAAACGCTCATGCATTTCTTTGTCAAGACAAGCAGTTGTTTGCTACGTGTGAAAGCACTGTTAGAACTGAGATCAGTGTTGATTTCTCAGTACAAGCTTTACTTTGATAGATAATCGCGTTCTTTCGGAAGTTTATTAATTTCACGAAAGCTTTAGTAAGAAACGCACATGTGTTTCTTTGTCAAGACAAGTAGTTGTTTCCTACGTTGGAAAGCACTGTTAGAACTGAGATCAGTGTTGCTTTTCTCAGTACAAGCTTTACTTTGAAAGATAATCGCGTTCTTTCGAAAGTTTATTAATTTCACGAAAGCTTTAGTAAGAAAAGCACATGTGTTTCTTTGTCAAGACAAGCAGTTGTTTGCTACGTGTGAAAGCACTGTTAGAACTGAGATCAGTGTTGCTTTTCTCAGTACAAGCTTTACTTTGAAAGATAATCGCGTTCTTTCGGAAGTTTATTAATTTCACGAAAGCTTTAGTAAGAAACGCACATACGTTTCTTTGTCAAGAGACGCAGTTGTTTGCTACGTGTGAAAGCACTGTTAGAACTGAGATCAGTGTTGCTTTTCTCAGTACAAGCTTTACTTTGAAAGATAATCGCGTTCTTTAGGAAGTTTATTAATTTCACGAAAGCTTTAGTTAGAAACGCACATGTGATTCTTTGTCAAGACAAGCACTTGTTTGCTAAGTGTAAAAGCACTGTAAGAACTGAGATCAGTGTTGATTTCTCCGGACAAGCTTTACTTTGATAGATAATCGCGTTCTTTCGGAAGTTTATTAATTTCACGAAAGCTTTAGTAAGAAACGCACATGCATTTCTTTGTCAAGACAAGCAGTTGTTTGCTACATGTGAAAGCTCTTTTAGAACTGAGATCAGTGTTCCTTTTCTCAGTACAAGCTTTCCTTTGAAAGATAATTGCGTGCTCTTTCATCCTCCTGTATTCAATTTCAAGCAACCACATAATGGCTCACAACCATCTGCACTGAGGTATTGTGCCCTCTTTTGGATGGAGAAAGAAGCGCTCGAGAGATAGCTCAGTGGTTAAGAATACTGGCTGCCCTTCAAAAGGGCAGAATTTCGATTCCTGGCAACCCCAGTTTTGCTCTCAAAATGAGATTTTGTGCCATCTACTGGCAACAGAAGGAAGAGGCAGGATAGATGGCTCAGTGCTTAAGAGCATTGCCTGCTGAGTTTGATGAGGCCAAGTGCAGACAGAGAGTCAGGGCAAAGGCCAGGGCCCACGTTATTGTGACTGAATTAGGCAAACATTTTTTTATGATGTTAAAGACTCACAGCTTTATCACCATGAGCCATCGTGCTTCAGAGACAACACTAAGGAGAGTAAGGCAAGATGGCTAGAAGAAGAAAACACTGGCATGTTCATGTGCCTTAAAGGGAACTCACATCCAAGACAATCAAAGGACTACAAACACCAGCATAATGATAACCAATTTAAAGCCAGAGAAAAAATTTATCCTGACCTCCTCTATGAGGTACATGAACAGCCAATAGGTCCATGGAGACGCCTGTAAGCCACATGTTAGGGGAAAACAGATGTGATCCACACAACACATTGAGTAAACCTGGTTTATTTAAAGAAGTAGAAAAATGGGTCGGAGAGATGGCTCAGTGGTTAAGAGCATTCCCGGCTCTTCCAAAGATCAGAAGTTCGATTCCTGGACATCACATAATTGCTTCAAAACGAGTTTTGGTGCCCTCTACTGGAAGCAGAATGAAGAGGCAGGAGAGATGTCTTGGTGGTTAAGAGCATGCCTGCTGAGTTTGATGAGGCCAAGTGCAGACATACAGCCAGGGCCCAGGTTGTTGGGACTGAATCAGGCAAAACATTTTGTTAGGATAATAAAGACTTACAGCTCTATCACCATGAGCCAGCATGCTTCAGAGACACCACCAAGCAGAGTAAGGCAAGATGGTTAGAAGAAGAAAATACTAGTATGTTCATGTGCCTGAAGAAGAACTCACATCCAAGACATACAAAGGAACAAACACCAACAAAAGCTTAACCAATTTAAAGCCAGTGAAACAATTTGTCTAGACCTCCTCTATGAGGTACACGAATGGCCAACAGATCCATGGAGACCCCTGTACTTCAAATGTTAGGAAAATGCAGATGTGATACACACATCATTGAGTACATCTGATTTAGGTAAAGAAGTAGAAAACGGGTTGCAGAGATGGCTGAGTGTTTGAGAGCATTTCGTGCTCTTTCATCCTCCTGTATTCAATTAAAAGCAACCACATAATGGCTCGCAACCATCTGCACTGAGGTATTGTGCCCTCTATTGGATGCAGAAAGAAGCGCTCGAGAGATAGTTCAGTGGTTAAGAATCCTACCTGCCCTTCTAAAGGTCAGAAGTTCGATTCCTGGCAACCACTGTTTTGCTCTCACAATGAGAATTGGTGCCATCTACTGGCAACAGAAGGAAGAGGCAGGAGAGATGGCTCAGTGCTTAAGAGCATTGCCTGCTGAGTTTGATGAGGCCAAGTGCAGACATACAGCCAGGGCCCAGGTTGTTGGGACTGAATCAGGCAAAACATTTTGTTAGGATAATAAAGACTCACAGCTCTATCACCATGAGCCAGCATGCGTCAGAGACACCTCCAAGCAGAGAGGAAGGATGGTTAGAAGAAGAAACTACTAGCATGTTCCTGTGCCTGAAGAAGAACTCACAACCAAGACATACAAAGGAACAAACACCAACAAAAGCTTAACCAATTTAAAGCCAGTGAAACAATTGGTCTAGACCTCCTTTATGATGTACACGAATGGTCAACAGATCCATGGAGACCCCTGTACTTCAAATGTTAGGAAAATGCAGATGTGATCCACACATGATTGAGTACATCCGGTTTAGGTAAAGAAGTAGAAAAAGGGGTTGGAGAGATGGCTCAGTGTTTAAGAGCATTTCGTGCTCTTTCATCCTCCTGTTTTCAATTTCAAGCAACCACATAATGGCTCACAAGCATCTGCACTGAGGTCTTCTACCCTCTTTTGGATGCAGAAAACAGCCCTCGAGAGAGCTCTGTGGTTAAGAATACTGGCTGCCCTTCTAAAGGTCAGAAGTTCGATTGCTGGCAACCACAGGTTTGCTCTCAAAATGAGATTTGGTGCCATCTACTGGCAACAGAAGGAAGAGGCAGTAGAGATGGCTCAGTTCTTAAGAGCATTGCCTGCTGAGTTTGATGAGGCCAAGTGCAGACATAGAGTCAGGGCAAAGGCCAGGGCCCACGTTATTGTGACTGAATTAGGCAAACGTTTTTTTAGGATGTTAAAGACTCACAGCTCTATCACCATGAGACATCGTGCTTCAGAGACAACATTAAGGAGAGTAAGGCAAGATGGATAGAAGAAGAAAACACTGGCATGTTCATGTGCCTTAAAGAGAACTCACATCCAAGACAATCAAAGGACTACAAACACCAGCAAACTCTTAACCAATTTAAAGCCAGAGAAACAATTTATGCTGAAGCCCTCTATAAGGTACATGAACAACCAATAGGTCCCTGGAGACCCCTGTACTCAACATGTTAGGGGAATGCAGATGTGAGCCACACACCACATTGAGTAAACCTGGTTTAGTTAAAGAAGTTGAAAAACGGGTCGGAGAGATGGCTCACTGGATAAGAACATTGCATCCTCTTGCAAAGTTCAGAAGTTCGATTCCTGGACATCACATAATTGCTTCAAAATGAGATTTGGTGCCATCTACTGGCAACAGAAGGAAGAGGCAGGAGAGATGGCTCAGTGCTTAAGAGCATTGCCTGCTCTTTTAAAGATCAGAAGTTCAATTCCTGGACATCACATAATTGCTTCAAAATGAGGTTAGGTGCCCTCTACTGGAATCAGAAGGAAGAGGTAGGAGAGATGTCTTTGTGGTTAAGAGCATGCCTGCTGAGTTTGATGAGGCCAAGTGCAGACATACAGCCAGGGCCCAGGTTGTTGGGACTGAATCTGGCAAAACATTTGTTAGGATAATAAAGACTCACAGCTATATCACCATGAGCCAGCATGCTTCAGAGACACCAACAAGCAAAGTAAGGCAAGATGGTTAGAAGAAGAAAATACTAGCATGTTCATGTGCCTGAAGAAGAACTCACATCCAAGACATACAAAGGAACAAACACCAACAAAAGCTTAACCAATTTAAAGCCAGTGAAACAATTTGTCTAAACTTCCTCTATGAGGTACATGAATGGCCAACAGATCCATGGAGACCCCTGGACTTCAAATATTAGCAAAATGCAGATGTGATCCACACATCATTGAGTATATCTTGTTTAGGTAAAGAAGTAGAAAAACGGGTTGGAGAGATGGCTCAGTGTTTAAGAGCATTTCCTGCTCTTTCATCCTCCGGTATTCAATTTCAAGCAACCACATAATGGCTCAGAAACATCTGCACTGAGGTCTTGTGCCGTCTTTTGGATCCAGAAAGAAGCGCTTGAGAGATAGCTCAGTGGTTAAGAATCCTGGCTGCCGTTCTAAAGATCAGAAGTTCGATTCCTGGCAACCACAGTTTTGCTCTCAAAATGAGATTTGGTGCCATCTACTGGCAACAGAAGGAAGAGGCAGGAGAGATGGCTCAGTGCTTAAGAGCATTGCCTGCTGAGTTTGATGAGGCCAAGTGCAGATATAGAGTCAGGGCAAGTCAAGGGCCCACGTTATTGTGACTAAATTAGGCAAACGTTTTTGTATGATGTTAAAGACTCACAGCTCTATCACCATGAAACATCGTGCTTCAGAGACAACACTAAGGAGAGTAAGGCAAGATGGCTAGAAGAAGAAAACACTGGCATGTTCATGTGCCTTAATGAGAACTCACATCCAAAACAATCAAAGGACTGCAAACACCAGGAAAATGTTAACAAATTTAAAGCCAGAGGAACAATTTATCCTTACCTCCTCTATGAGTTACATGAACAGCCATTAGGTCCATGGAGACCCCTGTACTCCACATGTTAGGGGAATGCAGATGTGATCCACACACCACATTGAGTAAACCTGGTTTAGTTAAAGAAGTTGAAAAACGGGTCGGAGAGATGGCTCAGTGGTTAAGAGCATTGCCTGCTCTTCCAAAGATCAGAAGTTCAATTCCTGGACATCACATAATGGATTTCAAAATGAGGTTTGGTGCCCTCTACTGGAAACAGAAGGAAGAGGCAGGAGAGATGTCTTGGTGGTTAAGAGCATGCCTGCTGAGTTTGATGAGGCCATGGCCCAGGTTGTTAGGACTGAATCAGGCAAAACATTTTGTTAGGATAATAAAGACTCACAGCTCTATCACCATGAGCCAGCATGCTTCAGAGACACCACCAAGCAGAGTAAGGCAAGATGGTTAGAAGAAGAAAATACTAGCATGTTCATGTGCCTGAAGAAGAACTCACATCCAAGACATACAAAGGAACAATCACCAACAAAAGTTTAACCAATTTAAAGTCAGTGAAACAATTTGTCTAAACATTTGTACACGAATAGACAACAGATCCATAGAGACTGCCGTACTTCACAATGCAGATGTGATCCACACATCATTGAGTACATCTGGTTTAGGTAAAGAAGTAGAAAAACGGTTTGCAGAGATGGCTGAGTGTTTAAGAGCATTTCCTGCTCTTTCATCCTCCTGTATTCATTTCAAGCAGCCACATAATGGCTCACAACCATCTGCACTGAGGTCTTGTGCCCTCTTTTGGATGCAGAAAGAAGCGCTCGAGAGATAGCCCAGTGGTTAAGAATCCTGGCTGTCCTTCTAAAGTTCAGAAGTTCGATTCCTGGCAACCACAGTTTTGCTCTCAAAATGATATTTGGTGCCATCTACTGGCAACAGAAGGAAGAGGGGGGAGAGATGGCTCAATGCTTAAGAGCATTGCCTGCTGTGTTTGATGAGGCCAAGTGCAGACATAGAGTCAGGGCAAAGGCCAGGGCCCACGTTATTGTGACTGAATTAGGCAAACGTTTTTTTTTAGGATGTTAAAGACTCACAGCTCTATCACCATGAGACATCGTGCTTCAGAGACAACACTAAGGAGAGTAAGGCAAGATGGCTAGAAGAAGAAAACACTGGCATGTTCATGTGCCTTAAAGAGAACTCACATCCAAGACAATCAAAGGACTACAAACACCAGCAAATTGTTAACCAATTTAAAGCCAGAGAAACAATTTATCCTGACACCCTCTATGAGGTACATGAACAGCCAATAGGTCCATGGAGACCCCTGTAATCCACATGTTAGGGGAATGCAGATGTGATCCACACACCACATTGAGTAAACCTGGTTTAGTTAAAGAAGTTGAAAAATGGGTAGGAGAGATGGCACAGTGATAAGGGCATTGCCTGCTCTTCCAAAGATCAGAAGTTCGATTCCAGGACATCACAGAATTGCTTCAAAATGAGGTTTGGTGCCCTCTACTGGAAGGAGAAGGAAGAGGCAGGAGAGATGTCTTGGTGGTTAAGAGCATGCCTGCTGAGTTTGATGAGGCCAAGTGCAGACATACAGCCAGGGCCCAGGTTGTTGGGACTGAATCAGGCAAAACATTTTGTTGGATAATAAAGACTCACAGCTCTATCACCTTGAGCCAGCATGCTTCAGAGACACCACCAAGCAGAGTAAGGCAGGATGGTTAGAAGAATAAAATACTAGCATGTTCATGTGCCTGAAGAAGAACTCACATACAAGACATACAAAGGAACAAACACCAACAAAAGCTTAACCAATTTAAAGCCAGTGAAACAATTTGTCTAAACTTCCTCTATGAGGTACATGAATGGCCAACAGATCCATGGAGACCCCTGGACTTCAAATATTAGCAAAATGCAGATGTGATCCACACATCATTGAGTATATCTGGTTTAGGTAAAGAAGTAGAAAAACGGGTTGGAGAGATGGCTCAGTGTTTAAGAGCATTTCCTGCTCTTTCATCCTCCGGTATTCAATTTCAAGCAACCACATAATGGCTCAGAAACATCTGCACTGAGGTCTTGTGCCGTCTTTTGGATCCAGAAAGAAGCGCTTGAGAGATAGCTCAGTGGTTAAGAATCCTGGCTGCCGTTCTAAAGGTCAGAAGTTCGATTCCTGGCAACCACAGTTTTGCTCTCAAAATGAGATTTGGTGCCATCTACTGGCAACAGAAGGAAGAGGCAGGAGAGATGGCTCAGTGCTTAAGAGCATTGCCTGCTGAGTTTGATGAGGCCAAGTGCAGATATAGAGTCAGGGCAAGTCAAGGGCCCACGTTATTGTGACTAAATTAGGCAAACGTTTTTGTATGATGTTAAAGACTCACAGCTCTATCACCATGAGACATCGTGCTTCAGAGACAACACTAAGGAGAGTAAGGCAAGATGGCTAAAAGAAGAAAACACTGGCATGTTCATGTGCCTTAAAGAGAACTCACATCCAAGACAATCAAAGGACTACAAACACCAGCAAATTGTTAACCAATTTAAAGCCAGAGAAACAATTTATCCTGACACCCTCTATGAGGTACATGAACAGCCAATAGGTCCATGGAGACCCCTGTAATCCACATGTTAGGGGAATGCAGATGTGATCCACACACCACATTGAGTAAACCTGGTTTAGTTAAAGAAGTTGAAAAATGGGTAGGAGAGATGGCACAGTGATAAGGGCATTGCCTGCTCTTCCAAAGATCAGAAGTTCGATTCCAGGACATCACAGAATTGCTTCAAAATGAGGTTTGGTGCCCTCTACTGGAAGGAGAAGGAAGAGGCAGGAGAGATGTCTTGGTGGTTAAGAGCATGCCTGCTGAGTTTGATGAGGCCAAGTGCAGACATACAGCCAGGGCCCAGGTTGTTGGGACTGAATCAGGCAAAACATTTTGTTGGATAATAAAGACTCACAGCTCTATCACCTTGAGCCAGCATGCTTCAGAGACACCACCAAGCAGAGTAAGGCAGGATGGTTAGAAGAATAAAATACTAGCATGTTCATGTGCCTGAAGAAGAACTCACATACAAGACATACAAAGGAACAAACACCAACAAAAGCTTAACCAATTTAAAGCCAGTGAAACAATTTGTCTAAACTTCCTCTATGAGGTACATGAATGGCCAACAGATCCATGGAGACCCCTGGACTTCAAATATTAGCAAAATGCAGATGTGATCCACACATCATTGAGTATATCTGGTTTAGGTAAAGAAGTAGAAAAACGGGTTGGAGAGATGGCTCAGTGTTTAAGAGCATTTCCTGCTCTTTCATCCTCCGGTATTCAATTTCAAGCAACCACATAATGGCTCAGAAACATCTGCACTGAGGTCTTGTGCCGTCTTTTGGATCCAGAAAGAAGCGCTTGAGAGATAGCTCAGTGGTTAAGAATCCTGGCTGCCGTTCTAAAGGTCAGAAGTTCGATTCCTGGCAACCACAGTTTTGCTCTCAAAATGAGATTTGGTGCCATCTACTGGCAACAGAAGGAAGAGGCAGGAGAGATGGCTCAGTGCTTAAGAGCATTGCCTGCTGAGTTTGATGAGGCCAAGTGCAGATATAGAGTCAGGGCAAGTCAAGGGCCCACGTTATTGTGACTAAATTAGGCAAACGTTTTTGTATGATGTTAAAGACTCACAGCTCTATCACCATGAGACATCGTGCTTCAGAGACAACACTAAGGAGAGTAAGGAAAGATGGCTAGAAGAAGAAAACACTGGCATGTTCATGTGCCTTAATGAGAACTCACATCCAAAACAATCAAAGGACTGCAAACACCAAGAAAATGTTAACAAATTTAAAGCCAGAGGAACAATTTATCCTGACCTCCTCTATGAGTTACATGAACAGCCAATAGGTCCATGGAGACCCCTGTACTCCACATGTTAGGGGAATGCAGATGTGATCCACACACCACATTGAGTAAACCTGGTTTAGTTAAAGAAGTTGAAAAACGGGTCGGAGAGATGGCTCAGTGGTTAAGAGCATTGCCTGCTCTTCCAAAGATCAGAAGTTCAATTCCTGGACATCACATAATGGATTTCAAAATGAGGTTTGGTGCCCTCTACTGGAAGCAGAAGGAAGAGGCAGGAGAGATGTCTTGGTGGTTAAGAGCATGCCTGCTGAGTTTGATGAGGCCATGGCCCAGGTTGTTAGGACTGAATCAGGCAAAACATTTTGTTAGGATAATAAAGACTCACAGCTCTATCACCATGAGCCAGCATGCTTCAGAGACACCACCAAGCAGAGTAAGGCAAGATGGTTAGAAGAAGAAAATACTAGCATGTTCATGTGCCTGAAGGAGAACTCACATCCAAGACATACAAAGGAACAATCACCAACAAAAGTTTAACCAATTTAAAGTCAGTGAAACAATTTGTCTAAACATTTGTACACGAATAGACAACAGATCCATAGAGACTGCCGTACTTCACAATGCAGATGTGATCCACACATCATTGAGTACATCTGGTTTAGGTAAAGAAGTAGAAAAACGGTTTGCAGAGATGGCTGAGTGTTTAAGAGCATTTCCTGCTCTTTCATCCTCCTGTATTCATTTCAAGCAGCCACATAATGGCTCACAACCATCTGCACTGAGGTCTTGTGCCCTCTTTTGGATGCAGAAAGAAGCGCTCGAGAGATAGCCCAGTGGTTAAGAATCCTGGCTGTCCTTCTAAAGTTCAGAAGTTCGATTCCTGGCAACCACAGTTTTGCTCTCAAAATGAGATTTGGTGCCATCAACTGGCAACAGAAGGAAGAGGCGGGAGAGATGGCTCAAGCTTAAGAGCATTGCCTGCTGTGTTTGATGAGGCCAAGTGCAGACATAGAGTCAGGGCAAAGGCCAGGGCCCACGTTATTGTGACTGAATTAGGCAAACGTTTTTTTAGGATGTTAAAGACTCACAGCTCTATCACCATGAGACATCATGCTTCAGAGACAACACTAAGGAGAGTAAGGCAAGATGGCTAGAAGAAGAAAACACTGGCATGTTCATGTGCCTTAAAGAGAACTCACATCCAAGACAATCAAAGGACTACAAACACCAGCAAATTGTTAACCAATTTAAAGCCAGAGAAACAATTTATCCTGACCCCCTCTATGAGGTACATGAACAGCCAATAGGTCCATGGAGACCCCTGTACTCCACATGTTAGGGGAATGCAGATGTGATCCACACACCACATTGAGTAAACCTGGTTTAGTTAAAGAAGTTGAAAAACGGGTCGGAGAGATGGCACAGTGGTTAAGGGCATTGCCTGCTCTTCCAAAGATCAGAAGTTCGATTCCTGGACATCACATAATTGCTTCAAAACGAGGTTTGGTGCCCTCTACTGGAAGCAGAATGAAGAGGCAGGAGAGATGTCTTGGTGGTTAAGAGCATGCCTGCTGAGTTTGATGAGGCCAAGTGCAGACATACAGCCAGGGCCCAGGTTGTTGGGACTGAATCAGGCAAAACATTTTGTTAGGATAATAAAGACTCACAGCTCTATCACCATGAGCCAGCATGCTTCAGAGACACCACCAAGCAGAGTAAGGCAAGATGGTTAGAAGAAGAAAATACTAGCATGTTCATGTGCCTGAAGAATAACTGACATCCAAGACATACCAAGGAACAAACACCAACAAAAGCTTAACAAATTTAAAGCCAGTGAAACAATTTGTCTAGACCTCCTCTATGAGGTACACGAATGGCCAACAGATCCTTGGAGACCCCTGTACTTCAAACGTTAAGAAAATACAGATGTGATCCACACATCATTGAGTACATCTGGTTTAGGTAAAGAAGTAGAAAAACGGGTTGGAGAGATGGCTCAGTGTTTAAGAGCATTTCGTGCTCTTTCATCCTCCTGTATTCAATTTAAAGCAACCACATAATGGCTCACAACCATCTGTACTGAGGTCTTGTGCCCTGTTTTGGATGCAGAAAGAAGCGCTCGGGAGAGAGCTCAGTGGTTAAGAATCCTGGCTGCCCTTCTAAAGGTCAGAAGTACGATTCCTGGCAACCACACTTTTGCTCTCAAAATGAGATTTGGTGCAATCTACTGGCAACAGAAGGAAGAGGCAGGAGAGATGGCTCAGTGCTTAAGAGCATTGCCTGCTAAATTGATGAGGCCAAGTGCAGAAATAGAGTCAGAGCAAAGGCCAGGGCCACCTTATTGTGACTGAATTAGACAAATGTTTTTTTAGGATGTTAAAGACACACAACTCTATCACCAAGAGCCATCATGCTTCAGAGAAAACCCTAAGGAGAGTAAAGCAAGATGACTAGAAGAAGAAAACACTGGCATGTTCATGTGCCTTAAAGAGAACTCACATCCAAGACAATCAAAGGACTACAAACACCAGCAAAATGTTAACCAATTTAAAGCCAGAGAAACAATTTATCCTGACCCCCTCTATGAGGTACATGAACAGCCAATAGGTCCATGGAGACCCCTGTACTCCACATGTTAGGGGAATGCAGATGTGATCCACACACCACATTGAGTAAACCTGGTTTAGTTAAAGAAGTTGAAAAACGGGTCGGAGAGATGGCTCAGAGGTTAAGAGCATTGCCTGCTCTTCCAAAGATCAGAAGTTCGATTCCTGGACATCACATAATTGCTTCAAAATGAGGTTTGGTGCCCTCTACTGGAAGCAGATGGAAGAGACAGGAGAGATGTCTTGGTGGTTAAGAGCATGCCTGCTGAGTTTGATGAGGCCAAGTGCAGACATACAGCCAGGGCCCAGGTTGTTGGGACTGAATCAGGCAAAACATTTTGTTAGGATAATAAAGACTCACAGCTCTATCACCATGAGCCAGCATTCTTCAGAAACACCACCAAGCAGAGTAAGGCAAGATGGTTAGAAGAAGAAAATACTAGCATGTTCATGTGCCTGAAGGGGAACTCACATCCAAGACATACAAAGGAATAATCACCAACAAAAGCTTAACCAATTTAAAGTCAGTGAAACAATTTGTCTAAACATTTGTACACGAATAGCCAACAGATCCATAGAGACTGCTGTACTTCAAAATGCAGATGTGATCCACACATCATTTAGTACATCTGGTTTAGGTAAAGAAGTAGAAAAACGGTTTGCAGAGATGGCTGAGTGTTTAAGAGCATTTCCTGCTCTTTCATCCTCCTGTATTCATTTCAAGCAACCACATAATGGCTCACAACCATCTGCACTGAGGTCTTGTGCCCTCTTTTGGATGCAGAAAGAAGCGCTCGAGAGATAGCTCAGTGGTTAAGAATACTGGCTGCCCGTCTAAAGGTCAGAAGTTCGATTCCTGGCAACCCCAGTTTTGCTCTCAAAATGAGATTTGGTGCCATCTACAGGCAACAGAAGGAAGAGGCAGGAGAGATGGCTCAGTGCTTAAGAGCATTGCCTGCTGAGTTTGATGAGGCCAAGTGCAGACAGAGATTCAGGGCAAAGGCCAGGGCCCACGTTATTGTGACTGAATTAGGCAAACATTTTTTTAGGATGTTAAAGACTCACAGCTATATCACCATGAGACAGCGTGCTTCAAGACAACACTAAGGAGAGTAAGGCAAGATGGCTAGAAGAAGAAAACACTGGCATGTTCATGTGCCTTAAAGGGAACTCACATCCAAGACAATCAAGGACTACAAACACCAGCAAAATAATAACCAATTTAAAGCCAGAGAAACAATTTATCCTGACCTCCTCTATGCGGTACATGAACAGCCCATAGGTCCATGGAGACCCCTGTACTCCACATGTTAGGGGATGCAGATGTGATCCACTCACCACATTGAGTAAACCTGGTTTAGTTAAAGAAGTTGAAAAACGTGTCGGAGAGATGGCTCAGTGGTTAAGAGCATTGCCTGCTATTCCAAAGATCACAAGTTCGATTCCTGGACATCACATAATTGCTTCAAAATGAGGTTTGGTGCCCTCTACTGGAAGCAGAAGGAATAGGCAGGAGAGATGTCTTGGTGGTTAAGAGCATGCCTGCTGAGTTTGATGAGGCCATGGCCCAGGTTCTTGGGACTGAATCAGGCAAAACATTTTGTTAGGATAATAAAGACTCACAGCTCTATCACCATGAGCCAGCATGCTTCAGAGACACCTCCAAGCAGAGTAAGGCAAGATGGTTAGAAGAAGAAACTACTAGCATGTTCATGTGCCTGAAGAAGAACTCACAACAAAGACATACAAAGGAACAAACACCAACAAAAGCTTAACCAATTTAAAGCCAGTGAAACAATTGGTCTAGACCTCCTCTATGATCTACACGAATGGCCAACAGATCCATGGAGACTCCTGTACTTCAAATGTTAGGAAAATGCAGATGTGATCCACACATCATTGAGTACATCTGGTTTAGGTAAAGAAGTAGAAAAATGGGTTGGAGAGATGGCTCAGTGTTTAAGAGCATTTCGTGCTCTTTCATCCTCCTGTATTCAATTTCAAGTAACCAAATAATTGCTCACAAGCATCTGCACTGATGTCTCGTGCCCTCTTTGGATGCAGAAAAAAGCGCTCGAGAGATAGCTCAGTGGTTAAAATTCCTGGCTGCCCTTCTAAAGGTCAGAAGATCGATTCCTGGCAACCCGAGTTTTGCTCTCAAAATGAGATTTGGTGCCATCTACTGGCAACAGAAGGAAGAGGCAGGAGAGATGGCTCAGTGCTTAAGAGCATTGCCTGCTGAGTTTGATGAGGCCAAGTGCAGACATAGAGTCAGGGCAAAGGCCAGGGCCCACGTTATTGTGAGTGAATTAGGCAAAAGTTTTTTTAGGATGTTAAAGACTCCCAGCTCTATCACCATGAAACATCCTGCTTCAGAAACAACACTAAGGAGAGTAAGGCAAGATGGCTTGAAGAAGAAAACACTGGCATGTTCATGTGCCTTAAAGAGAACTCACATCCAAAGTAATCAAAGGATTACAAACAGCAGCAAAATGTTAACCAATTTAAAGCCAGAGAAACAATTTATCCTGACCTCCTCTACGAGGAACATGAACAGCCAATAGGTCCATTGAGACCCCTGTACTCCACATGTTAGGAGAATGCAGATGTGATCCACACACCACATTGAGTAACCCTGGTTTAGTTAAAGAAGTAGAAAAACGGGTCGGAGAGATGGCTCAGTGGTTAAGAGCATTGCCTGCTCTTCCAAAGATCAGAATTTCGATTCCTGGACATCAAATAATTGCTTCAAAATGAGGTTTGGTGCCCGCTACTGGAAGCAGAAGGAAGAGGCAGGAGAGATGTTTTGGTGGTTAAGAGCATGCCTGCTGAGTTTGATGAGGCCAAGTGCAGACATACAGGCAGGGCCAGGTGGTTGAGACTGAATCAGGCAAAACATTTTGTTAGGATAATAAAGACTCACAGCTCTATCACCATGAGCCAGCATGCTTCAGATACACCACCAAGCAGAGTCAGGCAAGATGGTTAGAAGAAGAAAATACTAGCATGTTCATGTCCCTGAAGAAGAACTCACATCCAAGACATACAAAGGAACAAACACCAACAAAAGCTTAACCAATTTTAAGCCTGTGAAACAATTTGTCTAGACCTCCTCTATGAGGTACACGAATGGCCAACAGATCCATGGAGACCCCTGTACTTCAAAATGCAGATGAGATCCACACATCATTGAGTACATCTGGTTTAGGTAAAGAAGTAGAAAAACGGGTTTGAGATGGCTCAGTGTTTAAGAGCATTTCGTGCTCTTTCATCTTCCTGTATTCAATTTCAAGCAACCACATAATGGCTCACAACCATCTGCACTGAGGTATTGTGCCCTCTTTTGGATGGAGAAAGAAGCGCTCGAGAGATAGCTCAGTAGTTAAGAATACTGGCTGCCCTTCAAAAGGGCAGAAGTTCGATTCCTGGCAACCCCAGTTTTGCTCTCAAAATGAGATTTTGTGCCATCTACTGGCAACAGAAGGAAGAGGCAGGAGAGATGGCTCAGTGCTTAAGAGCATTGCCTGCTGAGTTTGATGAGGCCAAGTGCAGACAGAGAGTCAGGGCAAAGGCCAGGGCCCACGTTATTGTGACTGAATTAGGCAAACATTTTTTTATGATGTTAAAGACTCACAGCTATATCACCATGAGACAGCGGGCTTCAGAGACAACACTAATGAGAGTAAGGCAAGATGGCTAGAAGAAGAAAACACTGGCATGTTCATGTGCCTTAAAGAGAACTCACATCCAAGACAATCAAAGGACTACAAACACCAGCAAAATGATAACCAATTTAAAGCCAGAGAAAAAATTTATCCTGACCTCCTCTACGAGGAACATGAACAGCCAATAGGTCCATTGAGACCCCTGTACTCCACATGTTAGGAGAATGCAGATGTGATCCACACACCACATTGAGTAACCCTGGTTTAGTTAAAGAAGTAGAAAAACGGGTCGGAGAGATGGCTCAGTGGTTAAGAGCATTGCCTGCTCTTCCAAAGATCAGAATTTCGATTCCTGGACATCAAATAATTGCTTCAAAATGAGGTTTGGTGCCCGCTACTGGAAGCAGAAGGAAGAGGCAGGAGAGATGTTTTGGTGGTTAAGAGCATGCCTGCTGAGTTTGATGAGGCCAAGTGCAGACATACAGGCAGGGCCAGGTGGTTGAGACTGAATCAGGCAAAACATTTTGTTAGGATAATAAAGACTCACAGCTCTATCACCATGAGCCAGCATGCTTCAGATACACCACCAAGCAGAGTCAGGCAAGATGGTTAGAAGAAGAAAATACTAGCATGTTCATGTCCCTGAAGAAGAACTCACATCCAAGACATACAAAGGAACAAACACCAACAAAAGCTTAACCAATTTTAAGCCTGTGAAACAATTTGTCTAGACCTCCTCTATGAGGTACACGAATGGCCAACAGATCCATGGAGACCCCTGTACTTCAAAATGCAGATGAGATCCACACATCATTGAGTACATCTGGTTTAGGTAAAGAAGTAGAAAAACGGGTTTGAGATGGCTCAGTGTTTAAGAGCATTTCGTGCTCTTTCATCTTCCTGTATTCAATTTCAAGCAACCACATAATGGCTCACAACCATCTGCACTGAGGTATTGTGCCCTCTTTTGGATGGGGAAAGAAGCGCTCGAGAGATAGCTCAGTGGTTAAGAATACTGGCTGCCCTTCAAAAGGGCAGAAGTTCGATTCCTGGCAACCCCAGTTTTGCTCTCAAAATGAGATTTTGTGCCATCTACTGGCAACAGAAGGAAGAGGCAGGAGAGATGGCTCAGTGCTTAAGAGCATTGCCTGCTGAGTTTGATGAGGCCAAGTGCAGACAGAGAGTCAGGGCAAAGGCCAGGGCCCACGTTATTGTGACTGAATTAGGCAAACATTTTTTTATGATGTTAAAGACTCACAGCTATATCACCATGAGACAGCGGGCTTCAGAGACAACACTAATGAGAGTAAGGCAAGATGGCTAGAAGAAGAAAACACTGGCATGTTCATGTGCCTTAAAGAGAACTCACATCCAAGACAATCAAAGGACTACAAACACCAGCAAAATGATAACCAATTTAAAGCCAGAGAAAAAATTTATCCTGACCTCCTCTACGAGGAACATGAACAGCCAATAGGTCCATTGAGACCCCTGTACTCCACATGTTAGGAGAATGCAGATGTGATCCACACACCACATTGAGTAACCCTGGTTTAGTTAAAGAAGTAGAAAAACGGGTCGGAGAGATGGCTCAGTGGTTAAGAGCATTGCCTGCTCTTCCAAAGATCAGAATTTCGATTCCTGGACATCAAATAATTGCTTCAAAATGAGGTTTGGTGCCCGCTACTGGAAGCAGAAGGAAGAGGCAGGAGAGATGTTTTGGTGGTTAAGAGCATGCCTGCTGAGTTTGATGAGGCCAAGTGCAGACATACAGGCAGGGCCAGGTGGTTGAGACTGAATCAGGCAAAACATTTTGTTAGGATAATAAAGACTCACAGCTCTATCACCATGAGCCAGCATGCTTCAGATACACCACCAAGCAGAGTCAGGCAAGATGGTTAGAAGAAGAAAATACTAGCATGTTCATGTCCCTGAAGAAGAACTCACATCCGAGACATACAAAGGAACAAACACCAACAAAAGCTTAACCAATTTTAAGCCTGTGAAACAATTTGTCTAGACCTCCTCTATGAGGTACACGAATGGCCAACAGATCCATGGAGACCCCTGTACTTCAAAATGCAGATGAGATCCACACATCATTGAGTACATCTGGTTTAGGTAAAGAAGTAGAAAAACGGGTTTGAGATGGCTCAGTGTTTAAGAGCATTTCGTGCTCTTTCATCTTCCTGTATTCAATTTCAAGCAACCACATAATGGCTCACAACCATCTGCACTGAGGTATTGTGCCCTCTTTTGGATGGGGAAAGAAGCGCTCGAGAGATAGCTCAGTGGTTAAGAATACTGGCTGCCCTTCAAAAGGGCAGAAGTTCGATTCCTGGCAACCCCAGTTTTGCTCTCAAAATGAGATTTTGTGCCATCTACTGGCAACAGAAGGAAGAGGCAGGAGAGATGGCTCAGTGCTTAAGAGCATTGCCTGCTGAGTTTGATGAGGCCAAGTGCAGACAGAGAGTCAGGGCAAAGGCCAGGGCCCACGTTATTGTGACTGAATTAGGCAAACATTTTTTTATGATGTTAAAGACTCACAGCTATATCACCATGAGACAGCGGGCTTCAGAGACAACACTAATGAGAGTAAGGCAAGATGGCTAGAAGAAGAAAACACTGGCATGTTCATGTGCCTTAAAGAGAACTCACATCCAAGACAATCAAAGGACTACAAACACCAGCAAAATGATAACCAATTTAAAGCCAGAGAAAAAATTTATCCTGACCTCCTCTACGAGGAACATGAACAGCCAATAGGTCCATTGAGACCCCTGTACTCCACATGTTAGGAGAATGCAGATGTGATCCACACACCACATTGAGTAACCCTGGTTTAGTTAAAGAAGTAGAAAAACGGGTCGGAGAGATGGCTCAGTGGTTAAGAGCATTGCCTGCTCTTCCAAAGATCAGAATTTCGATTCCTGGACATCAAATAATTGCTTCAAAATGAGGTTTGGTGCCCGCTACTGGAAGCAGAAGGAAGAGGCAGGAGAGATGTTTTGGTGGTTAAGAGCATGCCTGCTGAGTTTGATGAGGCCAAGTGCAGACATACAGGCAGGGCCAGGTGGTTGAGACTGAATCAGGCAAAACATTTTGTTAGGATAATAAAGACTCACAGCTCTATCACCATGAGCCAGCATGCTTCAGATACACCACCAAGCAGAGTCAGGCAAGATGGTTAGAAGAAGAAAATACTAGCATGTTCATGTCCCTGAAGAAGAACTCACATCCGAGACATACAAAGGAACAAACACCAACAAAAGCTTAACCAATTTTAAGCCTGTGAAACAATTTGTCTAGACCTCCTCTATGAGGTACACGAATGGCCAACAGATCCATGGAGACCCCTGTACTTCAAAATGCAGATGAGATCCACACATCATTGAGTACATCTGGTTTAGGTAAAGAAGTAGAAAAACGGGTTTGAGATGGCTCAGTGTTTAAGAGCATTTCGTGCTCTTTCATCTTCCTGTATTCAATTTCAAGCAACCACATAATGGCTCACAACCATCTGCACTGAGGTATTGTGCCCTCTTTTGGATGGAGAAAGAAGCGCTCGAGAGATAGCTCAGTGGTTAAGAATACTGGCTGCCCTTCAAAAGGGCAGAAGTTCGATTCCTGGCAACCCCAGTTTTGCTCTCAAAATGAGATTTTGTGCCATCTACTGGCAACAGAAGGAAGAGGCAGGAGAGATGGCTCAGTGCTTAAGAGCATTGCCTGCTGAGTTTGATGAGGCCAAGTGCAGACAGAGAGTCAGGGCAAAGGCCAGGGCCCACGTTATTGTGACTGAATTAGGCAAACATTTTTTTATGATGTTAAAGACTCACAGCTATATCACCATGAGACAGCGGGCTTCAGAGACAACACTAATGAGAGTAAGGCAAGATGGCTAGAAGAAGAAAACACTGGCATGTTCATGTGCCTTAAAGAGAACTCACATCCAAGACAATCAAAGGACTACAAACACCAGCAAAATGATAACCAATTTAAAGCCAGAGAAAAAATTTATCCTCACCTCCTCTATGAGGTACATGAACAGCCAATAGGTCCATGGAGACCCCTGTAAGCCACATGTTAGGGGAAAGCAGATGTGATCCACAGAACACATTGAGTAAACCTGGTTTATTTAAAGAAGTAGAAAAACGGGTCGGAGAGATGGCTCAGTGGTTAAGAGCATTCCCCGCTCTTCCAAAGATCAGAAGGTCGATTCCTGGACATCACATAATTGCTTCAAAACGAGTTTTGGTGCCCTCTACTGGAAGCAGAATGAAGAGGCAGGAGAGATGTCAGGGTGGTTAAGAGCATGCCTGCTGAGTTTGATGAGGCCAAGTGCAGACATACAGCCAGGGCCCAGGTTGTTGGGACTGAATCAGGCAAAACATTTTGTTAGGATAATAAAGACTTACAGCTCTATCACCATGAGCCATCATGCTTCAGAGACACCACCAAGCAGAGTAAGGCAAGATGGTTAGAGGAAGAAAATACTAGTATGTTCATGTGCCTGAAGAAGAACTCACATCCGAGACATACAAAGGAACAAACACCAACAAAAGCTTAACCAATTTAAAGCCAGTGAAACAATTTGTCTAGACCTCCTCTATGAGGTACACGAATGGCCAACAGATTCATGGAGACCCCTGTACTTCAAAATGCAGATGTGATCCACACATCATTGAGTACATCCGGTTTAGGTAAAGAAGTAGAAAAACGGGTTGGAGAGATGGCTCAGTGTTTAAGAGCATTTCGTGCTCTTTCATCCTCCTGTTTTCAATTTCAAGCAACCACATAATGGCTCACAACCATCTGCACTGAGGTCTTGTACCCTCTTTTGGATGCAGAAAACAGCGCTCGAGAGATAGCTCAATGGTTAAGAATACTGGCTGCCCTTCTAAAGGTCAGAAGTTCGATTCTTGGCAACCACAGTTTTGCTCTCAAAATGAGATTTGGTGCCATCTACTGGCAACAGAAGGAAGAGGCAGGAGAGATGGTTCAGTGCTTAAGAGCATTGCCTGCTGAGTTTGATGAGGCCAAGTGCAGACATAGAGTCAGGGCAAAGGCCAGGGCCCACCTTATTGTGACTGAATTAGGCAAAAGTTTTTTTAGGATGTTAAAGACTCACAGCTCTATCACCATGAGACAACGTGCTTCAGAGACAACACTAAGGAGAGTAAGGCAAGATGGCTAGAAGAAGAAAACACTGGCATGTTCATGTGCCTTAAAGAGAACTCACATCCAGACAATCAAAGGACTACAAACACCAGCAAACTCTTAACCAATTTAAAGCCAGAGAAACAATTTATGCTGAAGCCCTCTATAAGGTACATGAACAACCAATAAGTCCCTGGAGACCCCTGTACTCAACATGTTAGGGGAATGCAGATGTGAGCCACACACCACATTGAGAAAACCTGGTTTAGTTAAAGAAGTTGAAAAACGGGTCGGAGAGATGGCTCACTGGATAAGAACATTGCATCCTCTTGCAAAGTTCAGAAGTTCGATTCCTGGACATCACATAATTGCTTCAAAATGAGATTTGGTGCCATCTACTGGCAACAGAAGGAAGAGGCAGGAGAGATGGCTCAGTGCTTAAGAGCATTGCCTGCTCTTTTAAAGATCAGAAGTTCAATTCCTGGACATCACATAATTGCTTCAAAATGAGGTTAGGTGGCCTCTACTGGAATCAGAGGGAAGAGGTAGGAGAGATGTCTTTGTGGTTAAGAGCATGCCTGCTGAGTTTGATGAGGCCAAGTGCAGACATACAGCCAGGGCCCAGGTTGTTGGGACTGAATCTGGCAAAACATTTGTTAGGATAATAAAGACTCACAGCTCTATCACCATGAGCCAGCATGCTTCAGAGACACCAACAAGCAAAGTAAGGCAAGATGGTTAGAAGAAGAAAATACTAGCATGTTCATGTGCCTGAAGAAGAACTCACATCCAAGACATACAAAGGAACAAACACCAACAAAAGATTAACCAATTTAAAGTCAGTGAAACAATTTCTCTAAACATTTGTACATGAATGGCCAACAGATCCATGGAGACTCCTGTACTTCAAAATGCAGATGTGATCCACACATCATTGAGTACATCTGGTTTAGGTAAAGAAGTAGAAAAACGGGTTGGAGAGATGGCTCAGTGTTTAAGAGCATTTCGTGCTCTTTCATCCTCCTGTATTCAATTTAAAGCAACCACATAATGGTTCACAATCATCTGCACTGAGGTCTTGTGCCCCCTTTTCGATGCAGAAAGAAGCGCTCGAGAGATAGCTCAGAGGTTAAGATTCCTGGCTGCCCTCCTAAAGGTCAGAAGTTCGATTGCTGGCAAACACAGTTTTGATCTCAAAATGAGATTTGGTGCCATCTACTGGCAACAGAAGGAAGAGGCAGGAGAGATGGCTCAGTGCTTAAGAGCATTGCCTGCTGAGTGATGAGGCCAAGTGCAGACATAGAGTCAGGGCAAAGGCCAGGGCCAACGTTATTTTGACTGAATTGGGCAAACGTTTTTTTCGGATGTTTAAATCTCACAACTCTATCACCAAGAGCCATCGTGCTTCAGAGAAAAAACACAAAGGAGAGTAAGGCAAGATGGCTAGAAGAAGAAAACACTGGCATGTTCATGTGCCTTAAAGAGAACTCATATCCAAAACAATCAAAGGACTACAAACACCAGCAAAATGTTAACCAATTTAAAGCCAGAGAAACAATTAATGCTGACATCATCTATGAGGTACATGAACAGCCAATAGGTCCATGGAGACCCCTGTACTCCGCTTGTTAGGGGAATGCAAATTTGATCCACACACCACATTGAGTAACCCTGGTTCATTTAAAGAAGTTGAAAAACGGGTCGGAGAGATGGCACAGTGGTTAAGAGCATTGCCTGCTCTTCCAAAGATCAGAAGTTCGATTCCTGGACATCACATAATTGCTTCAAAACGAGGTTTGGTGCCCTCTACTGGAAGCAGAAGGAAGAGGCAGGAGAGATGTCTTGGTGGTTAAGAGCATGCCTGCTGAGTTTGATGAGGCCAAGTGCAGACATACAGCCAGGGCCCAGGTTGTTGGGACTGAATCAAGCAAAACATTTTGTTGGATAATAAAGACTCACAGCTCTATCACCTTGAGCCAGCATGCTTCAGAAACACCACCAGCAGAGTAAGGCAGGATGGTTAGAAGAATAAAATACTAGCATGTTCATGTGAAGAAGAACTCACATAAAAGACATACAAAGGAACAAACACCAACAAAAGCTTAACCAATTTAAAGCCAGTGAAACAATTTGTCTAAACTTCCTCTATGAGGTACATGAATGGCCAACAGATCCATGGAAACCCCTGGACTTCAAATATTAGCAAAATGCAGATGTGACCCACACATCATTGAGTATATCTGGTTTAGGTAAAGAAGTAGAAAAACGGGTTGGAGAGATGGCTCAGTGTTTAAGAGCATTTCGTGCTCTTTCATCCTCCGGTATTCAATTTCAAGCAACCACATAATGGCTCAGAAACATCTGCACTGAGGTCTTGTGCCGTCTTTTGGATCCAGAAAGTAGCGCTTGAGAGATAGCTCAGATGTTAAGAATACTGGCTGCCGTTCTAAAGGTCAGAAGTTCGATTCCTGGCAACCCCAGTTTTGCTCTCAAAATGAGATTTGGTGCCATCTACTGGCAAAAGAAGGAAGAGGCAGGAGAGATGGCTCAGTGCTTAAGAGTATTGCCTGCTGAGTTTGATGAGGCCAAGTGCAGATATAGAGTCAGCGCAAGTCAAGGGCCCACGTTATTGTGACTAAATTAGGCAAACGTTTTTGTATGATGTTAAAGACTCACAGCTCTATCACCATGAAACATCGTGCTTCAGAGACAACAGTAAGGAGAGTAAGGCAAGATGGCCAGAAGAAGAAAACACTGGCATGTTCATGTGCCTTAAAGAGAACTCACACCCAAAACAATCAAAGGACTACAAACACCAGGAAAATGTTAACAAATTTAAAGCCAGAGGAACAATTTATCCTGACCTCCTCTATGAGTTACATGAACAGCCAATAGGTCCATGGAGACCCCTGTACTCCACCTGTTAGGGGAATGCAGATGTGATCCACACACCACATTGAGTAAACCTGGTTTAGTTAAAGAAGTTGAAAAACGGGTCGGAGAGATGGCTCAGTGGTTAAGAGCATTGCCTGATCTTCCAAAGATCAGAAGTTCGATTCCTGGACATCACATAATTGCTTCAAAATGAGGTTTGGTGCCCTCTACTGGAAGCAGAAGGAAGAGGCAGGAGAGATGTCTTGGTGGTTAAGAGCATGCCTGCTGAGTTTGATGAGGCCAAGTGCAGACATACAGCCAGGGCCCAGGTTGTTGGGACTGAATCAGGCAAAATATTTTGTTAGGATAATAAAGACTCACAGCTCTATCACCATGAGCCAGCATGCTTCAGAGACACCACCAAGCAGAGTAAGGCAAGATGGTTAGAAGAAGAAAATACTAGCATGTTCATGTGCCTGAAGGGGAACTCACATCCAAGACATACAAAGGAAGAATCACCAACAAAAGCTTAACCAATTTAAAGTCAGTGAAACAATTTGTCTAAATTTTTGTACACGAATAGCCAACAGATCCATAGAGACTGCTGTACTTCAAAATGCAGATATGATCCACACATCATTGAGTACATCTGGTTTAGGTAAAGAATTAGAAAAACGGTTTGCAGAGATGGTTGAGTGTTTAAGAGCATTTCGTGCTCTTTCATCCTCCTGTATTCATTTCAAGCAACCACATAATGGCTCACAACCATCTGCACGGAGGTCTTGTGCCCTCTTTTGGATGCAGAAAGAAGCGCTCGAGAGATAGCTCAGTGGTTAAGAATCCTGGCTGTCCTTCTAAAGGTCAGAAGTTCGATTCCTGGCAACCACAGTTTTGCTCTCAAATTGAGATTTGGTGCCATCTACTGGCAACAGAAGGAAGAGGCGGGAGAGATGGCTCAAGCTTAAGAGCATTGCCTGCTGTGTTTGATGAGGCCAAGTGCAGAAATATAGTCAGGGCAAAGGCCAGGGCCCACGTTATTGTGACTGAATTAGGCAAACGTTTTTTTTAGGATGTTAAAGACTCACAGCTCTATCACCATAAGACATCGTGCTTCAGAGACAACACTAAGGAGAGTAAGGCAAGATGGCTAGAAGAAGAAAACACTGGCATGTTCATGTGCCTTAAAGAGAACTCACATCCAAGACAATCAAAGGACTACAAACACCAGCAAATTGTTAACCAATTTAAAGCCAGTGAAACAATTTGTCTAGACCTCCTCTATGAGGTACACGAGTGGCCAACAGATCCAAGGAGACCCCTGTACTTCAAATGTTAGGAAAATGCAGATGTGATCCACTCATCATTGAGTACATCTTGTTTAGGTAAAGAAGTAGAAAAACGGGCACAGGAGAACACTTCCTACGTATAACCCCAGCAGCACAAACACTAAGGACATCATTGAATAAATGGGACCTCCTGAGACTGAGAAGCTTCTGTAAAGCAAAGGACACTGTCACTAAGACAGAAAGGCAACCCACTGACTGGGAGAAGATCTTCACCAACCCCGCAACGGACAAAGGTCTGATATCCAAAATATACAAAGAACTCAAGAAATTAGACCCTAAAAGGTTAATCAATCCAATTATAAAATGGGGCACTGAGCTGAACAGAGACTTTTCAACAGAAGAAGTTCAAATGGCCAAAAGACACTTAAGATCATGCTCAACTTCCTTAGCAATCAGGGAAATGCAAATCATGACAACATTAAGATACCATCTTACACCGGTCAGAATGGCTAAAATCAAAAACACCAATGATAGCCTCTGCTGGAGAGGTTGTGGAGAAAGGGGCACTCTCATCCATTGCTGGTGGGAATGCAAACTTGTGCAACCACTTTGGAAAGCAGTGTGGCGGTTTCTCAGGAAAGTCGGGCTCAACCTACCTCTCGACCCAGCAATACCACTATTGGGAATATACCCAAGAGATAGCCAAACATACAACAAAAGTATATGCTCAACTATGTTCATAGCAGCATTGTTTGTAATAGCCAGAACCTGGAAACAACCTAGATGTCCTTCAATGGAAGAATGGATGAAGAAAGTATGGAATATATACATATTAGAGTACTACTCAGCAGTAAAAAACAATGACTTCTTGAATTTTGCATACAAATGGACGGAAATTGAAAACACTATCCTGAGTGAGGTAAGCCAGACCCAAAAAGAGGAACATGGGATGTACTCACTCATATTTGGGTTCTAGCCATAAATAAAGGACATTGAGACTATAATTCGTGACTCTAGAGAAGCTAAATAAGAAGGTGAACCCAAAGAAAAACATATAAGCATCCCCCTGAATATTAACCTTCATCAAGCGATGAAAGAAGACAGAGACAGAGACCAACATTGGAGCACTGGAATGAAGTCTCACGATCCAAAGGAGGAGCAGAAGGAGAGTGAGCACGAGCAAGGAACTCAGGACGGCGAGGGGTGCACCCACACACTGAGGCAATGGGGATGATCTATCGGGAACTCACCAAGGCCAGCTGGCCGGGGACTGAAAAAGCATGGGACAAAACCGGTCTCGCTGAACATAATGGACAATGAGGACTACTGAGAACTGAAGAACAATGGCAATGGGTTCTTGATCCTATTGCACGTAATGGCTTTGTGGGAGCCCAGGTAGTTTGGATGCTCACCTTAATAGACCTGGATGGAGGTGGGTGGTCCTTGGACCTCCCACAGGGCAGAGAAACCTGCTTGCTCTTTGGGCTGAGGAGGAAGGAAGACTTGATTGGGGGAGGGGGAGGGAATGGGAGGTGGTGGCAGGGAAGAGGCAGAAATCTTTAATAATTAAATTAATTAATTAATAAAAAAATCAGCAAGGAAAAAAAAAGAAGTAGAAAAACGGGTTGGAGATATGGCTGAGTGTTTAAGAGCATTTCGTGCTCTTTCATCCTCCTGTATTCAATTTCAAGCAACCACATAATGGCTCACAACCATCTGCACTGAGGTCTTGTGCCCTCTTTTGGATGCAGAAAGAAGCGCTCGAGAGAAAGCTCAGTGGTTAAGAATCCTGGCTGCCCTTCTAAAAGTCAGAAGTTCGATTCCTGGCAACCACAGTTTTGCTCTCAAAATGAGAATTGGTGCCATCTACTGGAAACAGAAGGAAGAGGCAGGAGAGATGGCTCAGTGCTTAAGAGCATTGGCTGCTGAGTTTTGATTAGGCCAAGTGCAGACATAGAGTAAGGGCAAAGGCCAGGGCCCACGTTATTGTGACTGAATTAGACAAACGTTTTTTTAGGATGTTAAAGACTCACAGCTCTATCACCAAGGCCCATCGTGCTTCAGAGAAAACACTAAGGAGAGTAAGGCAAGATGGCTAGAAGAAGAAAACACTGGCATGTTCATGTGCCTTAAAGAGAACTCACATCCAAGACAATCAAAGGACTACATACACTAGCAAAATGTTAACCAATTTAGAGCCAGAGAAACAATTCATCCTGACCCCTTCTATGAGGTACATGAACAGCCAATAGCTCCATGGAGACCCCTGTAATCCACATGTTAGGGGAATGCAGATGTGATCCACACACCACATTGAGTAAACCTGGTTTAGTTAAAGAAGTTGAAAAACGGGTCGGAGAGTTGGCTCAGTGGTTAAGAGCATTGCCTGCTCTTCCAAAGATCAGAAGTTCGATTCCTGGACATCACATAATTGCTTCAAAACGAGGTTTGGTGCCCTCTACTTGAAGCAGAAGGAAGTGGCAGGAGAAATGTCTTGGTGGTTAAGAGCATGCCTGCTGAGTTTGATGAGGCCAAGTGCAGACATACAGCCAGGGCCCAGGTTGTTGGGACTGAATCAGGCAAAACATTTTGTTAGGATAATAAAGACTCACAGCTCTATCACCATGAGCCAGCAGGCTTCAGAGACACCACCAAGCAGAGTAGGCAAGATGGTTCGAAGAAGAAAATACTAGCATGTTCATGTGCCTGAAGAAGAACTGACATCCAAGACATACAAAGGAACAAACACCAACAAAAGCTTAACAAATTTAAAGCCAGTGAAACAATTTGTCTAGACCTCCTCTATGAGGTACACGAATGGCCAACAGATCCATGGAGACCCCTGTACTTCAAATGTTAGGAAAATGCAGATGTGATCCACACATCTTTGAGTACATCTGGTTTAGGTAAAGAAGTAGAAAAATGGGTTGGAGAGATGGCTGAGTGTTTAAGAGCATTTCGTGCTCTTTCATCCTCCTGTATTCAATTTCAAGCAACCACATAATGGCTCACAACCATCTGCACTGAGGTCTTGTGCCCTCTTTTAGATGCAGAAAGAAGCGCTCGAGAGTAAGCTCAGGGGGTAAGAATCATGGCTGCCCTTCTAAAGGTCAGAAGTTCGATTCCTGGCAACCACAGTTTTCCTCTCAAAATGAGATTTGGTGCCATCTACTGGCAACAGAAGGAAGAGGCAGGAGAGATGGCTCAGTTCTTAAGAGCATTGGCTGCTGAGTTTGATGAGGCCAAGTGCAGACATAGAGTCAGGGCAAAGTCCAGGGCCCACGTTATTGTGACTGAATTAGGCAAACGTTTTTTTAGGATGTTAAAGACTCAGAGCTCTATCACCAAGAGCCATCGTGCTTCAGAGAAAACACTAAGGAGAGTAAGGCAAGATGGCTAGAAGAAGAAAACACTGGCATGTTCATGTGCCTTAAAGAGAACTCACATCCAAGACAATCAAAGGACTACATACACTAGCAAAATGTTAACCAATTTAAAGCCAGAGAAACAATTCATCCTGACCCCCTCTATGAGGTACATGAACAGCCAATAGGTCCATGGAGACCCCTGTACTCCACATGTTAGGGGAATGCAGATGTGATCCACACACCACATTGAGTAATCCTGGTTTAGTTAAAGAAGTTGAAAAACGGGTCGGAGAGTTGGCTCAGTGGTTAAGAGCATTGCCTGCTCTTCCAAAGATCAGAAGTTCTATTCCTGGACATCACATAATTGCTTCAAAACGAGGTTTGGTGCCCTCTACTGGAAGCAGAAGGAAGAGGCAGGAGAAATGTCTTGGTGGTTAAGAGCATGCCTGCTGAGTTTGATGAGGCCAAGTGCAGACATAAAGCCAGGGCACAGGTTGTTGGGACTGAATCAGGCAAAACATTTTGTTAGGATAATAAAGACTCACAGCTCTATCACCATGAGCCAGCATGCTTCAGAAACACCACCAAGCAGAGGAAGGCAAGATGGTTAGAAGAAGAAAATACTAGCATGTTCATGTGCCTGAAGAAGAACTCACATCCAAGACATACAAAGGAAAAAACACCAACAAAAGCTTAACAAATTTAAAGCCAGTGAAACAATTTGTCTACACCTCCTCTATGATCTACACGAATGGCCAACAGATCCATGGAGACCCCTGTACTTCAAACGTTAAGAAAATACAGATGTGATCCACACATCATTGAGTACATCTGGTTTAGGTAAAGAAGTAGAAAAACGGGTTGGAGAAATGGCTCAGTGTTTAAGAGCATTTCGTGCTCTTTCATCCTCCTGTATTCAATTTCAAGCAACCACATAATGGCTCACAACCATCTGTTGAGGTCTTTGGCCTGTTGTGGATGCAGAAAAAAGCGCTCGAGAGATACCTCAGTGGTTAAGAATCCTTGCTGCCCTTCTAAAGGTCAGAAGTTCGATACCTGGCAACCACAGTTTTGCTATCAAAATGAGATTTGGTGCCATCTACTGGCAACAGAAGGAAGAGGCAGGAGAGATGGCTCAGTGCTTAAGAGCATTGCCTGCTAAATTGATGAGGCCAAGTGCAGACATAGAGTCAGGGCAAAGGCCAGGGCCACCTTATTGTGACTGAATTAGACTAACGTTTTTTTAGGATGTTAAAGACACACAACTCTATCACCAAGAGCCATCATGCTTCAGAGAAAACCCTAAGGAGAGTAAAGCAAGATGACTAGAAGAAGAAAACACTGGCATGTTCATGTGCCTTAAAGAGAACTCACATCCAAGACAATCAAAGGACTACAAACACCAGCAAAATGTTAACCAATTTAAAGCCAGAGAAACAATTTATCCTGACCCCCTCTATGAGGTACATGAACAGCCAATAGGTCCATGGAGACCCCTGTACTCCACATGTTAGGGGAATGCAGATGTGATCCACACACCACATTGAGTAAACCTGGTTTAGTTAAAGAAGTTGAAAAACGGGTCGGAGAGATGGCTCAGTGGTTAAGAGCATTGCCTGCTCTTCCAAAGATCAGAAGTTCGATTCCTGGACATCACATAATTGCTTCAAAATGAGGTTTGGTGCCCTCTACTGGAAGCAGAAGGAAGAGGCAGAAAAGATGTCTTGCTGGTTAAGAGCTTGCCTGCTGAGTTTGATGAGGCCAAGTGCAGACATAGAGCCAGGGCCCAGGTTCTTTGGACTGAATCAGGCAAAACATTTTGTTAGGATAATAAAGACTCACAGCTCTATCACCATGAGCCAGCATGCTTCAGAGACACCACCAAGCAGAGTAAGGCGAGATGGTTAGAAGAAGAAAATACTAGCATGTTCATGTGCCTGAAGAAGAACTGACATCCAAGACATACAAAGGAACAAACACCAACAAAAGCTTAACCAATTTAAAGCCAGTGAAACAATTTGTCTAGACCTCCTCTATGAGGTACACGAGTGGCCAACAGATCCAAGGAGACCCCTGTACTTCAAATGTTAGGAAAATGCAGATGTGATCCACTCATCATTGAGTACATCTTGTTTAGGTAAAGAAGTAGAAAAACGGGCACAGGAGAACACTTCCTACGTATAACCCCAGCAGCACAAACACTAAGGACATCATTGAATAAATGGGACCTCCTGAGACTGAGAAGCTTCTGTAAAGCAAAGGACACTGTCACTAAGACAGAAAGGCAACCCACTGACTGGGAGAAGATCTTCACCAACCCCGCAACGGACAAAGGTCTGATATCCAAAATATACAAAGAACTCAAGAAATTAGACCCTAAAAGGTTAATCAATCCAATTATAAAATGGGGCACTGAGCTGAACAGAGACTTTTCAACAGAAGAAGTTCAAATGGCCAAAAGACACTTAAGATCATGCTCAACTTCCTTAGCAATCAGGGAAATGCAAATCATGACAACATTAAGATACCATCTTACACCGGTCAGAATGGCTAAAATCAAAAACACCAATGATAGCCTCTGCTGGAGAGGTTGTGGAGAAAGGGGCACTCTCATCCATTGCTGGTGGGAATGCAAACTTGTGCAACCACTTTGGAAAGCAGTGTGGCGGTTTCTCAGGAAAGTCGGGCTCAACCTACCTCTCGACCCAGCAATACCACTATTGGGAATATACCCAAGAGATAGCCAAACATACAACAAAAGTATATGCTCAACTATGTTCATAGCAGCATTGTTTGTAATAGCCAGAACCTGGAAACAACCTAGATGTCCTTCAATGGAAGAATGGATGAAGAAAGTATGGAATATATACATATTAGAGTACTACTCAGCAGTAAAAAACAATGACTTCTTGAATTTTGCATACAAATGGACGGAAATTGAAAACACTATCCTGAGTGAGGTAAGCCAGACCCAAAAAGAGGAACATGGGATGTACTCACTCATATTTGGGTTCTAGCCATAAATAAAGGACATTGAGACTATAATTCGTGACTCTAGAGAAGCTAAATAAGAAGGTGAACCCAAAGAAAAACATATAAGCATCCCCCTGAATATTAACCTTCATCAAGCGATGAAAGAAGACAGAGACAGAGACCAACATTGGAGCACTGGAATGAAGTCTCACGATCCAAAGGAGGAGCAGAAGGAGAGTGAGCACGAGCAAGGAACTCAGGACGGCGAGGGGTGCACCCACACACTGAGGCAATGGGGATGATCTATCGGGAACTCACCAAGGCCAGCTGGCCGGGGACTGAAAAAGCATGGGACAAAACCGGTCTCGCTGAACATAATGGACAATGAGGACTACTGAGAACTGAAGAACAATGGCAATGGGTTCTTGATCCTATTGCACGTAATGGCTTTGTGGGAGCCCAGGTAGTTTGGATGCTCACCTTAATAGACCTGGATGGAGGTGGGTGGTCCTTGGACCTCCCACAGGGCAGAGAAACCTGCTTGCTCTTTGGGCTGAGGAGGAAGGAAGACTTGATTGGGGGAGGGGGAGGGAATGGGAGGTGGTGGCAGGGAAGAGGCAGAAATCTTTAATAATTAAATTAATTAATTAATAAAAAAATCAGCAAGGAAAAAAAAGAAGTAGAAAAACGGGTTGGAGATATGGCTGAGTGTTTAAGAGCATTTCGTGCTCTTTCATCCTCCTGTATTCAATTTCAAGCAACCACATAATGGCTCACAACCATCTGCACTGAGGTCTTGTGCTCTCTTTTGGATGCAGAAAGAAGCGCTCGAGAGATAGCTCAGTGGTTAAGAATCCTGGCTGCCCTTCTAAAGATCAGAAGTTCGATTCCTGGCAACCACAGTTTTGCTCTCAAAATGAGAATTGGTGCCATCTACTGGCAACAGAAGGAAGAGGCAGGAGAGATGGCTCAGTGCTTAAGAGCATTGGCTACTGAGTTTGATGAGGCCAAGTGCAGACATAGATTAAGGGCAAAGGCCAGGGCCCACGTTATTGTGACTGAATTAGGCAAACGTTTTTTTAGGATGTTAAAGACTCACAGCTCTATCACCAAGAGCCATCGTGCTTCACAGAAAACACTAAGGAGAGTAAGGCAAGATGGCTAGAAGAAGAAAACACTGGCATGTTCATGTGCCTTAAAGAGAACTCACATCCAAGACAATCAAAGGACTACATACACTAGCAAAATGTTAACCAATTTAAAGCCAGAGAAACAATTCATCCTGACCCCCTCTATGAGGTACATGAACAGCCAATAGGTCCAAGGAGACCCCTGTACTCCACATGTTACGGGAAAGCAGATGTGATCCACACACCACATTGAGTAAACCTGGTTTAGTTAAAGAAGTTGAAAAACGGGTCGGAGAGTTGGCTCAGTGGTTAAGAGCATTGCCTGCTCTTCCAAAGATCAGAAGTTCGATTGCTGGACATCACATAATTGCTTTAAAACGAGCTTTGAGCCCTCTACTGGAAGCAGAAGGAAGAGGCAGGAGAAATGTCTTGGTGGTTAAGAGCATGCCTGCTGAGTTTGATGAGGCCCAGTGCAGACATACAGCCAGGGCACAGGTTTTTGGGACTGAATCAGGCAAAATATTTTGTTAGGATAATAAAGACTCACAGCTCTATCACCATGAGCCAGCATGCTTCAGAAACACCACCAAGCAGAGTAAGGCAAGGTGGTTAGAAGAAGAAAATACTAGCATGTTCATGTGCCTGAAGAAGAACTCACATCCAAGACATACAAAGGAACAAACACCAACAAAAGTTTAACAAATTTAAAGCCAGTGAAACAATTTGTCAAGACCTCCTCTATGAGGTACAGGAGTGGCCAACAGATCCATGGAGACCCCTGTACTTCAAATGTTAGGAAAATGCAGATGTGATCCACACATCTTTGAGTACATCTGGTTTAGGTAAAGAAGTAGAAAAATGGGTTGGAGAGATGGCTGAGTGTTTAAGAGCATTTTGTGCTCTTTCATCCTCCTGTATTCAATTTCAAGCAACCACATAATGGCTCACAACCATCTGCACTGAGGTCTTGTGCCCTCTTTTGAATGCAGAAAGAAGCGCTCGAGAGATAGCTCAGGGGTTAAGAATCCTGGCTGCCCTTCTAAAGGTCAGAAGTTCGATTCCTGGCAACCACAGTTTTGCTCTCAAAATAGGATTTGGTGCCATCTACTGGCAAAAGAAGGAAGAGGCAGGAGAGATGGCTCAGTGCTTAAGATCATTGGCTGCTGAGTTTGATGAGGGCAAGTGCAGATATAGAGTCAGGGCAAAGGCCAGGGCCCACGTGATTGTGACTGAATTAGTCAAGTGTTTTTTTAGGATGTTAAAGACTCACAGCTCTATCACCAAGAGCCATCGTGCTTCAGAGAAAACACTAAGGAGAGTAAGGCAAGATGGCTAGAAGAAGAAAACACTGGCATGTTCATGTGCCTTAAAGAGAACTCACATCCAAGACAATCAAAGGACTACATACACTAACAAAATGTTAACCAATTTAAAGCCAGAGAAACAATTTATCCTGACACCCTCTATGCGGTACATGAACAGCCAATAAGTCCATGGAGACCCCTGTACTCCACATGTTAGGGGAATGCAGATGTGATCCACACACCACATTGAGTAAACCTGGTTTAGTTAAAGAAGTTGAAAAATGGGTCGGAGAGTTGGCTCAGTGGTTAAGAGCATTGCCTGCTCTTCCAAAGGTCAGAAGTTCGAATCATGGACATCACATAATTGCTTCAAAACGAGGTTTTGTGCCCTCTACTGGAAGCAGAAGGAAGAGGCAGGAGAAATGTCTTGGTGGTTAAGAGCATGCCTGTTGAGTTTGATGAGGCCAAGTGCAGACATACAGCCAGGGCCCAGGTTGTTGGGACTGAATCAGGCAAAACAGTTTGTTAGGATAATAAAGACTCACAGCTCTATCACCATGAGCCAGCATGCTTCATAAACACCACCAAGCAGAGTAATGCAAGATGGTTAGAAGAAGAAAATACTAGCATGTTCATGTGCCTGTAGAAGAATAACATCCAAGACATACAAAGGAACAAACACCAACAAAAGCTTAACCAATATAAAGCCAGTGAAACAATTTGTCTAGACCTCCTCTATGAGGTACACGAATGGCCAAAGGATACATGGAGACCCCTGTACTTCAAATGTTAGGAAAATGCAGATGTGATCCACACATCACTGAGTACATCTGGTTTAGGTAAAGAAGTAGAAAAACGGGTTGGAGGGATGGTTCAGTGTTTAAGAGCATTTCGTGCTCTTTCATCCTCCTGTATTCAATTTCAAGCAACTACTTAATGGCTCACAACCATCTGCACTGATGTCTTGTGCCCTCTTTTGGATGCAGAAAGAAGCGCTCGAGAGATAGCTAAGTGGTTAAGAATCCCGGCTGTCTTTCTGAAGGTCAGAAGAGTGATTCTTGGCAACCACAGTTTTGCTCTCAAAATGAGATTTGATGCCATCTACGGGCAACAGAAAAAAGAGGCAGGAGAGATGGCTCAGTGCATTCAAAGAGCATTGCCTGCTGAGTTTGATGAGGCCAAGTGCAGACATAGAGTCAGGGCAAAGGCCAGGGCCCACGTTATTGTGACTAAATTAGGCAAACGTTTTTTTAGGAGGTTAAAGACTCACAGCTCTATCACCATGAGCCATCGGGCTTCAGAGACAACACTAAGGAGAGTAAGGCCAGATGGCTAGAAGAAGAAAACACTGGCATGTTCATGTGCCTTAAAGAGAACTCACATCCAAGACAATCAAAGGACTACAAACACCAGCAAAATGTTAACCAATATAAAGCCAGAGAAACAATTTATCCTGACCTCTTCTATGAGGTACATGAACAGCCAATAGGTCCATGGAGACCCCTGTACTTCAAATGTTATGTGAATGCAGATGTGATCCACAAAAGCTTAACCAATTTAAAGCCAGTGAAACAATTTGTCTAGACATCCTCTATGAGGTACACGAATGGCCAAAGGATCCATGGAGTCCCCTGTACTTCAAATGTTAGGGAAATGCAGATGTGATCCACACATCACTGATTACATCTGGTTTAGGTAAAGAAGTAGAAAAAAGGGTTGGAGAGATGGCTCGGTGTTTAAGAGCATTTCCTGCTCTTTCATCCTCCTATATTCAATTTCAAGCAACTACATAATGGCTCACAACCATCTGCAATGATGTCTTGTGCCCTCTTTTGGATGCAGAAAGAAGCGCTCGAGAGATAGCTCAGTGGTTAAGAATACTGGCTGCCCTTATAAGGTCAGAAGTTCGATTCCTGGCAACCCAAGTTTTGCTCTAGAATGAGATTTGGTGCCATCTACTGGCAATAGAAGGAAGAGGCAGGAGAGATGGCTCAGTGTGTTCAAAGAGCATTGCCTGCTGAGTTTGATGAGGCCAAGTGCAGACATAGAGTCAGGGCAAAGGCCAGGGCCCACGTTATTGTGACTAAATTAGGCAAACGTTTTTTTAGGAGGTTAAAGACTCACAGCTCTATCACCATGAGCCATCGGGCTTCAGAGACAACACTAAGGAGAGTAAGGCCAGATGGCTAGAAGAAGAAAACACTGGCATGTTCATGTGCCTTAAAGAGAACTCACATCCAAGACAATCAAAGGACTACAAACACCAGCAAAATGTTAACCAATATAAAGCCAGAGAAACAATTTATCCTGACCTCTTCTATGAGGTACATGAACAGCCAATAGGTCCATGAGCACCCCTGTACTTCAAATGTTAGGTGAATGCAGATGTGATCCACAAAAGCTTAACCAATTTAAAGCCAGTGAAACAATTTGTCTAGACATCCTCTATGAGGTACACGAATGGCCAAAGGATCCATGGAGTCCCCTGTACCTCAAATGTTAGGGAAATTCAGATGTGATCCACACATCACTGATTACATCTGGTTTAGGTAAAGAAGTAGAAAAAAGGGTTGGAGAGATGGCTCGGTGTTTAAGAGCATTTCCTGCTCTTTCATCCTCCTATATTCAATTTCAAGCAACTACATAATGGCTCACAACCATCTGCAATGATGTCTTGTGCCCTCTTTTGGATGCAGAAAGAAGCGCTCGAGAGATAGCTCAGTGGTTAAGAATACTGGCTGCCCTTATAAGGTCAGAAGTTCGATTCCTGGCAACCCAAGTTTTGCTCTAGAATGAGATTTGGTGCCATCTACTGGCAACAGAAGGAAGAGGCAGGAGAGATGGCTCAGTGTGTTCAAAGAGCATTGCCTGCTGAGTTTGATGAGGCCAAGTGCAGACATAGAGTCAGGGCAAAGGCCAGGGCCCACGTTATTGTGACTGAATTAGGCAAACGTTTTTTTAGGATGTTAAAGACTCACAGCTCTATCACCATGAGCCATCGTGCTTCAGAGACAACACTAAGGAGAGTAAGGCAAGATGGCTAGAAGAAGAAAACACTGGCATGTTCATGTGCCTTAAAGAGAACTCACATCCAAGACAATCAAAGGACTACAAACACCAGCAAAATGTTAACCAATTTAAAGCCAGAGAAACAATTTATCCTGACCTCCTCTATGAGGTACATGAACAGCCAATAGGTCCATGGAGACCCCTGTACTCCACATGTTAGGGGAATGCAGATGTGATCCACACACCACATTGAGTAAACCTGGTTTAGTTAAAGAAGTTGAAAAACGGGTCGGAGAGATGGCTCAGTGGTTAAGAGCGTTTCCTGCTCTTCCAAAGTTCAGAATTTCTTTTCCTGGACATCACATAATTGCTTCAAAATGAGGTTTGGTTCCCGCTACTGGAAGCAGCAGGAAGAGGCAGGAGAGATGTCTTGGTGGTTAAGAGCATGGCTCCTGAATTTAATGAGGCCAGGGCCCAGGTTGTTGATACTGAATTAGGAAAATCATTTTGTTAGGATAATTAAGACTCACAGTTCTATCACCATGAGCCAACATACTTCAGAGACACCACCAAGCAGAGTAAGGCAAGATGGTAGAAGAAGAAAATACTTCATGTGCCTGTAGAAGAACTCACATCCAAGACATACAAGGGAACAAACACAAACAATAGCTTAACCAATTTAAAGTCAGAGAAACAATTTATCTAGACCTCCTCTATGAGGTACTCGAACGGCAAATAGGTCCGTGGAGACCACTGTACTTCAAATGTTAGGTGAATGCAGATGTGATCCACAAAAGCTTAACCAATTTAAAGCCAGTGAAACAATTTGTCTACACCTCCTCTATGAGGTACACAAATGGCCCACAGATCCATGGAGACCCCTGTACTTCAAACGTTAGGAAAATGCAGATGTGATCCACACATCTTTGAGTACATCTGGTTTAGGTAAAGAAGTAGAAAAACGGTTTGGAGAGATGGCTAAGTGTTTAAGAGCATTTCGTGCTCTTTCAAACTCCTATATCCAATTTCAAGCAACCACATAATGGCTCACAACCATCTGCACTGAGGTTTTTTGGCCTCTTTTGGATGCAGAAAGAAGTGCTCGAGAGATAGCTGAGTGGTTAAGAATACTGGCTACCCTTCTAAAGGTCAGAAGTTCGATTCCTGGCAACCACAGTTTTGCTCTTAAAATGAGATTTGGTGCCATCTACTGGCAACAAAGGAAGAGGCAGGAGTGATGGCTCAGTGCTTAAGAGCTTTGCCTGCTTAGTTTGATGAGGCCAAGTCCAGACATAGAGTCAGGGCAAAGGCCAGGGCCCACGTTATTTTGATTGAATTAGGCAAACGTTTTTTTTAGGATGTTAAAGACTCACAGCTCTCTCCCCATGAGCCATCGTGCTTCAGAGACAACACTAAGGAGAGTAAGGCAAGATGGCTAGAAGAAGAAAACACTGGCATGTTATGTGCCTTAAAGAGACTCACGTCCAAGACAATCAAAGGACTACAAACACCAGCAAAATGTTAACCAATATAAAGCCAGAGAAACAATTTATCCGACCAACTCTATGAGGTGCATGAACAGCCAATAGGTCCATGGAGACCCCTGTACTCCAATTGTCAGAGGAATGCTGATGTGATCCACACACCACATTGAGTAAATCTGGTTTAGTTAAAGAAGCTGAAAAACAGGTCGGAGAGATGGCTCAGTGGTTAAGAGCATTGCCTGCTCTTCCAAAGATCAGAAGTTCGATTCCTGGACATCACATTATTGCTTCAAAATGAGGTTTGGTGCCCTCTATTGGAAGCAGAAGGAAGAGGCAGGTGAGATGTCTTGGTGGTTAAGAGCATGCCTGCTGAGTTTGATGAGGCCAGGGCCCCGGTTGTTGGGACTGAATCAGGCAAATCATTTTGTTAGGATAATAAAGACTCGCAGCTCTATCACCATGAGCCAGCATGCTTCAGAGACACCACCAAGCAGAGAAAGGCAAGATGGTTAGAAGAAGAAAATACTTCATGTGCCTGAAGAAGAACTCACATCCAAGACATACAAGGGAACAAACACCACCAAGCTTAACCAATTTAAAGTCAGAGAAACAATTTATCTAGACCTCCTCTATGAGGTACTCGAACGGCAAATAGGTCCGTGGAGACCACTGTACTTCAAATGTTAGGTGAATGCAGATGTGATCCACAAAAGCTTAACCAATTTAAAGCCAGTGAAACAATTTGTCTAGACCTCCTCTATGAGGTACACAAATGGCCCACAGATCCATGGAGACCCCTGTACTTCAAATGTTAGGAAAATGCAGATGTGATCCACACATCTTTGAGTACATCTGGTTTAGGTAAAGAAGTAGAAAAACGGTTTGGAGAGATGGCTAAGTGTTTAAGAGCATTTCGTGCTCTTTCAAACTCCTATATCCAATTTCAAGCAACCACATAATGGCTCACAACCATCTGCACTGAGGTTTTTTGGCCACTTTTGGATGCAGAAAGACGTGCTCGAGAGATAGCTCAAGTGGTTAAGAATCCCGGCTGCCCTTCTAAAGGTCAGAAGTTCGATTCCTGGCAACCACAGTTTTTCTCTCAAAATGAGATTTGGTGCCATCTACTGGCAAAGAAGAAAGAGGCAGGCGAGATGGCTCAGTGCTTAAGAGCATTGCCTGCTGAGTTTGATGAGGCCAAGTGCAGACAGAGAGTCAGGGAAAAGGACAGGGCCCACGTTATTGTGACTGAATTAGGCAAATGTTTTTTTAGGCTCTAAAAGTCTCACAGCTCTATCACCATGAGACAGCGTGCTTCAGAGACAACACTAAGGAGAGTAAGGCTAGATGGCTAGAAGAAGAAAACACTGGCATGTTCATGTACCTGAAAGAGAACTAACATGCAAGACAATCAAAAAACTACAAACACCAGCAAAATGTTAACCAATTTAAAGCCAGAGAAACAATTTATCCTGACCTCCTCTATGAGGTACATGAACAGCCAATAGGTCCATGGAGACCCCTGTACTCCACATGTTAGGGGAATGCAGATGTGATCCTCAGACCACATTGAGTAAACCTGGTTTATTTAATGAAGTTGAAAAACGGGTCGGAGAGATGGCTCAGTGGTTAAGAGCATTGCCTGCTCTTCCAAAGATCAGAAGTTCGATTCCTGGTCATCACATAATTGCTTCAAAATGAGGTTTGGTGCCCTCTACTGGAAGCAGCAGGAAGAGGCAGGAGAGATGTCTTGGTGGTTAAGAGCATGCCTGCTGAGTTTGATGAGGCCAAGTGCAGACATAGAGCCAGGGCCCAGGTTTTTGGGACCTAATCAGCAAAACATTTTGTTAGGATAATAAAGTCTCACAGCTCTATCACCATGAGCCAACATGCTTCAGAGAAACCACCAAGCAGAGTAAGGCAGGATCGTTAGAAGAAGAAAATACTAGCATGTTCATGTGCCTGAAGAAGAACTCACATCCAAGACATACAAAGGAACAAACACCAACAAAAGCGTAACCAATTTAAAGCCAGTAAAAAAAATTTGTCTAGACCTCCTCTATGAGGTACACGAATGGCCAACAGATCCATGGAGACCCCTGTACTTCAAATGTTAGGAAAATGCAGATGTGATCCACAAATCATTGAGTACATCTGGTTTTGGTAAAGAAGTAGAAAAACGCGTTGGAGAGATGGCTCGGTGTTTAAGAGCATTTCTTGGTCTTTCATCCTCCTGTATCAAATTTCAAGCAACCACATAATGGCTCACAACCATCTGCACTGAGGTCTTGTGCCCTCTTGGATTCAGAACGAAGCGCTTGAGAGATAGCTCTGTGTTTAAGAATCCTGGCTGCACTTCTAAAGGTTGAAGTTCGATTCCTGGCAACCACAGTTTTGCTCTCAAAATGAGAGTTGGTGCCATCTACTGGCAACCGAAGGAAGAGTTAGGAGAGATGGCTCTGCTCTTAAGAGCATTGCCTGCTGAGTTTGATGAGGCCAAGTGCAGACATAGAGTCAGGGCAAAGGCCAGGGCCCAAGTTATTGTGATTGAATTAGGCAAATGTTATTTTAGGATGTTAAAGACTCACAACTTTATCACCATGAGACATCGTGCTTCAGAGAGAACACTAAGGAGAGTAAGGCAAATGGCTAGAAGAAGAAAACACTGGCTTGTCCATGTGCCATAAATTGAACTCACAACCAAGACAATCAAAGGACTACATACACCAGCAAAATGTTAACCAATTTAAAGCCAGAGAAACAATTTATCCTGACCTTTTCTATGAGGTACATGAACAGCCTATAGGTCCATGGAAACCCCTGTACTCCACATTTTAGGGGAATTCAGATGTGATCCACACACCACATTGAGTAAACCTGGTTTAGTTAAAGAAGTTGAAAAACTAGTCGGAGAGATGGCTCAGTGGTTAAGAGCATTGCCTGCTCTTCCGAAGATCAGAAGTTCGATCCTTGGACATCACATGATTGCTTCAAAATGAGGTTGGGTGCCCTCTACTGGAAGCAGAAGGAAGAGGCAGGAGAGATGTCTTGGTGTTTAAGAGCATGCCTGCTGAGTTTGATGAGGCCAAGTGCAGACATACAGCCAGGGCCCAGGTTGTTGGGACTGAATCAGGCAAAACATTTTGTTAGGATAATAAAGACTCACAGCTCTATCACCATGAGCCAGCATGCTTCAGAGACACCACCAAGCAGAGTAAGGCAAGATGGTTAGAAGAAGAAAATACTAGCATGTTCATGTGCCTGAAGAAGAACTCACATCCAAGAAATAGAAAGGAACAAACACCAACAAAAGCTTAACCAATTTAAAGCCAGTGAAACAATTTGTCTAGACCTCCTCTATAAGGTACACGAATGGCCAACAGATACATGGAGACCTTTGAAGTTCAAATGTTAGGAAAATGCAGAAATGATCCACACATCACTGAGTACATCTGGTTTAGGTAAAGAAGTAGAAAAACGGTTTGGAGAGATGGCTCGGTGTTTAAGAGCATTTCGTGCTCTTTCATCCTCCTGTATCCAATTTCAAGCAACCACATAATGGCTCACAACCATCTGCACTGAGGTCTTGTGCCCTCTTGGATGCAGAACGAAGCCCTCGAGAGATAGCTCAGTGGTTAAGAATCCTGGTTGCCCTTCTAAAGGTCTGAAGTTCGATTCATGGCAACCCCAGTTTTGCTCTCAAAATGAGATTTGATGCCATCTACTGGCAACAGAAGGAAGAGGCAGGAGAGATAGTTCAGTGCTTAAGAGCATTGCCTGCTGAGTTTGATGAGGCCAAGTGCAGACATAAGTCAGGGCAAAGGCCAGGGCCTACGTTTTTGTGACTGAATTAGGCAAACGTTTTTTTAGGATGTTAAAGACTCACAGCTCTATCACCATGAGCCATCGTGCTTCAGAGACAACACTAAGGAGAGTAAGGCAAGATGGCTAGAAGAAGAAAACACTGGCATGTTCATGTGCCTTAAAGAGAACTCATATCCAAGACAATCAAAGGACTACAAACACCAGCAAAATGTTAAGCAATTTAAAGCCAGAGAAACAATTTATCCTGACCTCCTCTATGAGGTACTTGAACAGCCAATAGGTCCATGGAGACCCCTGTACTCCACATGATAGGGGAATGCAGATGTGATCCACACACCACATTGAGTAAACCTGGTTTAGTTAAAGAAGTTGAAAAACGGGTCGGAGAGATGGCTCAGTGGTTAAGAGCATTGCCTGCTCTTCCAATGATCAGAAGCTCTATTCCTGGACATCACATAATTGCTTCAAAATGAGGTTTGGTGCCCTTTACTGGAAGCAGAAGGAAGAGGCAGGAGAGATGTCTTGGTGGTTAAGAGCATGCCTGCTGGGTTTGATGAGGCCAAGTGCAGACATACAGCCAGGGCTCAGGTTGTTGGGACTGAATCAGGCAAAACATTTTGTTAGGATAATAAAGACTCACAGCTCTATCACCATGAGCCAGCATGCTTCAGAGACACCAACAAGCAGAGTAAGGCAAGATGGTTAGAAGAAGAAAATACTAGCATGTCCATGTGCCTGAAGAAAAACTCACATTCAAGACATACAAAGGAACAAACACCAACAAAAGCTTAACCAATTTAAAGCCAGTAAAAAAAATTTGTCTAGACCTCCTCTATGAGGTACACGAATGGCCAACAGATCCATGGAGACCTTTGAACTTCAAATGTTAGGAAAATGCAGATGTGATCCACACATCACTGAGTACATCTGGTTTAGGTAAAGAAGTAGAAAAACGGGTTGGAGAGATGGCTCGGTGTTTAAGAGCATTTCGTGCTTTTTCAACCTCCTGTATCCAATTTCAAGCAACCACATAATGGCTCACAACCATCTGCACTGAGGTCTTGTGACCTCTTGGATGCAGAACGAAGCGCTTGAGAGATAGATCAGTGTTTAAGAATCCTGGCTGCCCTTCTAAAGGTCAAAAGATCGATTCCTGGCAACCACAGATTTGCTCTCAAAATCAGAATTGGTGCCATTTACTGGCAACAGAAGGAAGAGGCAGGAGAGATGGCTCAGTTGTTAAGAGCATTGCCTGCTCTTCCAATGATCAGAATTTCGATTCCTGGACATCACATAATTGCTTCAAAATGAGGTTTGTTGGCCTCTATTGGAAGCAGAAGGAAGAGGCAGGAGAGATGTCTTGGTGGTTAAGAGCATGCCTGCTGAGTTTGATGAGGCCAAGTGCAGACATACAGCCAGGGCCCAGGTTGTTGGGAGTGAATCAGGCAAAACATTTTGTTAGGATAATAAAGACTCACAGCTCTATCACCATGAGCCAGCATGCTTCAGAGACACCACCAAGCACAGTAAGGCAAGATGGTTAGAAGAAGAAAATACTAGCATGTTCATGTGCCTGAAGAAGAACTCAAATCCAAGACATACAAAGGACCAAACACCAACAAAAGCTTAACCAATTTAAAGCCAGTGAAACAATTTATCTAGACCTCCTCGATGAGGTACACGAATGGCCAACAGATCCATGGAGACCCCTGTACTTCAAATGTTAGGAAAATGCAGATGTGATCCACACATCATTGAGTACATCTGGTTCAGGTAAAGAAGTAGAAAAACGGGTTGGAGAGATGGATGAGTGTTTAAGAGCACTTCGTGCTCTTTCATCCTCGTGTATTCAATTTCAAGCAACCACATAATGGCTCACAACCATCTGTACTGAGGTCTTGTACCGTCTTTTGGATGCAGAAAAAAGCGCTCGAGAGATACTCAGTGGTTAAGAATACTGGCTGCCCTTCTAAAGGTCAGAAGTTCGATTCCTGGCAACCACAGTTTTGCTCTCAAAATGAGATTTGGTGCCATTTACTGGCAACAGAAGGAAGAGACAGGAGAGATGGCTCAGTGCTTAAGAGCATTGCTGCTGAGTTTGATGAGGCCAAGTGCAGACATAGAGTCAGGGCAAAGGCAAAGGTTAGGGCCCACGTTATTGTGACTGAATTAGGCAAACTTTTTTTAGGATGTTAAAGACTCACAGCTCTATCACCATGAGACAACATGCTTCAGAGACAACACTAAGGAGAGTAAGGCAAGATGGCTAGAAGAAGTAAATGTTCATGTGCCTTAAAGAGAACTCACAACCAAGACAATCAGAGGACGACATACACCAGCATAATGTTAACCAATTTTAAGCCAGAGAAACAATTTATCCTGAACTCCTCTATGAGGTACATGAACAGCCAATATGTCCACGGAGACCCCTGTACTCCATATGTTAGGGGAATGCAGATGTGATCCACACACCACATTGAGTAAACCTGGTTTAGTTAAAGAAGTTGAAAAACGGGTCGGAGAGATGGCTCAGTGGTTAAGAGCATTGCCTGCTCTTCCAAGGATCAGAAGTTCGATTCCTGGACATCACATAATTGCTTCAAAATGAGGTTTGGTGCCCTCTACTGGAAGCAGCAGGAAGAGGAATGAGAGATGTCTTGGTGGTTAAGAGCATGCCTGCTGAGTTTGATTAGGCCAAGTGCAGACATACAGCCAGGGCCCAGGTTGTTGGGACTGAATCAAGCAAAACATTTTGTTAGGATAATAAAGACTCACAGCTCTATCACCATGAGCCAGCATGCCTCAGAGACACCACCAAGCAGAGTAAGGCAGGATGGTTAGAAGAAGAAAATACTAGCATGTTCATGTGCCTGAAGAAGAAATCACATCCAAGCCATACAAAGGAACAAACACCAACAAAAGCTTAACCAATTTAAAGCCAGTGAAACAATTTGTGTAGACCTCTTCTATGAGGTACACGAATGGCCAACAGGTCCATGGAGACCCCTGTACTTCAAATGTTAGGAAAATGCAGATGTGATCCACACATCACTGAGTACATCTGGTTTAGGTAAAGAAGTAGAAAAACGGGTTGGAGAGATGGCTCGGTGTTTAAGAGCATTTCGTGCTCTTTCATCCTCCTATATTCAATTTCAAGCAAGCACATAATGGCTCACAACCGTCTGCACTGAGCTCTTGTGCCCTCTTTTGGATGAGGAAAGAAGTGCTCGAGAGATAGCTCAGTGCTTAAGAATCCTGGCTGGTCTTCTACAGGTCAGAAGTTCGATTCCTGGCAACCACAGTTTTGCTCTCAAAATGAGATTTGGTGCCATCTACTGGCAACAGAAGGAAGAGACAGGAGAGATGGCTCAGTGCGTTCAAAGAACATTGCCTGCTGAGTTTGATGAGGCCAAGTGCAGACATAGAGTCAGGGCAAAGGCCAGGGCCCACGTTATTGTGACTGAATTAGGCAAACGTTTTTTTAGGAGCTTAAAGACTCACAGCTCTATCACCATCAGGCATCGTGCTTCAGAGACAACACTAAGGAGAGTAAGGCAAGATGGCTAGAAGAAGAAAACACTGGCATGTTCATGTGCCTTAGAGGGAACTCACATCCAAGACAATCAAGGACTACAAACACCAGCAAACTCTTAACCAATTTAAAGCCAGAGAAACAATTTATCCTGACCTCCTCTATGAGGTACATGAACAGCCATTAGGTCCATGGAGACCCCTGTACTCCACATGTTAGGGGAATTCAGATGTGATCCACACACCACATTGAGTAAACCTGGTTTAGTTAAAGAAGTGGAAAAACGGGTCGGAGAGATGGCTCAGTGGTTAAGAGCATTGCCTGCTCTTCCAATGATCAGAATTTCGATCCCTGGACATCACATAATTGCTTCAAAATGAGGTTTGGTGCCCTCTACTGGAAGCAGAAGGAAGAGGCAGGAGAGATGTCTTGGTGGTTAAGAGCATGCCTGCTGAGTTTGATGAGGCCAAGTGCAGACATACACCCAGGGCCCAGGTTGTTGGGACTGAATCAGGCAAAACAGTTTGTTAGGATAATAAAGACTCACAGCTCTATCACCATGAGCCAGCATGCTTCAGAGACACCACCAAGCAGAGTAAGGCAAGATGGTTAGAAGACAAAAATACTAGCATGTTCATGTGCCTGAAGAAGAACTCACATCCAAGACATACAAAGGAACAAACACCAACAAAAGCTTAACCAATTTAAAGCCAGTGAAACAATTTGTCTAGACCTCCTCTATGAGGTACACGAATGGCCAACAGATCCATGGAGACCCCTGTACTTCAAATGTTAGGAAAATGCAGATGTGATCCACACATCACTGAGTACATCTGGTTTAGGTAAAGAAGTAGAACAAGTGGTTGGAGAGATGGCACAGTGTTTAACAGCATTTCGTGCTCTTTCATCCTCCTGTATCCAATTTCAAGAAACCACATAATGGATCACAACCATCTGCACTGAGTTCTTGTGCCCTCTTTTGGATGCAGAAAAAATCGCTCCAGGGATTGCTCAGTGGTTAAGAATCCTGGCTGGCCTTCTAAAGGTCAGAAGTTCGATTCCTGGCAACCAGAGTTTTGCTCTCAAAATGAGATTTGGTGCCATCTACTGGCAACAGAAGGAAGAGGCAAGAGAGATGGCTCAGTGCTTAAGAGCCTTGCCTGCTGTGTTTGATAGGCCAAGTGGAGACATAGAGTCTGGGCAAAGGCCAGGGCACACGTTATTGTGACTGAATTAGGCAAATTTTTTTTAGGATGTTAACGACTCACAACTCTATCAACATGAGACATCATGCTTCAGAGACAACACTAAAGAAAGTAAGGCAAGATGGCTAGAAGAAGAAAACACTGGCATGTTCATGTGCCTTAAAGAGAACTCACATCCAAGACAATCAAAGGACTACAAACAACAGCAAAATGTTAACCAATTTATAGCCAGAGAAACAATTTATCCTGACCTCCTCTTTGAGGTACATAAACAGCCAATAGGTTCATGGAGACCCCTGTACTCCACAGGTTAAGGGAATGCAGATGTGATCCACACACCACATTGAGTAAACCTGGTTTAGTTAAAGAAGTTGAAAAACTGGTCGGAGAGTTGGCTCAGTGGTTAAGAGCATTGCCTGCTCTTCCAAAGATCAGAAGTTCGATTCCTGGACATCACATAATTGCTTGAAAATGAGGTTTGGTGCCCTCTACTGTAAGCAAAAGGAAGAGGCAGGAGAGATGTCTTGGTGGTTAAGAGCATGCCTGCTGAGTTTGATGAGGCCAAGAGCAGACAAACAGCCAGGGTCCAGGTTGTTGGGACTGAATCAGGCAAAACATTTTGTTTGGATAATAAAGATTCACAGATCTATCAACATGAGCCAGCATGCTTCAGAGGCACCACCAAGCAGAGCAAGGCAGGATGGTTAGAAGAAGAAAATACTAGCATGTTCATGTGCCTGAAGAAGAACTCACATCCAAGACATACAAAGGAACAAACACCAACAAAAGCTTAACCAATTTAAAGCCAGTGAAACAATTTGTCTACACCTCCTCTATGAGGTACATGAATGGCCAACAGATCAATGGAGACCCCTGTACTTCAAATGTTAGGAAAATGCAGATGTGATCCACACATCATTGAACATCCGGTTTAGGTAAAGATGTAGAAAAACGGGTTGGAGAGATGGCTCAGTGTTTAAGAGCATTTCGTGCTCTTTCTTCCTCCTGTATCCAATTTCAAGCAACCACATAATGGCTCACAACCATCTGCACTGAGGTCTTGTGCCCTCTATTGGGTGCAGAAAGAAGCGCTCGAGAGATAGCTCAGTGGTTAAGAGTTCTGGCTGCCCTTCTAAAGGTCAGAAGTTTGATTCCTGGCAACCACAGTTTTGCTCTCAAAATGAGATTTGGTGACATCTACTGGCAACAGAAGGAAGAGGCAGGAGAGATGGCTCAGCTTAAGAGCATTGCCTGCTGATTTGATGAGGCCAAGTGGAGACATAGAGTCAGGGCAAAGGCCAGGGCCCACGTTATTGTGACTGAATTGGGCAAACGTTTTTTTAGGAAGTTAAAGACTCACAGCTCTATCACCATGAGACATCGTGCTTCAGAGACAACACTAAGGAGAGTAAGGCAAGATGGCTAGAAGAAGAGAACACTGGCATGTTCATGTGCCTTAGAGAGAACTCACATCCAAGACAATCAAGGACTACAAACACCAGCAAACTCTTAAACAATTTAAAGCCAGAGAAACAATTTATCCTGACCTCCTCTATGAGGTACATGAACAGCCATTAGGTACATGGAGACCCCTGTACTCCACATGTTAGGGGAATGCAGATGTGATCCACACACCACATTGAGTTATCCTGGTTTAGTTAAAGAAGTTGAAAAACGGGTCGGAGAGATGGCTCAGTGGTTAAGAGCATTGCCTGCTCTTACAATGATCAGAATTTCGATTCCTGGACATCACATAATTGCTTCAAAATGAGGTTTGGTGCCCTCTACTGGAAGCAGAAGGAAGAGGCAGGAGAGATGTCTTGGTGGTTAAGAACATGCCTGCTGAGTTTGATGAGGCCAAGTGCAGACATACAGCCAGGGCCCAGGTTGTTGGGACTTAATCAGGCAAAACATTTTGTTAGGATAATAAAGACTCACAGCTCTATCACCATGATCCAGCATGCTTCAGACACACCACCAAGCAGAGTAAGGCAAGATGGTTAGAAGACAAAAATACTAGCATGTTCATGTGCCTGAAGAAGAACTCACATCCAAGACATACAAAGGAACAAACACCAACAAAAGCTTAACCAATTTAAAGCCAGTGAAACAATTTGTCTAGACCTCCTCTATGAGGTACACGAATGGCCAACAGATCCATGGAGACCCCTGTACTTCAAATGTTAGGAAAATGCAGATGTGATCCACACATCATTGAGTATATCCGGTTTAGGTAAAGAAGTTGAAAAACGTGTTGGAGAGATGGCTCAGTGTTTAAGAGCATTTCGTGCTCTTTCTTCCTCCTGTATCCAATTTCATGCAACCACATAATGGCTCACAACCATCTGCACTGAGGTCTTGTGCCCTCTTTTGGATGTATAAAGAAGCGCTCGAGAGATAGCTCAGTGGTTAAGAATCCTGGCTGCCCTTCTAAAGGTCAGAAATTCGATTCCTGGCAACCACAGTTTTGCTCTCAAAATGAGATTTGGTGACATCTACTGGCAACAGAAGGAAGAGGCAGGAGAGATGGCTCAGCTTAAGAGCATTGCCTTCTGATTTTGATGAGGCCAAGTGCAGACATAGAGTCCGGGCAAAGGCCAGGGCCCACGTTATTGTGACTGAATTGGGCAAACGTTTTTTTAGGAAGTTAAAGACTCACAGCTCTATCACCATGAGACATCGTGCTTCAGAGACAACACTAAGGAGAGTAAGGCAAGATGGCTAGAAGAAGAAAACATTGGCATATTCATGTGCCTTAAAGAGAACTCACATCCAAGACAATCAAAGGACTACAAACACCAGCAAAATGTTAACCAATTTAAAGCCAGAGAAACAATTTATCATGACATCCTCTATGAGGTACATGAACAGCCAATAGGTCCATGGAGACCCCTGTACTCCACATGTTAGGGGAATGCAGATGTGATCCACACACCACATTGAGTAAACCTGGTTTAGTTAAAGAAGTTGAAAAAAGGGTCGGAGAGATGGCTCAGTGGTTAAGAGCATTGCCTGCTCTTCCAAAGATCAGAAGTTCTATTCCTGGACATCACATAATTGCTTCAAAACGAGGTTTGGTGCCCTCTACTGGAAGCAGAAGGAAGAGGCAGGAGAGATGTCTTGGTGGTTAAGAGCATGCCTGCTGAGTTTGATGAGGCCAAGAGCAGACAAACAGCCAGGGTCCAGGTTGTTGGGACTGAATCAGGCAAAATATTTTGTTAGGATAATAAGGACTCACAGCTCTATAACCATGAGCCAGCATGCTTCAGAGACACCACCAAGCAGAGCAAGAAAGGATGGTTAGAAGAAGAAAATACTAGCATGTTCATGTGCCTGAAGAAGAACTCGCATCCAAGACATACAAAGGAACAAACACCAACAAAAGCTTAACCAATTTAAAGCCAGTGAAACAATTTGTCTAGACCTCCACTATGAGGTACACGAATTGCCAACAGATCCATGGAGACCCCTGTACTTCAAATGTTAGGAAAATGCAGATGTGATCCACACATCACTGAGTACATCTTGTTTAGGTAAAGAAGTAGAAAAAGGGGTTGGAGAGATGGCTCAGTGTTTAAGAGCATTTCGTGCTCTTTCATCCTCCTGTATTCAATTTCAAGCAACCACATAATGGCTCACAACCATCTGCACTGAGGTCTTGTGGTTTTTATTGGATGCAGAAAGAAGCGCTCGAGAGTTAGCTCAGTGCTTACGAATACTGGCTGCCCTTCTAAAGGTCAGAAGTTTGATTCCTGGCAACCAGAGTTTTGCTCTCAAAATGAGATTTGGTGCCATCTACTGGCAACAGAAGGAATAGGCAGGAGAGATGGCTCAGTGCTTAAGAGCATTGCCTGCTGAGTTTGATGAGGCCAAGTACAGACATAGAGTCAAGGCCAAGGCCAGGGCCCATGTTATTGTGACTGAATTAGGCAAATTTTTTTTAGGATGTTAAAGACTCACAGCTCTATAACCGTGAGACAGCGTGCTTCCGAGACAACACTAAGGAGAGTAAGGCAAGATGGCTAGAAGAAGAAAACACTGGCATGTTCACGTGCCTTAAGGAGAACTCACATCCAAGACAATCAAAGGACTACAAACACCAGCAATATGTTATCCAATTTAAATCCAGAGAAACAATTTATGCTGACCTCCTCTATGAGGTACATGAACAGCTAATAGGTCCATGGAGATCCCTGTACTCCACATGTTAGGAGAATGCAGATGTGATCCACACACCACATTGAGTAAACCTGGTTTAGTTAAAGAAGTTGAAAAACGGGGTGGACAGATGGCTCAGTGGTTAAGAGCATTGCCTGCTCTTCCAAAGATCAGAAGTTCGATTCCTGGACATCACATAATTGCTTCAAAATGAGTGTTGGTGCCCTCTACTGGAAGCAGAAGGAAGAGGCAGGAGAGATGTCTTGGTGGTTAAGAGCATGCCTGCTGATTTTGATGAGGCCAAGTGCAGACATACAGCCAGGGCCCAGGTTGTTGGGACTGACTCAGGCAAAACATTTTGTTAGGATAATAAATACTCACAGCTCTATCACCATGAGCCAGCATGCTTCAGAGACACCACAAAGCAGAGTAAGGCAAGATGGTTAGAAGAAGAAAATACTAGCATGTTCATGTGCCTGAAGAAGAACTCACATCCAAGACATACAAAGGACTACAAACACCAGAAAAATGTTAACCAATTTAAAGCCAGTGAAACAATTTGTCTACACCTCCTCTATGTGGTACACGAATGGCCAACAGATCCATCGATACCCCTGGACTTCAAATGTTCGGATAATGCAGATGTGATCCACACATCATTGAGTACATCTGGTTTAGGTAAAGAAGTAGAAAAATGGGTTGGAGAGATTGCTCAGTGTATAAGAGCATTTCGTGCTCTTTCTTCCTCCTGTATTCAATTTCAAGCAAGCACATAATGGCTCACAACCATCTGCACTGAGGTCTTGTGCCCTCTTTTGGATGCAGAAAGAAGTGCTTGAGAGTTAGCTCAGTGGTTAGGAATTCTGGCTGCCCTTCTAAAGGTCAGAAGTTCGATTCCTGGCAACCACAGTTTTGCTCTCAAAATGAGATTTGGTTCCATCTACTGGCAACAGAAGGAAGAGGCAGGACAGATGGCTCAGTGCTTAAGAGCATTGCCTGCTGAGTTTGATGAGGCCAAGTGCAGACCTAGAGTCAGGGCAAAGGCCAAGGCCCACGTTATTTTGACTGAATTAGGCAAACGTTTTTTTAGGATGTTAAAGAATCACAGCTCTGTCACCATGAGACAGCGTGCTTCAGAGACAACACTAAGGGGAGTAAGGCAAGATGGCAAGAAGAAGAAAACACTGACATGTTCATGTGCCTTAAAGAGAACTCACATCCAAGACAATCAAAGGACTACAACCACCAGCAAAATGTTAACCAATTTAAATCCAGAGAAACAATTTATCCTGACCTCCACTTTGAGGTACATAAACAACCAATAGGTCCATGGAGACCCCTATACTCCACATGTTAGGAGAATGCAGATGTGATCCACACACCACATTGAGTAAACCTGGTTTAGTTAAAGAAGTTGAAAAACGGGTCGGAGAGATGGCTCAGTGGTTAAGAGCATTGCCTGCTCTTCCAAAGATCAGAAGTTCGATTCCTGGACATCACATAATTGCTTCAAAATGAGGTTTGGTGCCCTCTACTGGAAGCAGAAGGAAGAGGCAGGAGAGATGTGTTGGTGGTTAAGAGCATGCCTGCTGAGTTTGATGAGGCCAAGTGCAGACATACAGCCAGGGCCCAGGTTGTTGGGACTGAATCAGACAAAATATTTTGTTAGGATAATAAAGACTCACAGCTCTATCACCATGAGCCAGCATGCTTCAGAGACACCACAAAGCAGAGTAAGGCAAGATGGTTAGAAGAAGAAAATACTAGCATGTTCATGTGCCTTTAGAAGAACTCACATCCAAGACATACAAAGGAACAAACACCAACAAAAGCTTAACCAATTTAAAGCCAGTGAAACAATTTGTCTAGACCTCCTCTATGAGGTACACGAATGGCCAACAGATCCATGGAGACCCCTGTACTTCAAATGTGAGGAAAATGCAGATGTGATCCAAACATCATTGAGTACATCTGGTTTAGGTAAAGAAGTAGAAAAACGGGTTGGAGAGATGGCTCAGTGTTTAAGAGCATTTCGTGCTCTTTCATCCTCCTGTATTCAATTTCAAGCAACCACATAATGGCTCACAACCATCTGCACTGAGCTCTTCTGCCCTTTTTTGGATGCAGAAAGAAGCACTCGACAGATAGCTCAGTGGTTAAGAATACTAGCTGCCTTTCTAAAGGTCAGAAGTTCGATTCCTGGCAACCACAGTTTTGCTCTCAAAATGAGATTTGGTGCCATCTACTGGCAACAGAAGGAAGAGGCAGGAGAGATGGCTCAGTGCTTAAGAGCATTGCCTGCTGAGTTTGATGAGGCCAAGTGCAGACATAGAGTCAATGCATAGGCCAGGGCCCACGTTATTGTGACTGAATTAGGCAAACGGTTTTAGGATGTTAAAGACTCACAACTCTATCACCATGAGCCAACACTAAGGAGAGTAAGGCAAGATGGCTAGAAGAAGAAAACACTGGCATGTTCATGTGCCTTAAAGAGAACTCACATCCAAGACAATCAAAGGACTACAAACACCAGCAAAATGTTTACCAATTTAAAGCCAGAGAAACAATTTTGCTGACCTCCTTTATGAGGTACAAGAACAGCCAATAGGTCCATGGAAACCCCTGTACTCCACATGTTAGGGGAATGCAGATGTGATCCACACACCACATTGAGTAAACCTGGTTTAGTTAAAGAAGTTGAAAAACGGGTCGGAGAGATGGCTCATTGCCTGCTCTTCCAAAGATCAGAAGTTCGATTCCTGGACATCACATAATTGCTTCAAAATGAGGTTTGGTGCCCTCTCCTGGAAGCAGAAGGAAGAGGCAGGAGAGATGTCTTGGTGCTCAAGAGCATGCCTGCTGATTTTGATGAGGCCAAGTGCAGACATACAGCCAGGGCCCAGGTTGTTGGGACTGAATCAGGCAAAACATTTTGTTAGGATAATAAAGACTCACAGCTCTATCACCATGATCCAGCACACTTGAGAGACACCACCAAGCAGAGTAAGGCAAGATGGTTAGAAGATGAAAATACTAGCATGTTCCTGTGCCTGAAGAAGAACTCACATCCAAGACATACAAAGGAACAAACACCAACAAAAGCTTAACCAATTAAAGCCAGTGAAACAATTTGTCTAGACCTCCTCTATGAGGTACACGAATTGCCAACAGATCCATGGAGACCCCGTACTTCAAATGCTAGGAAAATGCAGATGTGATCCACACATCATTGAGTACATCTGGTTTAGGTAAAGAAGTAGAAAAACGGGTTGGAGAGATGGCTCAGTGTTTAAGAGCATTTCGTGCTCTTTCATCCTCCTGTATTCAATTTCAAGCGACCACATAATGGCTCACAACCATGTGCACTGAGGTCTTGCGCCCTCTTTTGGGTGCAGAAAGAAGCGCTCGAGAGATAGCTCAGTGGTTAAGAATCCTGGCTGCCCTTCTAAAGGTCAGAAGTTCGATTCCTGGCAACCACAGTTTTGCTCTCAAAATGAGATTTGGTGCCATCTACTGGCAACAGAAGGAAGAGGCAGGAGAGATGGCTCAGTGCTTAAGAGCATTGCCTGCTGAGTTTGATGAGGCCAAGTGCAGACATAGGGTCAGGGCAAAGGCCAGGGCCCACGTTATTGTGACTGAATTAGGCAAACGTTTTTTTAGGATGTTAAAGACTCACAGCTCTGTCACCAAGAGACAGCGTGCTTCAGAGACAACACTAAGGAGAGTAAGGCAAGATGGCTAGAAGAAGAAAACACTGGCATGTTCATGTGCCTTAAAGAGAACTCACATCCAAGACAATCAAAGGACTACAAACACGAGCAAAATGTTAACCAATTTAAAGCCAGAGAAACAATTTATCCTGTCCTCCTCTATGAGGTACATGAACAGCCAATAGGTCCATGGAGACCCCTGTACTCCACATGTTAGGGGAATGCAGATGTGATCCACACACCACATTGAGTAAACCTGGTTTAGTTAAAGAAGTTGAAAAACGGGTCGGAGAGATGGCTCAGTGGTTAAGAACATTGCCTGCTCTTCCAAAGATCAGAAATTCGATTCCTGGACAGCACATAATTGCTTCAAAATGAGGTTTTGTGCCCTCTACTGGAAGCAGAAGGAAGAGGCAGGAGAGATGTCTTGGTGGTTAAGAGCATGCCTGCTGAGTTTGATGAGGCCAAGTGCAGACATACAGCCAGGGCCCAGGTTGTTGGGACTGAATCAGGCAAAACATTTTGTTAGGATAATAAAGACTCACAGCTCTATCACCATGAGCCAGCATGCTTCAGAGACACCACCAAGCAGAGTAAGGCAAGATGGTTAGAAGAAGAAAATACTAGCATGTTCGTGTGACTGAAGAAGAACTCACATCCAAGACATACAAAGGAACAAACACCAACAAAAGCTTAACCAATTTAAAGCCAGTGAAACAATTTGTCTAGACCTCCTCTATGAGGTACACGAATTGCCAACAGATCCATGGAGACCCCGTACTTCAAATGCTAGGAAAATGCAGATGTGATCCACACATCATTGAGTACATCTGGTTTAGGTAAAGAAGTAGAAAAACGGGTTGGAGAGATGGCTCAGTGTTTAAGAGCATTTCGTGCTCTTTCATCCTCCTGTATTCAATTTCAAGCGACCACATAATGGCTCACAACCATGTGCACTGAGGTCTTGCGCCCTCTTTTGGGTGCAGAAAGAAGCGCTCGAGAGATAGCTCAGTGGTTAAGAATCCTGGCTGCCCTTCTAAAGGTCAGAAGTTCGATTCCTGGCAACCACAGTTTTGCTCTCAAAATGAGATTTGGTGCCATCTACTGGCAACAGAAGGAAGAGGCAGGAGAGATGGCTCAGTGCTTAAGAGCATTGCCTGCTGAGTTTGATGAGGCCAAGTGCAGACATAGGGTCAGGGCAAAGGCCAGGGCCCACGTTATTGTGACTGAATTAGGCAAACGTTTTTTTAGGATGTTAAAGACTCACAGCTCTGTCACCAAGAGACAGCGTGCTTCAGAGACAACACTAAGGAGAGTAAGGCAAGATGGCTAGAAGAAGAAAACACTGGCATGTTCATGTGCCTTAAAGAGAACTCACATCCAAGACAATCAAAGGACTACAAACACGAGCAAAATGTTAACCAATTTAAAGCCAGAGAAACCATTTATCCTGTCCTCCTCTATGAGGTACATGAACAGCCAATAGGTCCATGGAGACCCCTGTACTCCACATGTTAGGGGAATGCAGATGTGATCCACACACCACATTGAGTAAACCTGGTTTAGTTAAAGAAGTTGAAAAACGGGTCGGAGAGATGGCTCAGTGGTTAAGAACATTGCCTGCTCTTCCAAAGATCAGAAATTCGATTCCTGGACAGCACATAATTGCTTCAAAATGAGGTTTTGTGCCCTCTACTGGAAGCAGAAGGAAGAGGCAGGAGAGATGTCTTGGTGGTTAAGAGCATGCCTGCTGAGTTTGATGAGGCCAAGTGCAGACATACAGCCAGGGCCCAGGTTGTTGGGACTGAATCAGGCAAAACATTTTGGTAGGATAATAAAGACTCACAGCTCTATCACCATGAGCCAGCATGCTTCAGAGACACCACCAAGCAGAGTAAGGCAAGATGGTTAGAAGAAGAAAATACTAGCATGTTCGTGTGACTGAAGAAGAACTCACATCCAAGACATACAAAGGAACAAACACCAACAAAAGCTTAACCAATTTAAAGCCAGTGAAACAATTTGTCTAGACCTCCTCTATGAGGTACACGAATGGCCAACAGATCCATGGAGACCCCTGGACTTCAAATGTTAGGAAAATGCAGATGTGATCCACACATCATTGAGTACAGCTGGTTTAGGTAAAGAAGTAGAAAAACGGGTTGTAGAGATGGCTCAGTGTTTAAGAGCATTTCGTGCTCTTTCATCCTCCTGTATTCAATTTCAAGCAACCACATAATGGCTCACAACTGCCGCGCCAGCGCGGGCTAGAATCAAGAGTCTCGGCGGAGGGTATCCAGGTTGATTGAATACACAGAGCAGCAGGTTGAGGTGGAACAGCTTTCTTTATTGTCTGCTGGGCTGGTTTTATAACATGGCACCAAATGAGGAGCGGGCTGCGAAGGGACTGTAACCTGACCCTGGCAGGGATCAAGGACCGGTCACCATGCACTCAAAATTCCTTCCTTCCCTGCTCCTGGAGCAGAGGGAATTTATTATGTTTTCCTTGCAGATAAGCACCTCAAATGGGGGCAGGGCTATCCACTCGGGGCTGCAATTCCCACAATTCCCCCTACTTTATTTTATAATGAGGGATCCTGTCTTAGGTCCTGTGAGAGAAGTACCTTCCCTTACCCGTCATAGGGCCCCCGATGCCCTGTCTTAGGTGGGGGGTCTCCCCACAGGTTGCCTGTCCTTGGAGGCCCTCATTTTTTCAGCATCTGTAGCCACACCTCATGACTTCTGGGAGAGTCATGCGCCAGACTGAGTAACACCTGACGGTGGGCAAGCTCAGTCAGAGTGAAGATGTTTAAGACTCGTTTTAAGAGGAGCAGGCCTACTGCCACCCCTACTAGTCCCAAGATCCCCAGGGATAAGGCACCTCCCCATCGCTGTGCCCAACCCCCAATCTGGGCCATGGTATTCCACCATCCCTCAGCAGATACAGGTTCAACACGAGTTTCATTAATTGCAATAATTTGATGTACCAAAGAGTGGGTAAAGTTTACAAAGGAATCATTCCAATGTCCCCTAAGGTACGCATTAAGGCGTTGCACCTCAAAGGACATATTTTTCACTTCCATAAGGGTCACACAGGCAGAATGATAAAAATGAGAACAAGAGGCTTGTTGCACCATCCACAACACATTAATCTGTTCCTGTAATAAGGCTGTTTGCTGATTTAAATTTAACATCCCCAACTGAATATGTGAGTTAATAGTATTTTGAGTTTCTAAGGCCTGGGTAACACGGGCAGCAAGAGTGTTAACAGTCTCTGCAGTAGCTGCACTCTAGGACATGGTGATTCCTGCAATGGTGGCAGCTGTGGCTGATATGGCGATAGCTGCGATGACTGCGGCGGTGATCCCAAAGTCTCTTCTTTCTCTATACAAGATAAGCTCTCGTCCATCATGTGGGTATTCTACCACCAGGGGAACCAGGGCAGGAATCCTCACCATCAGCACGGACTCATCCATCGGGGACCAGCAGTTGCTCAAAAGGCAGGATCTGGAAGAACAATTAAGGACACCATCCTCCCCGACCGACCCATTAAAGGAGACAAACATAAAGGGAGGTAGAACACAAGCTAGGCTGACAATAGAGAAATTCATTCCCGCTGCATAATTAATCTGGAGGGAGGTTTCAAAGATGTCCGATGTGTTCATCGGGCTGTGGCATTGAAGGCCAAGCCCCTTTGAAGGGCTAAAGGTCTAATATCTGTACATGCACGAGGGCCACAGAGAAACATGCCTGCGAACGTAGGTGAAACTCCTGCCATATTTGGATTTCTATAGGAATAATCAAAGGCCCCTCCCAAGGAGTTTTTAAAGGTAGGTCGGTGACCAAACCACCATAAATATTTATCTCCCTCCAATTTCCAGGGTTCCTTAGGAGCACAATTTCCCCAAGGCAATGGTAAATATAATTTGAAGGATTGTGGCGTCTTCCAACATAAGGGAGCTGGTCTCGGAGGGGTAGGGAGTCCAGAAACATTTCTTTTAAAATTTATTGGGTAAAAGATATCTCTCAATCCAAAACAGGGATGCCCAGAAGAATTAGAAGAAAAGTCTCCCAGAGAATAATTACTAAGGACCACATATGGCCCAGAAAGGGAGACACTAGGCATCTCTGAAATATTGTTAATCCTCTGGAAGCAGAGGGCATGAGATATATCAAACGTTAAATTACCCAGTGAGGATCTTTCTAATGCTGTATTTGCTGCAGGAACTCCCAAGGTATAATTGGTGGAGTAAAAGGATGGAAAAACAGAGCTTATTTTACTTACTGGCATCAGTATGGGTGGATTCCTCACCAGTGCCCATCTCAGGCCTCCCTCGATGTTCTTCACTTGAACCCATATTATCAGGGCCAGTACAACCCGACTCCACCGGCCGAACATTCCGCTCTGGCACCCAGATGGGTTTTTTGTTTCCTGGAGGGAAGACACAAATGGCTCCCCTCACCCTAGCCAGCATAGGTGTGGGTGATTGCCATTGTCCCGTGATACTATCCTTCCATATAACCCAGCCCAGAGATTGGGAGGGTTACTGCCAATGTCTTTCCATTGCTGATAGACCTTGTTTATCTACTGTTAGAAAATTAAAAATGTATAAAATTGTAGATAATTGGGTATTTGGGGAGGTGATATACTCCCCCTTCTTTATTTTACAAAAGAACTGTTTAAGGGTAGCATGCGTGCGCTCCACTATGGCCTGACCTGTGGGATTATGTGGAATTCCAAAGGTATGTGTAATTTGTTGTTCTTGGCAAAATTTTGCAAACCGTTGGCTGGTATAAGCCGGTCCGTTGTCTGTTTTGAGAAAGTCTGGGATGCCCATATAGGCAAAAGCCTGTAGACAATGGGCAATAACATCCTTAATCTTTTCCCCTGAATGTAGGGAGGCATAAATTACCTTCGAATAAGTATCTATAGAGACATGTAAAAATTTAAGTCTGCCAGCTTGGGACAAATGGGTAACATCTATCTGCCAAAGGTGGTTAGGACGGAGGCCTCGAGGATTAACACTTTCATTGGGGGCATTATGAAATGGAGCACAAGCTGGACATTGGGACGTGATTTGAGTAGCCGTGGCTAAAGAACAGCCAGAGTGAAACTTTAGAGAAGAGGCATTTAAATGATACTTTTCATGAAGATGACGGGCTCGTTGTTCCTCAGAAAGGAACAATGCCATTGGGTGGGTGAGGGAATCAGCAAGCTTATTTCCCTCTGCCAAGGGCCCTGGCAAATCAGTATGGGCCCAAATGTGACCAACAAAGGCAGGAAACACTCTTTGGCATATAAGACTCTGTAGCTGAACCAAAAGGTGGAAAACCTGAGAGGTAGGTAATATGTATGCTGAAGTTTCCAATGGCCCGACAATTCTTGCCACATATATACTATCAGTATACAAGTTGAAGGGTTGATCCTTGAAAAGAGAAAAGGCCATAAGGCAGGCCGTGAGTTCTGCAGCTTGGGCAGAAATTGGACCTAGGGGCTGCTTTTCTTTAATTGAATCAGAAACTACCACTGCATAGCCCTTGGAAGAACCATCAGTGAACACTGAGTGCACTCCTTTAAGGGGGGAAGTTTTAATAATTTTTGGAAAAATAACAGGATGATTCTTAAAAAAGGAAATTAAACGGGAATCAGGATAATGGTTATCAAAAATGGCTCCAGTGGTGGTGATGAACAAGGTCCATCCATCTTGAACCCTCTGTAGCCTTGCTATTTCTTCCTTTGATAAGGGATTAGAAATTTATTTGGGATCCTGCCAAAAACTTGTAAACTAAAATCATATGCCTTCCATAGGAGCTGTAGCACCATTTCATAATATGGAGTCACCACCTTCTTAGGGGAAGCAGGTAAATGTAGCCAATAAATTGGTCCCCTTTGCCAAAAAACTCCAGTAGGAGAAAATTGTGAAGAAAAGACCATGAAATAAAAAGGGCAGTCATAATTGAGGCGGCGGAGATGTGCTCGCTCAAGAGCATTAAGCAAGGCATATAGGACTTCTTTTGCCACTGGAGTCATGATCCTGGGGGAGGCAGGGGAAGGGTCCCCAGGCAGCATGTCATAAAGGGGCTTAAGAGCTCCTGTAGGAATGGAAAGGGGGAACGGATCCACTGAACATCTCCCAATAATCTCTGCCAGTCATGGAGGGTCCGCAAATGGGAGCAATCCAGCTGCAGTCTCTGAGGCTGAAGCCCAATGGATTGGATTTGAAAGCCCAGATAGGAATAGGGCGGTTGCATCTGCACTTTCTCTGGGGCCAAAATGAACCCATGTCCCTCTAGAAGGGTCTGTAACTCTGCAAACATTAACAAACTTTCCTCTTTTGTTGGTACTGCCAGAAGTATATCATTTATATAAAGGACACTATGGAAGGAGGAAAACTTAAGCCAAAGTGGATCCAAAGAAGCTGCAACATATATTTGACAAATTGAAGGACTGGCAGCCCAGTCCTGGATTGTTAGGGTCAGGAATTTTTATAACAGGGGCAATCACTGGGCAGCACTTAACGCCTCTGCGGGGAGCCTCCTCCTAGAGCCTCCTCGAGCCCAACTAAGTGGGAGGGGCCAGAGAGGTCCCGAACTGGTCAGAAAGAGGATAGGGAGGGGGCTTGTCCTGCTCCCCAGAGGTCCCCTTTGTCTTTTCTTTTAAATGGGCCCTGCGTAATTCCCGTAATTCCCGCTGCAGCGCTGCGATTTCTCCCTCCAAAACTTCTTCTTCTGAACCTGTTGATTCCCCCAAGCTCTCTTCAAAATCAGACAAAGAAGGGTAGAGGCGTGTTTGAGCCGAAGAAATTTGCTTGGGGCGAGCCCCTAAGCTCTCAGACGAAACTTGGTCCTGGGATTCACTTCCCTCCCCCTTGTCTGGAGGTTTTCACTTTCTTTTAATCTTTCTCTTTTCTACCTTGTCGGGCCTCCCCTCAGCAGGCTGAGAGAGCAGTTCGGCCTCTGTTTCAGAGGCATTATCAGAACAAAGGGAAGCCTTAGTCTCACTATCTTGGATCTCAGATAACACCTCTTTTGTTGCTTCCAAAGCCTGCTTAACCCGGACTTTCTCTGTAAGCAAAGCATCCCTGATTAGTCTCCAAAGGGAGAACGTGGCCATTGGTAGGGCTTCAGGCCCCTCCTTTCTCAACGTTTTCTGAAGATCCCCGCGGACCGGTTCCCATTCAGAAATATTGAGGGCTCCACTGGTGACGAACCAGGGACTCCATGTCTCTATAGTTTTAATAAAATCTTCAAAAGTCTTAGTTTTTACAGCTGCTCCCTGCTCTTTCAATAATCTCTTTAACTGAAACTTTAACTCTGATTTACTTGTAATATTACCCATATTAATTAATTAATTAATTAACATTCCTTTATATAATTAATTCCCCAATGCATCCCAGCCGGCTTACGGGATGACCCAGTCCACTGTACCTCACTTTCTGATCTCGGTTGGGACCTCCAGTTGCCGCGCCAGCGCGGGCTGGAACCAAGAGTCTCAGCGGAAGGTGTCCAGGTTGAATGAATACACAGAGCAGCAGGTTGAGGTGGAACAGCTTTCTTTATTGTCTGCTGGGCTGGTTTTATAACATGGCACCAGATGAGGAGGGGGCTGCGAAGGGACTGTAACCTGACCCTGGCAGGGATCAAGGACCGGTCACAATGCACTAAAAATTCCTTCCTTCCCTGCTCCAGGAGCAGAGGGAATTTATTATGTTTTCCTTGCAGATAAGCACCTCAAATGGGGGCAGGGCTATCAACTCGGGGCTGCAATTCCCACACACAACCATCTGCACTGAGGTCTTGTGCCCTCTTTTGGATGCGGAAAGAAGTGCTCGAGACATAGCTCAGTGGTTAAGAATCCTGGCTGCCCTTCTAAAGGTCAGAAGTTCGATTACTGGCAACCACAGTTTTGTCTCAAAATGAGATTTGGTGCCATCTACTGGCAACAGAAGGAAGAGGCAGGAGAGATGGCTCAGTGCTTAAGAGCATTGCCTGCTGAGTTTGATGAGGCCAAGTGCAGACATACAGTCAGGGCAAAGACCAGGGCCCACGTTATTGTGACTGAATTAGGCAAACATTTTTTTAGGATGTTAAAGACTCACAGCTCTATCACCATGAGACAACGTGCTTCAGAGACAACACTAAGGAGAATAAGGCAAGATGGCTTGAAGAAGAAAACACTGGCATGTTCATGTGCCTTAAAGAGAACTCATATCTAAGACAATCAAAGGACTACAAACACCAGCAAAATGTTAACCAATTTAAAGCCAGAGAAACAATTTATCCTGAGCTCCTCTATGAGGTACATGAACAGCCAATAGGTCCATGGAGACCCCTGTACTCCGCATGTTAGGGGAATGCAGATGTGATCCACACACCACATTGAGTAAACCTGGTTTAGTTAAAGAAGTTGAAAAACGGACGGAGAGATGCCTCAGTGGATAAGAGCATTGCCTGCTCTTCCAAAGATCAGAAGTTCGATTCGTGAACATCACATAATTGCTTCAAAATGAGGTTTGGTGCCCTCTACTGGAAGCAGAAGGAAGAGGCAGGAGAGATGTCTTGGTGCTTAAGAGCATGCCTGCTGAGTTTGATGAGGCCAAGTGCAGACATACAGCCAGGGCCCAGGTTGTTGGGACTGACTCAGGCAAAATATTTTGTTAGGATAATAAAGACTCACAACTCTATCACCATGAGCCAGCATGCTTCAGAGACACCACCAAGCAGAGTAAGCCAAGATGGTGAGAAGAAGAAAATACCAGCATGTTCATGTGCCTGAAGAAGAACTCACATCCAAGACATACAAAGGAACAAACACCAACAAAAGCTTAACCAATTTAAAGCCAGTGAAACAATTTGTCTAGACCTCCTCTATGAGGTACACGAATGGCCAACAAATCCATGGAGACCCCTGTACTTCAAATGTTAGGAAAATGCAGATGTGATCCACACATCATTGAGTACATCTGGTTTAGGTAAAGAAGTAGAAAAACGGGTTGGAGAGATGGCTCAGATTTAAGAGCATTTCGTGCTCTTTCATCCTCCTGTATTCAATTTCAAGCAACCACATAATGGCTCACAACCATCTGCACTCAGGTCTTGTGCCCTCTTTTGGATGCAGAAAGAAGCGCTCGAGAGATAGTTCAGTGGTTAAGAATCCTGGCTGCCCTTCTAAAGGTCAGAAGTTCGATTCTTGGCAACCACAGTTTTGCTCTCAAAATGAGATTTGGTGCCATCTACTGGCAACAGAAGGAAGAGGCAGGAGAGATGGTTCAGTGCTTAAGAGCATTGCCTGCTGAGTTTGATGAGGCCAAGTGCAGACATAGAGTCAGGGCAAAGGCCAGGGCCCACCTTATTGTGACTGAATTAGGCAAAAGTTTTTTTAGGATGTTAAAGACTCACAGCTCTATCACCATGAGACAACGTGCTTCAGAGACAACACTAAGGAGAGTAAGGCAAGATGGCTAGAAGAAGAAAACACTGGCATGTTCATGTGCCTTAAAGTGAACTCACATCAAGACAATCAAAGGACTACAAACACCAGCAAAACGTTAACCAATTTAAAGCCAGAGAAACAATTTATCCTGACCTCCTCTATGAGGTACATGAACAGCCAATAGTTCCATGGAGACCCCTGTACTCCGCATGTTAGGGGAATGCAGATGTGATCCACACACCACATTGAGTAAACCTGGTTTAGTTAAAGAAGTTGAAAAACGGACCGAGAGATGCCTCAGTGGATAAGAGCATTGCCTGCTCTTCCAAAGATCAGAAGTTCGATTCGTGAACATCACATAATTGCTTCAAAATGAGGTTTGGTGCCCTCTACTGGAAGCAGAAGGAAGAGGCAGGAGAGATGTCTTGGTGCTTAAGAGCATGCCTGCTGAGTTTGATGAGGCCAAGTGCAGACATACAGCCAGGGCCCAGGTTGTTGGGAATGAATCAGGCAAAATATTTTGTTAGGATAATAAAGACTCACAACTCTATCACCATGAGCCAGCATGCTTCAGAGACACCACCAAGCAGAGTAAGCCAAGATGGTGAGAAGAAGAAAATACCAGCATGTTCATGTGCCTGAAGAAGAACTCACATCCAAGACATACAAAGGAACAAACACCAACAAAAGCTTAACCAATTTAAAGCCAGTGAAACAATTTGTCTAGACCTCCTCTATGAGGTACACGAATGGCCAACAGATCCATGGAGACCCCTGTACTTCAAATGTTAGGAAAATGCAGATGTGATCCACACATCATTGAGTACATCTGGTTTAGGTAAAGAAGTAGAAAAACGGGTTGGAGAGATGGCTCAGTGTTTAAGAGCATTTCGTGCTCTTTCATCCTCCTGTATTCAATTTCAAGCAACCACATAATGGCTCACAACCATCTGCACTGAGGTCTTGTGCCCTCTTTTGGATGCAGAAAGAAGCGCTCGAGAGATAGCTCAGTGGTTAAGAATCCTGGCTGCCCTTCTAAAGGTCAGAAGTTCGATTCTTGGCAACCACAGTTTTGCTCTCAAAATGAGATTTGGTGCCATCTACTGGCAACAGAAGGAAGAGGCAGGAGAGATGGTTCAGTGCTTAAGAGCATTGCCTGCTGAGTTTGATGAGGCCAAGTGCAGACATAGAGTCAGGGCAAAGGCCAGGGCCCACCTTATTGTGACTGAATTAGGCAAAAGTTTTTTTAGGATGTTAAAGACTCACAGCTCTATCACCATGAGACAACGTGCTTCAGAGACAACACTAAGGAGAGTAAGGCAAGATGGCTAGAAGAAGAAAACACTGGCATGTTCATGTGCCTTAAAGAGAACTCACATCCAGACAATCAAAGGACTACAAACACCAGCAAAACGTTAACCAATTTAAAAGCAGAGAAACAATTTATCCTGACCTCCTCTATGAGGTACATGAACAGCCAATAGGTCCATGGAGACCCCTGTACTCCACATGTTAGGGGAATGCTGATGTGATCCACACACCACATTGAGTAAACCTGGTTTAGTTAAAGAAGTTGAAAAACGGGTCGGAGAGATGGCTCAGTGGTTAAGAGCATTTCCTGCTCTTCCAAAGATCAGAAGGTTGAATCCTGGACATCACATAATTGCTTCAAAATGAGGTTTGGTGCCCTCTCCTGGAAGCAGAAGGAAGAGACAGGAGAGATGTCTTGGTGCTTAAGAGCATGCCTGCTGAGTTTGATGAGGCCAAGTGCAGACATACAGCCAGGGCCCAGGTTGTTGGGACTGAATCAGGCAAAAGATTTTGTTATGATAATAAAGACTCACAGCTCTATCACCATGAGCCAGCATGCTTCAGAGACACCACCAAGCAGAGTAAGGCAAGATGGTTAGAAGAAGAAAATACCAGCATGTTCATGTGCATGAAGAAGAACTCACATCCAAGACATACAAAGGAACAAACACCAACAAAAGCTTAACCAAATTAAAGCCATTGAAACAATTTGCCTAGACCTCCTCTATGAGGTACACGAATGGCCAACAGATCCATGGAGACCCCTGTACTTCAAATGTTAGGAAAATGCAGATGTGATCCACACATCATTGAGTACATCTGGTTTAGGTAAAGAAGTAGAAAAACGGGTTGGAGAGATGGCTCAGTGTTTAAGAGCATTTCGTGCTCTTTCATCCTCCTGTATTCAATTTCAAGCAACCACATAATGGCTCACAACCATCTGCACTGAGGTCTTGTGCCCCCTTTTGGAAGCTGAAAGAAGCGCTCGAGAGATAGCTCAGTGGTTAAGAATCCTGGCTGCCCTCCTAAAGGTCAGAAGTTCGATTCCTGGCAACCACAGTTTTGATCTCAAAAGGAGATTTGGTGTCATCTACTGGCAACAGAAGGAAGAGGCAGGAGAGATGACTCAGTGCTTAAGAGCACTGCCTGCTGAGTTTGATGAGGCCAAATGCAGACATAGATTTAGGGCAAAGCCAGGGCCCACCTTATTGTGACTGAATTAGGCAAACGTTTTTTTAGGATGTTAAATACTCACAGCTCTATCACCATGAGACAACGTGCTTCAGAGACAACACTAAGGAGAGTAAGGCAAGATGGCTAGAAGAAGAAAACACTGGCATGTTCATGTGCATTAAAGAGAACTCACATCAAAGACAAACAAAGGACTACAAACACCAGCAAAATGTTAACCAATTTAAAGCCAGAGAAACAATTTATCCTGACCTCCTCTATGAGATACATGAACAGCCAATAGGTCCAAGGAGACCCCTGTACTCCACATGTTAGGGGAATGCAGATGTGATCCACACACCACATTGAGTAATCCTAGTTTAGTTCAAAAGTTGAGAAACGAGTAGGAGAGATGGCTCATTGCCTGCTCTTCCAAAGATCAGAAGCTCGATTCCTGGACATCACATTATTGCTTCAAAATGAGGTTTTGTGCCCTCTACTGGAAGCAGTAGGAAGAGGCAGGAGAGATGTCTTTGTGGTTAAGAGCATGCCTGCTGAGTTTGATGAGGCCAAGTGCAGTCATACAGCCAGGGCCCAGGTTGTAGGGACTGAATCAGGCAAAACATTTTGTTAGGATAATAAAGAGTCACAGCTCTATCACCATGAGCCAGCATGCTTCAGAGACACCACCAAGCAGAGTAAGGCAAGATGGTAAGAAGAAGAAAATACCAGCATGTTCATGTGCCTGAAGAAGAACTCACATCCAAGACATACAAAGGAACAAACACCAACAAAAGCTTAACCAATTTAAAGCCAGTGAAACAATTTGTCTAGACCTCCTCTAAGAGGTACACGAATGGCCAACAGATCCATGGAGACCCCTGTACTTCAAATGTTAGGAAAATGCAGATGTGATCCACACATCATTGAGTACATCTGGTTTAGGTAAAGAAGTAGAAAAACGGGTTGGAAAGATGGCTCAGTGTTTAAGAGCATTTCGTGCTCTTTCATCCTCCTGTATTCAATTTCAAGAAACCACATAATGGCTCAGAACCATCTGCACTGAGGTCTTGTGCCCTCTGTTGGGTGCAGAAAGAAGCGCTCGAGAGATAGCTCAGTGGTAAAGAATCCTGGCTGCCCTCCTAAAGGTCAGAAGTTCGATTCCTGGCAACCACAGTTTTGCTCTCAAAATGAGATTTGGTGCCACCAACTGGCAACAGAAGGAAGAGACAGGAGAGATGGCTCAGTGCTTAAGAGCATTCCCTCTGAGTTTGATGAGGCCAAGTGCAGACAGAGAGTGAGGGCAAAGGCCAGGGCCCACGTTATTGTGACTGAATTAGGCAAAAGTTTTTTTAGGATGTTAAAGACTCACAGCTCTATCACCATGAGACAACGTGCTTCAGAGACAACACTAAGGAGAGTAAGGCAAGATGGCTAGAAGAAGAAAACACTGGCATGTTCATGTGCCTTAAAGAGAACTCACATCCAAGACAATCAAAGGACTACAAACACCAGCAAAATGTTAACCAATTTAAAGCCATAGAAACAATTTATGCTGACCTCCTCTATGAAGAACATGAACAGCCAATAGGTCCAAGGAGACCCCTGTACTCCACATGTTAGGGGAATGCAGATGTGATCCATACACCACATTGAGTAAACCTGGTTTAGTTAAAGAAGTTGAAAAACGGGTCGGAGAGATGGCTCAGTGGTTAAGAGCATTGCCTGCTCTTCCAAAGATCAGAAGTTCGATTCGTGAACATCACATAATTGCTTCAAAATGAGGTTTGGTGCCCTCTACTGGAAGCAGAAGGAAGAGGCAGGAGAGATGTCTTGGTGCTTAAGAGCATGCCTGCTGAGTTTGATGAGGCCAAGTGCAGACATACAGCCAGGGCCCAGGTTGTTGGGAATGAATCAGGCAAAACATTTTGTTAGGATAATAAAGACTCACAACTCTATCACCATGAGCCAGCATGCTTCAGAGACACCACCAAGCAGAGTAAGCCAAGATGGTAAGAAGAAGAAAATACCAGCATGTTCATGTGCCTGAAGAAGAACTCATCCAAGACATACAAAGGAACAAACACCAACAAAAGCTTAACCAATTTAAAGCCAGTGAAACAATTTGTCTAGACCTCCTCTATGAGGTACACGAATGGCCAACAGATCCATGGAGACCCCTGTACTTCAAATGTTAGGAAAATGCAGATGTGATCCACACATCGTTGAGTACATCTGGTTTAGGTAAAGAAGTAGAAAAACGGGTTGGAGAGATGGCTCAGATTTAAGAGCATTTCGTGCTCTTTCATCCTCCTGTATTCAATTTCAAGCAACCACATAATGGCTCACAACCATCTGCACTGAGGTCTTGTGCCCTCTTTTGGATGCAGAAAGAAGCGCTCGAGGGATAGCTCAGTGGTTAAGAATCCTGGCTGCCCTTCTAAAGGTCAGAAGTTCGATTCTTGGCAACCACAGTTTTGCTCTCAAAATGAGATTTGGTGCCATCTACTGGCAAAAGAAGGAAGAGGCAGGAGAGATGGTTCAGTGCTTAAGAGCATTGCCTGCTGAGTTTGATGAGGCCAAGTGCAGACATAGAGTCAGGGCAAAGGCCAGGGCCCACCTTATTGTGACTGAATTAGGCAAACGTTTTTTTAGGATGTTAAAGACTCACAGCTCTATCACCATGAGACAACGTGCTTCAGAGACAACACTAAGGAGAGTAAGGCAAGATGGCTAGAAGAAGAAAACACGGGCATGTTCATGTGCCTTAAAGAGAACTCACATCCCGACAATCAAAGGACTACAAACACCAGCAAAATGTTAACCAATTTAAAGGCAGAGAAACAATTTATCCTGACCTCCTCTATGAGGTACATGAACAGCCAATAGGTCCATGGAGACCCCTGTACTCCACATGTTAGGGGAATGCTGATGTGATCCACACACCACATTGAGTAAACCTGGTTTAGTTAAAGAAGTTGAAAAACGGGTCGGAGAGATGGCTCAGTGGTTAAGAGCATTGCCTGCTCTTCCAAAGATCAGAAGTTCGATTCCTGGACATCACATAATTGCTTCAAAATGAGGTTGGGTCCCTCTACTGGAAGCAGAAGGAAGAGGCAGGAGAGATGTCTTGGTGCTTAAGAGCATGCCTGCTGAGTTTGATGAGGCGAAGTGCAGACATACAGCCAGGGCCCAGGTTGTTGGGACTGAATCAGGCAAAACATTTTTTTTTCTTTTTTGGTTTCTTGAGACAGGATTTCTCTGTAGCTTTGGAGCCTGTCTTGGAACTAGCTTTTGTAGCCCAGACTGGCCTCGACCTCACAGAGATCCATCAGCCTCTGCCTCCTGAGTGCTAGGATTAAAGGCGTGTGCCACCACAGGCTGGTGCCAGGCAAAACATTTTGTTAGGATAATAAAGACTCACAACTCTATCACCATGAGCCAGCATGCTTCAGAGACACCACCAAGCAGAGTAAGGCAAGAGCAAGATGGTTAGAAGAAGAAAATACAAGCATGTTCATGTGCGTGAAGAAGAACTCACATCCAAGACATACAAAGGAACAAACACCAACAAAAGTTTAACCAATTTAAAGCCAGTGAAACAATTTGTCTAGACCTCCTCTATGAGGTACACGAATGGCCAACAGATCCATGGAGACCCCTGTACTTCAAGTGTTAGGAAAATGCAGATGTGATCCACACATCATTGAGTACATCTGGTTTAGGTAAAGAAGTAGAAAAACGGGTTGGAGAGATGGCTCAGTGTTTAAGAGCATTTCGTGCTCTTTCATCCTCCTGTATTCAATTTCAAGCAACCACATAATGGCTCTCAACCATCTGCACTGAGGTCTTGTGCCCCCTTTTGGAAGCAGAAAGAAGCGATCGAGAGATAGCTCAGTGGTTAAGAATCCTGGCTGCCCTCCTAAAGGTCAGAAGTTCGATTCCTGGCAACCACAGATTTGATCTCAAAAGGAGATTTGGTGTCATCTACTGGCAACAGAAGGAAGAGGCAGGAGAGATTGCTCAGTGCTTAAGAGCACTACCTGCTGAGTTTGATGAGGCCAAGTGCAGACATAGATTCAGGGCAAAGCCAGGGCCCACTTTATTGTGACTGAATTAGGCAAACGTTTTTTTAGGATGTTAAAGACTCACAGCTCTATCACCATGAGACAACGTGCTTCAGAGACAACACTAAGGAGAGTAAGGCAAGATGGCTAGAAGAAGAAAACACTGGCATGTTCATGTGCCTTAAAGAGAACTCACATCCAAGACAATCAAAGGACTACAAACACCAGCAAGATGTTAACCAATTTAAAGCCAGAGATACAATTTATCCTGACCTCCTCTATGAGGTACATGAACAGCCAATAGGTCCATGGAGACCCCTGTACTCCACATGTTAGGGGAATGCAGATGTGATCCACACACCACATTGAGTAAACCTGGTTTAGTTAAAGAAGTGGAAAAACGGGTCGGAGAGATGGCTCAGTGGTTAAGAGCATTGCCTGCTCTTCCAAAGATCAGAAGTTCGATTCCTGGACATCACATAATTTCTTCAAAATGAGGTTTGGTGCCCTCTACTGGAAGCAGAAGGAAGAGGCAGGAGAGATGTCTTGGTGGTTAAGAGCATGCCTGCTGAGTTTGATGAGGCCAAGTGCAGACATACAGCCAGGGCCCAGGTTGTTGGGACTGAATCAGGCAAAACATTTTGTTAGGATAATAAAGACTCACAGCTCTATCACCATGAGCCAGCATGCTTCAGAGACAAAACCAAGCAGAGTAAGACAAGATGGTTAGAAGAAGAAAATACTAGCATGTTCATGTGCCTGAAGAAGAACTCACATCCAAGACATACAAAGGAACAAACACCAACAAAAGCTTAACCAATTTAAAGCCAGTGAAACAATTTGTCTAGACCTCCTCTATGAGGTACACGAATGGCCAACAGATCCATGGAGACCCCTGTACTTCAAATGTTAGGAAAATGCACATGTGATCCACACATCATTGAGTACATCTGGTTTAGGTAAAGAAGTAGAAAAACGGGTTGGAGAGATGGCTCAGTGTTTAAGAGCATTTCGTGCTCTGTCATCCACCTGTATTCAATTTCAAGCAACCACATAATGGCTCACAACCATCTGCACTGAGGTCTTGTGCCCTCTTTTGGGTGCAGAAAGAAGCGCTCGAGAGATAGCTCAGTGGTTAAGAATCCTGGCTGCCCTTCTAAAGGTCAGAAGTTCAATTCCTGGCAACCACAGTTTTGCTCTCAAAATGAGGTTTGGTGCCATCTACTGGCAACAGAAGGAAGAGGCAGGATAGACGGCTCAGTGCTTAAGAGCATTGCCTGCTGAGTTTGATGAGGCCAAGTACAGACATAGATTCAGGGCAAAGGCCAGGGCCCACGTTATTGTGACTGAATTAGGCAAACGTTTTTTTAGGATGTTAAAGACTCACAGCTCTATCACCATGAGACAACGTGCTTCAGAGACAACACTAAGGAGAGTAAGGCAAGATGGCTAGAAGAAGAAAACACTGGCATGTTCATGTGCCTTAAAGAGAACTCACACCCAAGACAATCAAAGGACTACAAACACCAGCAAAATGTTAACCAGTTTAAAGCCAGAGAAACAATTTATGCTGACCTCCTCTATGAGGTACATGAACAGCCATAGGTCCATGGAGACCCCTGTACTCCACATGTTAGGGGAATGCAGATGTGATCCACACACCACATTGAGTAAACCTGGTTTAGTTAAAGAAGTGGAAAAACGGGTCGGAGAGATGGCTCAGTGGTTAAGAGCATTGCCTGCTCTTCCAAAGATCAGAAGTTCGATTCCTGGACATCACATAATTTCTTCAAAATGAGGTTTGGTGCCCTCTACTGGAAGCAGAAGGAAGAGGCAGGAGAGATGTCTTGGTGGTTAAGAGCATGCCTGCTGAGTTTGATGAGGCCAAGTGCAGACATACAGCCAGGGCCCAGGTTGTTGGGACTGAATCAGGCAAAACATTTTGTTAGGATAATAAAGACTCACAGCTCTATCACCATGAGCCAGCATGCTTCAGAGACAAAACCAAGCAGAGTAAGACAAGATGGTTAGAAGAAGAAAATACTAGCATGTTCATGTGCCTGAAGAAGAACTCACATCCAAGACATACAAAGGAACAAACACCAACAAAAGCTTAACCAATTTAAAGCCAGTGAAACAATTTGTCTAGACCTCCTCTATGAGGTACACGAATGGCCAACAGATCCATGGAGACCCCTGTACTTCAAATGTTAGGAAAATGCACATGTGATCCACACATCATTGAGTACATCTGGTTTAGGTAAAGAAGTAGAAAAACGGGTTGGAGAGATGGCTCAGTGTTTAAGAGCATTTCGTGCTCTGTCATCCACCTGTATTCAATTTCAAGCAACCACATAATGGCTCACAACCATCTGCACTGAGGTCTTGTGCCCTCTTTTGGGTGCAGAAAGAAGCGCTCGAGAGATAGCTCAGTGGTTAAGAATCCTGGCTGCCCTTCTAAAGGTCAGAAGTTCAATTCCTGGCAACCACAGTTTTGCTCTCAAAATGAGGTTTGGTGCCATCTACTGGCAACAGAAGGAAGAGGCAGGATAGACGGCTCAGTGCTTAAGAGCATTGCCTGCTGAGTTTGATGAGGCCAAGTGCAGACATAGAGTGAGGGCAAAGGCCAGGGCCCACGTTATTGTGACTGAATTAGGCAAACGTTTTTTTAGGATGTTAAAGACTCACAGCTCTATCACCATGAGACAACGTGCTTCAGAGACAACACTAAGGAGAGTAAGGCAAGATGGCTAGAAGAAGAAAACACTGGCATGTTCATGTGCCTTAAAGAGAACTCACACCCAAGACAATCAAAGGACTACAAACACCAGCAAAATGTTAACCAGTTTAAAGCCAGAGAAACAATTTATGCTGACCTCCTCTATGAGGTACATGAACAGCCAATAGGTCCAAGGAGACCCCTGTACTCCACATGTTAGGGGAATGCAGATGTGATCCACACACCACATTGAGTAATCCTGGTTTAGTTAAAGAAGTTGAAAAACGGGTCGGAGAGATGGCTCAGTGGTTAAGAGCATTGCCTGCTCTTCCAAAGATCAGAAGTTCGATTCCTGGACATCACATAATTGCTTCAAAATGAGGTTTGGTGCCTGTTGTAATAAGGGCGGCAGGGCTGCGTCCCCAGCACCCAGCCGCCCGCATGGATAGCTTATGCCCCGAAATAATTACACGGAAACTGTATTCTTTTAATCACTGCCTGGCCCATTAGTTCCAACCTCTTATTGCCTAGCTCTTACATATTGATCTAACCCATTTCTAATATTCTGTGTAGCACCATGAGCTGGCTTACCAGGAAAGATCTTAACCTGCGTCTGTCTGGAGTGGGAGAATCATGGCGACTCCTGACTCGGCTTCTTTCTCCCAGCATTCTGTCCGTTTACTCCACCTACCTAATTTTCTGTCCTATTAAAGGGGCCAAGGCAGTTTCTTTATTACTTAACCAATGAAACAACAGATAGAAAGATGACCCACCTCCATCATTTCCCCTTTTTCTGTTTAAACAAAAAAGAAAGACTTTAACTTTAACATAGTAAAATTACATATAACAAAACAGTTATCAAGCAAGAATTACAGTTACAATATTTATATCTACTTTATCTTTTATCATAACTAAGGAAAACTATAACTATCTATTTATTCTTCAATCCATCAAAGACTCCAGAAGGATATAATATTACCTAAGTAAACAAGAAATAAGAAAACTCTAGAAATGACAGAGACATCTTGCTGCCTGGACAGTCACCCAAAGTTCTTTTGTACCGTTGGGGCATCCATCTTCGGCCTACAGGCCCATAGTATCCAGCAGACACATTTTCATGAAGCAGGAAATTCCAAAGACAGTTCAGTCACTATCTGCTGTGTCCTGCAGAACGTCTCACAGACTCTTTCATGAGTCAGAAACCCCGAAAGACCATCTCACCTTTAGGCAAGTTCAGCAGTCCTCTCTCTGCGGGTTCTCTGTGTCCAGTTTATGCATCAGTCCAGGCATGAGCAGTTTCATGCCCAAATGGCTATCAAACTCCATAAGGAGCCTCTTTGATGCCCATCTTCCTCTTGAAGTAACTGGTGCTGCCAAAAGCAGACGTGTCTCATTGTCATGAAAAGCCCTAAGTGATTAAAACATTAAATGCCATGTTCTGTAGTCTTTGAAAGATATGAAGAATGCCTATCTAAAATATATCTATGCACACCTTGAAAATCTAACTAACATGACTACAAGCTTGACTATTACTGATGATTATCCACTAACAACCTATATTTCTTAATTATACGTTACATTTTTAAATGAACTACACAATCACAATACCTTAATCAAGATCAGAGATACATATACACATAACAAAATTGACCTTAAAATCTATACCAATGCAAATTATTTATATCTATATCATATCCCCCTTTAAATGTAAAAGAACATTTATAAACCATATTTGGGAACATGGGCGCAGTTTTTCTCTCCAAACTGCTTCCTGCTGAATGGGGGCGCTGTATTCAGATCTTTCATGGTGTAACCTGTGTGTCAGGGTCATCTCAGTCGGCAGTTGAGTGAAGTAATTTTCTGAAGGTGTTCACAGCAACCTTTCAGGAGGGCGTGGTCTATCATACCATATCGGGATAGACACAATCCACAGAGTCTCATCCTCTGTGAAAACAAAAGAAGACCCTCTCCAAAGCATCATATCCTTAGACCCATATTCTAAAATCATAATACCCTTGTATCCATTTTGGTTTAGCTTGGCAGCCCATATAATGAAATATCTCTCTGCAGTTAGCTCCTTTACAGTCAAAAATTTTAAAGAAAACACAATAATACAAAAAATCCAGACTCTTTGTGAATTTTCCATTTTTACGTGGCTTATTTTTCTTTATTTCTTTTAATCTATAACTATCTGTACTCTGTCTCTTTAAAGACTTTATCCTTTTTTTTTAAACCATTAACTTTATTCTCTATATATTTTTCTTCTCTCTCTCAAGCCTACGTACATTCATCCAACACTGTGGTCTTTTATGTCTGAATCTGTTTTATTGTGAATCTGTAATTTTTTTACTATTCAGGAGCATTTCTTAAAATGTTAAGCACTTCTTAAAAACTTAAGTTGCACCATATACAGATAATATGGTACTGCCTGTGTCCTGCCCAGTCTAAACCTTAACTGCGCTGTTATTATGGTAATTACGGTAGTTCCTGCTTGAGACCAGACTGCTTGAGCATGGCGGAGTTGAGCGGCTCCTGCCTCAGAGCCATTTGGTGCCCCTGAGCCACACACAGTTCCAGGCACACAACAGTCCACATTGCCATCAAACAAGCCGTAGCACTTTACTCCAAATGCTCCATTCAAAAGCTCTGTCTCCTGCAGGAGCCAGACAGAGATCGTAATGGCGGCACAGCCCAGAAAGCCAGCATTTTAAAACAGCCAGTTTTTTCCTGTTGCTGAGTCAGGACAATTTCTTTGCCGCATGCAACCCACAAACAGCAAAAAGCTGTCTTAAATTCTCTCTGTGTCCTTTTTAAGCCCTCTCAGGTTTCAAGTGGAGTTCATTAGCACGTTGGGTGCCACTCTGTTGTAATAAGAGCGGCGGGGTTGAGTCTCCGGCACCCGGCCGCCCACATGGCTAGCTTATGCCCCGAAATAATTACACGGAAACTGTATTCTTTTAAACACTGCCTGGCCCATTAGTTCCGGCCTCTTATTGGCTAGCTCTTTCATATTGATCTAACCCATTTCTAATATTCTGTGTAGTACCACGAGCTGGCTTACCAGGGAGAATCTTAACCTGCATCTGTCTGGAGTGGGAGAATCATGGCGACTCCTGACTCGGCATCTTTCTCCCAGCATTCTGTCTGTTTACTCCGCCTACCTAATTTTCTGTCCTATTAAAGGGGCCAAGGCAGTTTCTTTATTACTTAACCAATGAAACCACAGATAGAAAGATGACCCACCTCCATCAGGTGCCCTCTACTGGAGGCAGAAGGAAGAGGCAGGAGAGATGTCTTGGTGCTTAGATCATGCCTGCTGAGTTTGTTGAGGCCAAATGCAGTCATACAGCCAGGGCCCAGGTTGTTGGGACTGAATCAGGCAAAACATTTTGTTAGGATAATAAAGACTCACAGCTCTATCACCATGAGCCAGCATGCTTCAGAGACACCACCAAGAAGAGTACGGCAAGATGGTAAGAAGAAGAAAATAACAGCATGTTCATGTGCCTGAAGAAGAACTCACATTCAAGACATACAAAGGAACAAACACCAACAAACCTTAACCAATTTAAAGCCAGTGAAACAATTTGTCTAGACCTCCTCTATGAGGTACACGAATGGCCAACAGATCCATGGAGAACCCTGTACTTCAAATGTTAGGAAAATGCAGATGTGATCCACACATCATTGAGTACATCTGGTTTAGGTAAAGAAGTAGAAAAACGGGTTGGAGAGATGGCTCAGTGTTTAAGAGCATTTCGTGCTGTTTCATGCTCCTGTATTCAATTTCAAGCAACCACATAATGGCTCACAACCATCTGCACTGAGGTCTTGTGCCCTCTTTTGGATGCAGAAAGAAGCGCTCGAGAGATAGCTCATTGGTTAAGAATCCTGGCTGCCCTTCTAAAGGTCAGAAGTTCGATTTGTGGCAACAACAGTTTTGTTATCAAAATGAGATTTGGTGCAATCTACTGGCAACAGAAGGAAGAGGCAGGAGAGATGGCTCAGTGCTTAAGAGCATTGCCTGCTGAGTTTGATGAGGACAAATGCAGACATAGAGTCAGGGCAAAGGCCAGGGCCCACGTTATTGTGACTGAATTAGGCAAACTTTTTTTAGGATGATAAATACTCAAAGCTCTATCACCATGAGACAGCGTGCTTCAGAGACAACACTAAGGAGAGTAAGGCAAGATGGCTAGAAGAAGAAAACACTGGCATGTTCATGTGCCTTAAAGAGAACTCACATCCAAGACAATCAAAGGACTACAAACACCAGCAAAATGTTAACCAATTTAAAGCCAGAGAAACAATTTATCCTGACCTCCTCTATGAGGTACATGAACAGCCAATAGGTCCTTGGAGACCCCTGTACTCCACATGTTAGGGGAATGCAGATGTGATCCACACACCACATTGAGTAAACCTGGTTTAGTTAAAGAAGTTGAAAAACGGGTCGGAGAGATGGCTCAGTGGTTAAGAGCATTGCCCGCTCTTTCAAAGATTAGAAGTTCGATTCCAAGACATCACATAATTGCTTCAAAATGAGGTTTGGTGCCCTCTACTGGAAGCAGAAGGAAGAGTCAGGAGAGATGTCTTGGTGGTTAAGAGCATGCCTGCTGAGTTTGATGAGGCCAAGTGCAGACATACAGCCAGGGCCCAGGTTGTTGGGACTGAATCAGGCAAAACATTTTGTTAGGATAATAAAGACTCACATGAGCCAGCATGCTTCAGACACACCACCAAGCAGAGTAAGGCAAGATGGTTAGAAGAAGAAAATACTAGCATGTTCATGTGCCTGAAGAAAAACTCACATCCAAGACATACAAAGGCACAAACACCAACAAAAGCTTAAAGGATTTAATGCCAGTGAAACAATGTGTCTAGATCTCCTCTATGAGGTACACGAATGGCCAACAGATCCATGGAGACCCCTGGACTTCAAATGTTAGGAAAATGCAGATGTGATCCACACATCATTGAGTACATCTCGTTTAGGTAAAGAAGTAGAAAAACGGGTTGGAGAGATGGCTCAGTGTTTAAGAGCATTTCGTGCTCTTTCATCCTCCTGTATTCAATTTCAAGCAACCACATAATGGCTCACAAACATCTGTACTGTGGTCTTGTGCCCTCTTTTGGATGCAGAAAAAAGAGCTCGGGAGATAGCTCAGTGGTTAAGAATCCTGGCTGCCCTTCTAAAGGTCAGAAGTTCGATTCCTGGCAACCACAGTTTTGCTCTCAAAATGAGATTTGGTGCCATCTATTGGCAACAGAAGGAAGAGGCAGGAGAGATGGCTCAGTAAATAAGAATACTGGCTGCCCTTCTAAAGGTCAGAAGTTCGATTCCTGGCAACCACAGTTTTGCTCTCAAAATGAGATTAGGTGCCATTTGCTGGCAACAGAAGGAAGAGGCAGGAGAGATGGCTCAGTGCTTAAGAGCATTGCCTGCTGAGTTTGATGAGGCCAAGTGCAGACACAGAGTCAGGACAAAGGACAGGGCCCTCATTATTTTGACTGAATTAGGCAAAATTTTTTTAGGATGTTAAAGACTCACAGGTCTATCACCATGAGCCATCGTGCTTCAGAGACACCACCAAGCAGAGTAAGGCAAGATGGTTAGAAGAAGAAAATACTAGCAAGTTCATGTGCCTGAAGAAGAACTCACATCCAAGACATACAAAGGAACAAACACCAACAAATCTTAACCAGTTTAAAGCCAGTGAAACAATTTGTCTAGACCTCCTCTATGAGGTACACGAATGGCCAACAGATCCATGGAGACCCCTCGACTTCAAATGTTAGGAAAATGCAGATGTGATCCACACATCATTGAGTACAGCTGGTTTAGGTAAAGAAGTAGAAAAACGGGTTGGAGAGATGGCTCATTGTTTAAGACCATTTTGTGCTCTTTCATCCTCCTGTATTCAATTTCAAGCAACCACATAATGGCTCACAACCATCTGCACTGAGGTCTTGTGCCCTCTTTTGGATGCCGAAAGAAGCACTCGAGAGATAGCTCAGTGGTTAATATTACTGGCTGCCCTTCTAAAGGTCAGAAGTTCGATTCCTGGCAACCACAGTTTTGCTCTCAAAATGAGATTTGGTGCCATCTACTGGCAACAGAAGGAAGAGGCAAGAGAGATGGCTCAGTGCTTAAGAGCATTGCCTGCTGAGTTTGATGAGGCCAATTGCAGACATAGAGTCAGGGCAAAGGCCAGGGCCCATGTTATTGTGAATGAATTAGGCAAATGTATTTTTAGGATGTTAAAGACTCACAGCTCTATCACCATGAGACAGCGTGCTTCAGAGACAACACTAAGGAGAGTAAGGCAAGATGGCTAGAAGAAGAAAACACTGGCATGTTCATGTGCCTTAAAGAGAACTCATATCCAAGACAATCAAGGGACTACAAACACCAGCAAAATATTAACCAATTTAAAGCCAGAGAAACAATTTATCCTGAAATCCTCTATGAGGAACATGATCAGCCAATAGGTCCATGGAGATCCCTGTACTCCACATGTTAGGGGAATGCAGATGTGATCCACACACCACATTGAGTAAACCTGGTTTAGTTAAAGAAGTTGAAAAACGGGTCGGAGAGATGGCTCAGTGGTTAAGAGCATTACCTGCTCTTCCAAAGGTCAGAAGTTTGATTCCTGGACATCACATAATTGCTTCAAAATGAGGTTTGGTGCCCTCTACTGGAAGCAGAAGGAAGAGGCAGGAGAGATGTCTTGGTGCTTAGAGCATGCCTGCTGAGTTTGATGAGGCCAAGTGGAAACATAGAGCCAGGGCCCAGGTTTTTGGGACTGAATCAGGCAAAACATTTTTTTAGGATAATAAAGACTCACAGCTCTATCACCATGAGCCAGCATGCTTCAGATACACCACCAAGCAGAGTAAGGCAAGATGGTTAAAAGAAGAAAATACTAGCAAGTTCATATGCCTGAAGAAGGACTCACATCCAAGACATACAAAGGAACAAACACCAACAAAAGCTTAACCAATTTAAAGCCAGTGAAACAATTTCTCTAGACCTCCTCTATGAGGTACACGAATGGCCAACAGATCCATGGAGACCCCTGTACTTCAAATGTTAGGAAAATGCAGATTTGATCCACACATCATTGAGTACAACTGGTTTAGGTAAAGAAGTAGAAAAACGGGTTGGAGAGATGGCTCAATGTTTAAAGCATTTAGTGCTCTTTAATCCACCTGTATTCAATTTCAAGCAACCACATAATGGCTCACAACCATCAGCACTGAGGTCTTGTGTCCTCTTTTGAATGCAGAAAGAAGCGCTCGAGAGATAGCTCAGTGGTTAAGAATCCTGGCTTCCCTTCTAAAGGTCAGAAGTTCGATTCCTGGAAACCACAGCTTTGCTCTCTAAGTGATATTTGGTGCCATCTACTGACAACCGAAGGAAGAGGCAGGAAAGATGGCTCAGTACTTAAGAGCATGGCCTGCTGAGTTTGATGAGGCCAAGTGCAGACATAGAGTCAAGGCAAAGGCCAGGGCCCACGTTTTTGTGACCTAATTAGGCAAACATTATTTTAGGATGTTAAAGACCCAGAGCTCTATCACAATGAGAGAGCGTGCTTCAGAGACTACACTAAGGAGAGTAAGCCAAGATGGCTAGAAGAAGAAAACACTGGCATGTTCTTGTGCCTTAAAGAGAAATCACATCCAAAACAATCAAAAGACTACAAACACCTCCAAAATGTTAACCAATTTAAAGCCAGAGAAACAATTTATCCTGAGCTCTTCTATGAGGTACATGAACAGCCAATAGGTCCATGGAGACCCCTGTACTCCAGATGTTAGGGGAATGCAGATGTGCTCCACACACCATATTGAGTAAACCAGGTTTAGTTCAAGAAGTTGAAAAACGGGTCGGAGATTTGGCTCAGTGGTTAAGAGCATTGCCTGCTGAGTTTGATGAGGCCAAGTGCAGACATACAGCCAGGGCCCAGGTTGTTGGGACTGAATCAGGCAAAACATTTTGTTAGGATAATAAAGACTCACAGCTCTATCACTATGAGCCAGCATGATTCAGAGACACCAGCAAGCAGAGTAAGGCAAGATGGTTAGAAGAAGAAAATACTAGCATGTTCGTGTTCCTGAAGAAGAACTCACATCCAAGACACACAAAGGAACAAACACCAACAAAAGCTTAACCAATTTAAAGCCAGTGAAACAATTTCTCTAAACCTCCTCTATGAGGTACACGAATGGCCAACAGATCCATGGAGACCCCTGTAATTCAAATGTTAGGAAAATGCAGATGTGATCCACACATCATTGAGTACGTCTGGTTTAGGTAAAGAAGTAGAAAAACGGGTTGGAGAGATGGCTGAGTGTTTCAGAGCACTTCGTGCTCTTTCATCCTCCTGTATTCAATTTCAAGCAAGCACATAATGGCTCACAACCATCTGCACTGAGGTCTTGTGCCCTCTTTTGGATGCAGAAAGAAGCGCTTGAGAGATAGCTCAGTGGTTAAGAATCCTGGCTGCCCTTTCAAAGATCAGAAGTTCGATTATTGGACTACACATAATTGCTTCAAAATGAGATTTGGTGCCACCTACTGGCAACAGAAGGAAGACATAGGAGAGATGGCTCAGTGCTTAAGAGCATTGCCTGCTCTTCCAAAGATCAGAAGTTCGATTCCTGGACATCACATAATTGCTTCAAAATGAGGTTTGGTGCCCTCTACTGGAAGCAGAAGGAAGAGGCAGGAGAGATGTCTTGGTGGTTAAGACCATGCCTGCTGATTTTGATGAGGCCAAATGCAGACATACAGCCAGGGCCCAGGTTGTTGGGACTGAATCAGGCAAAACATTTTTTAGGATAATAAAGACTCACAGTTCTATCACCATGAGCCAGCATGCTTCAGATACACCACCAAGCAGAGTAAGGCAAGATGGTAAAAGAAGAAAATACTAGCAAGTTCATGTGCCTGAAGAAGAACTCACATCCAAGACATACAAAGGAACAAACACCAACAAAAGCTTAACCAATATAAAGCCAGTGAAACAATTTCTCTAGACCTCCTCTATGAGGTACACGAATGGCCAACAGATCCATGGAGACCCCTGTACTTCAAATGTTAGGAAAATGCAGATTTGATCCACACATCATTGAGTACAACTGGTTTAGGTAAAGAAGTAGAAAAACGGGTTGGAGAGATGGCTCTGTGTTTAGAGCATTAAGTGCTCTTATATCCACCTGTATTCAATTTCAAGCCACCACATAATGGCTCACAACCATCAGCACTGAGGTCTTGTGCCCTCTTTTGAATGCAGAAAGAAGCGCTCGATAGATAGCTCAGTGGTTAAGAATCCTGGCTGCCCTTCTAAAGGTCCGAAGTTCGATTCCTGGAAACCACAGCTTTGCTCTCAAAGTGATATTTGGTGCCATCTACTGGCAACAGAAGGAAGAGGCAGGAAAGATGGCTCAGTACTTAAGAGCATGGCCTGCTGAGTTTGATGAGGCCAAGTGCAGACACAGAGTCAAGGCAAAGGCCAGGGCCCACGTTTTTGTGACCTAATTAGGCAAACGTTATTTTAGGATGTTAAAGACCCAGAGCTCTATCACAATGAGAGAGCGTGCTTCAGAGACTACACTAAAAAGAGTAAGGCAAGATGGCTAGAAGAAGAAAACACTGGCATGTTCTTGTGCCTTAAAGAGAAATCACATCCAAGACAACAAAGGACTACAAACACCAGCAAAATGTTAACCAATTTAAAGCCATAGAAACAATTTATCCTGACCTCTTCTATGAGGTACATTAACAGCCAATAGGTCCATGGAGACCCCTGTACTCCACATGTTAGGGGAATGCAGATGTGCTCCACACACCACATTGAGTAAACCTGGTTTAGTTCAAGAAGTTGAAAAACGGGTCGGAGAGTTGGCTCAGTTGTTAAGAGCATTGCCTCTGAGTTTGATGAGGCCAAGTGCAGACATAGAGCCAGGGCCCAGGTTATTGGGACTGAATCAGGCAAAACATTTTGTTAGGATAATAAAGACTCACAGCTCTATCACTATGAGCCAGCATGATTCAGAGACACCAGCAAGCAGAGTAAGGCAAGATGGTTAGAAGAAGAAATTACTAGCATGTTCGTGTGCCTGAAGAAGAACTCACATCCAAGACACACAAAGGAACAAACACCAACAAAAGCTTAACCAATTTAAAGCCAGTGAAACAATTTGTCTAGACCTCCTCTATGAGGTACACGAATGGCCAACAGATCCATGGAGAACCCTGTACTTCAAATGTTAGGAAAATGCAGATGTGATCCACACATCATTGAGTGCATCTGGTTTAGGTAAAGAAGTAGAAACACGGGTTGGAGAGATGGCTCAGTGTTTAAGAGCTTTTCGTGCTCTTTCATCCTCCTGTATTCAATTTCAAGCAACCACATAATGGCTCACAACCATCTGCACTGAGGTCTTTTGCGCTCTTTTGGATGCAGAAAGAAGCGCTCGAGAGATAGCTCAGTGGTTGAGAATACTGGCTGCCCTTCTAAAGGTCAGAAGGTCGATTCATGGCAACCACAGTTTTGCTCTCAAAATGAGATTGGTGCCATCTACTGGCAACAGAAGGAAGAGGCAGGAGAGATGGCTCAGTGCTTAAGAGCATTGCCTGCTGAGTTTGATGAGGTCAAGTGCAGACATAGAGTCAGGGCAAAGCCACGGCCCACGTTATTGTGACTGAATTAGGCAAACGTTTTTTTAGGATGTTAAAGACTCACAGCTCTATCACCATGAGACAACGTGCTTCAGAGGCAACACTAAGGAGAGTAAGGCAAGATGGCTAGAAGAAGAAAACACTGGCATGTTCATGTGCCTTAAAGAGAACTCACATCCAAGACAATCAAAGGTCTACAAACACCAGCAAAATGTTAACCAATTTAAAGCCAGAAAAACAATTTATGCTGACCTCCTCTATGAGGTACATGAACAGCCAATAGGTCCATGGAGACCCCTGTACTCCACATGTTAGGGGAATGCAGATGTGATCCACACACCACATTGAGTAAACCTGGTTTAGTTAAAGAATTTGAAAAACGGGTCGGAGAGATGGCTCGGTGGTTAAGAGAATTGCCTGCTCTTCCAAAGATCAGAAGTTCGATTCCTGGACATCACATAATTGCTTCAAAATGAGATTTGGTGCCACCTACTGGCAACAGAAGGAAGAGATAGGAGAGATGGCTCAGTGCTTAAGAGCATTGCCTGCTCTTCCAAAGATCAGAAGTTCGATTCCTGGACATCACATAATTGCTTCAAAATGAGGTTTGGTGCCCTCTACTGGAAGCAGAAGGAAGAGGCAGGAGAGATGTCTTGGTGGTTATGACCATGCCTGCTGAGTTTGATGAGGCCAAGTGCAGACATACAGCCAGGGCACAGGTTGTTGGGACTGAATCAGGCAAAATATTTTGTTCGGATAATAAAGACTCACAGCTCTATCACCATGAGCCAGCATGCTTCTGAGACACCACCAAGCAGAGTAAGGCAAGATGGTTAGAAGAAGAAAATACTAGCATGTTCATGTGCCTGAAGAAGAACTCACATCCAAGACACACAAAGGAACAAACACCAACAAAAGCTTAACCAATTTAAAGCCAGTGAAACAATTTCTCTAAACCTCCTCCATGAGGTACACGAATGGCCAACAGATCCATGGAGACCCCTGTAATTCAAATGTTAGGAAAACGCAGATGTGATCCACACATCATTGAGTACGTCTGGTTTAGGTTAAGAAGTACAAAAACGGGTTGGAGAGATGGCTGAGTGTTTCAGAGCATTTCGTCCTCTTTCATCCTCCTGTATTCAATTTCAAGCAAGCACATAATGGCTCACAACCATCTGCACTCAGGTCTTGTGCCCTCTTTTGGATGCAGAAAGAAGCGCTTGAGAGATAGCTCAGTGGTTAAGAATCCTGGCTGCCCTTCCAAAGATCAGAAGTTCGATTCCTGGACATCACATAATTGCTTCAAAATGAGATTTGGTGCCACCTACTGGCAACAGAAGGAAGAGATAGGAGAGATGTCTTGGTGCTTAGAGCATGCCTTTTGAGTTTGATGAGGCCAAGTGCAGACATAGAGTCAGGGCAAAGGCCAGGGCTCACGTTATTGTGACTGAATTAGGGAAACGTTTTTTTAGGGTGTTAAAGACTCACAGCTCTATCACCATGAGACAACGTGCTTCAGAGGCAACACTAAGGAGAGTAAGGCAAGATGGCTAGAAGAAGAAAACACTGGCATGTTCATGTGCCTTAAAGAGAACTCACATCCAGGCAATCAAAGGACTACAAACACCAGCAAAATGTTAACCAATTTAAAGCCAGAGAAACAATTTATGCTGACCTCCCCTATGAGGTACATGAACAGCCAATAGGTCCAAGGAGACCCCTGTACTCCACATATTAGGGGAATGCAGATGTGATCCACACACCACACTGAGTAAACCTGGTTTAGTTAAAAAAGTTGAAAAACGGGTCGGAGAGATGGCTCAGTGGTTAAGAGCATTGCCTGCTCTTCCAAAGATCAGAAGTTCGATTCCTGGACATCACATAATTGCTTCAAAATGAGATTTGGTGCCACCTACTGGCAACAGAAGGAAGAGATAGGAGAGATGGCTCAGTGCTTAAAAGCATTGCCTGCTCTTCCAAAGATCAGAAGTTCGATTCCTGGACATCACATAATTGCTTCAAAATAAGGTTTGGTGCCCTCTACTGGAAGCAGAAGGAAGAGGCAGGAGAGATGTCTTGGTGGTTAAGACCATGCCTGCTGAGTTTGATGAGGCCAAGTGCAGACATTCATCCAGGGCCCAGGTTGTTGGGACTGAATCAGGCAAAATATTTTGTTAGGATAATAAAGACTCACAGCTCTATCACCATGAGCCAAAATGCTTCTGAGACACCACAAGGCAGAGTAAGGCAAGATGGTTAGAAGAAGAAAATACTAGCATGTTCATGTGCCTGAAGAAGAACTCACATCCAAGACATACAAAGGAACAAACACCAACAAAAGCCTAACCAATTTAAAGCCAGTGAAACACCTCCTCTATGAGGTACACGAATGGCCAACAGATCAATGGAGACCCCTGTACTTCAAATGTTAGGAAAATGCAGATGTGATCCACACATCATTGAGTACATCTGGTTTATGTAAAGAAGTAGAAAAACGGGTTGGAGAGATGGCTGAGTGTTTAAGAGCATTTCGTGCTCTTCTTCCTCCTGTATCCAATTTCAATCAACCACATAATGGCTCACAACCATCTGCACTGAGATCTTGTGCCCTCTTATGCATGCAGAAAGTAGCGCTCGAGAGATAGCTCAGTGGTTAAGAATCCTGGCTACCCTTCTAAAGGTCAGAAGTTCGATTCCTGCAACCACACTTTTGCTCTCAAAATAAGATTTGGTGCCATCTAAAGCAACAGAAGGAAGGGCAGAGAGATGGATCAGTGCTTAAGAGCATTGGCTGCTGAGTTGGATGAGGCCAAGTGCAGACATAGAGTCAGGGCAAAGGCCAGGGCCCACGTTATAGTGACTTAATTGGGCAAACGTTTTCTTAGGATGTTAAAGACTCACAGCTCTATCACCATGAGACATCGTGCTTCAGAGACAACACTAAGGAGAGTAAGGCAAGATGGCTAGAAGAAGAAAACACTGGCATGTTCATGTGCCTTAAAGAGAACTCACATCCAAGACAATCTAAGGACTACAAACACCAGCAAAATGTTAACCAATTTAAAGCCAGAGAAACAATTTATCCTGATCTCCTCTATGAGGTACATGAACACCCAATAGGTCCATGGAGACCCGTGTACTCCACATGTTAGGGGAATGCAGATGTGATCCACACACCACATTGAGTAAACCTGGTTTAGTTAAAGAAGTTGAAAAACGGGTCGGAGAAATGGCTCAGTGGTTAAGAGCTTTGCCTGCTCTTCCAAAATACAGAAGTTCGATTCCTGGACATCACATAATTGCTTCAAAATGAGGTTTGGTGCCCTCTACTGGAAGAAGATGGAAGAAGCAGGAGAGATATCTTGGTGGTTAAGAGACGGCCTGCTGAGTTTGATGAGGCCAGGGCCCAGGTTATGATACTGAATCAGGCAAAACATTTTGTTAGGATAATAAAGACTCACAGCTATATCACCATGAGCCAGCATGCTTCAGAGACAACACCAAGCACAGTAAGGCAGGGTGGTTAGAAGAAGAAAAGACTAGCATGTTCATGTGCCTGAAGAAGAACTCACATACAAGACATACTAAGGAACAAACACCAACAAAAGCTTAACCAATTTAAAGCCAGGGAAACAATTTGTCTACACCTCCTCTATGAGGTACACGAATGGCCAACAGATCCATGGAGACCCCTGTACTTCAAATGTTAGGAAAATGCAGATGTGATCCACACATCATTGAGTATATCTGGTTTAGGTAAAGAAGTAGAAAAACGGGTTGGAGAGATGGCTGAGTGTTTAAGAGCATTTCATGCTCTTTCTTCCTCCTGTATCCAATTTCAAACAACCACATAATGGCTCACAACCATCTGCACTGAGGTCTTGTGCCCTCTTTTGCATGCAGAAAGAAGCGCTAAAGAGATAGCTCAGTGGTTAAGAATCCTGGCTGCCCTTCTAAAGGTCAGAAGTTCGATTCCTGGCAACCACAGTTTTGCCCTCAAAATGAGATTTGGTGCCATCTACTGGCAACAGAAGGAAGAGGCAAGAGAGATGGCTCAGTTCTTAAGAGCATTGATTGGCTGCTGAGTTTGATGAGGCCAAGTGCAGACACAGAGTCAAGGCAAAGGCCAGGGCCAAGTTATTGTGACTAAATTGGGCAAACGTTTTTTTAGGATGTTAAAGACTCACAGCTCTATCACCATGAGACATCGTGCTTCAGAGACAACACTAAGGAGAGTAAGGCAAGATGGCTAGAAGAAGAAAACACTGGCATGTTCATGTGCCTTAAAGAGAACTCACATCCAGGCAGTCAAAGGACTACAAACACCAGCAAAATGTTAACCAATTTAAAGCCAAAGAAACAATTTATGCTGACCTCCCCTATGAGGTACATGAACAGCCAATAGGTCCAAGGAGACCCCTGTACTCCACATGTTAGGGGAATGCAGATGTGATCCACACACCACATTGAGTAAACCTGGTTTAGTTAAAGAAGTTGAAAAACGGGTCGGAGAGATGGCTCAGTGGTTAAGAGCATGCCTGCTTAGTTTAATGAGGCCTAGTGCAGACATACAGCCAGGACCCAGGTTTTTGGGACTGAATCAGGCAAAACATTTTGTTTGGATAATAAAGACTCACAGCTCTATCACCATGAGCCAGCATGCTTCAGAGACACCACCAAGCAGAGCAAGGCAAGATGATTAGAAGAAGAAAATAGTAGCATGTTCATGTGCCTGAAGAAGAACTCACATCCAAGACATAGAAAGGAACAAACAACAACAAAAGCTTAACCAATTTAAAGCCAGAGAAACAATTTGTCTACACCTCCTCTATGAGGTACACGAATGGCCAACAGATCCATGGAGACCCCTGTACTTCAAATGTTAGGAAAATGCAGATGTGATCCACACATCATTGAGTACATCTGGTTTAGGTAAAGAAGTAGTAAAACGGGTTGGAGTGATGTCTCGGTGTTTAAGAGCATTTCGTGCTCTTTCTTCCTTCTGTATCCAATTTCAAGCAACCACATAATGGCTCACAACCATCTGCACTGAGGTCTTGTGCCCTCTTTTGCATGCAGAAAGTAGCGCTCGAGAGATAGCTCAGTGGTTAAGAATCCTGGCTGCCCTTCTAAAGGTCAGAAGTTCGATTCCTGGCAACCACAGTTTTGCTCTCAAAATGAGATTTGGTGCCATCTACTGGCAACAGAAGGAAGAGGCAGGAGAGATGGCTCAGTGCTTAAGAGCATTGGCTGCTGAGTTTGATGAGGCCAAGTGCAGACATAGAGTCCCGGCAAAGGCCAGGGCCCACGTTATTGTGACTGAATTGGGCAAAGGTTTTTTTAGGATGTTAAAGACTCACAGTTCTATCACCATGACACATCGTGCTTCAGAGGCAACACTAAGGAGAGTAAGGCAAGATGGCTAGAAGAAGAAAACACTGGCATGTTCATGTGCCTTAAAGAGAACTCACATCCAAGACAATCAAAGGACTACAAACACCAGCAAAATGTTAAACAATTTAAAGCCAGAGAAACAATTTATCCTGACCTCCTATACCAGGTACATGAACAGCCAATAGGTCCATGGAGACCCCTGGACTCCACATGTTAGGGGAATGCAGATGTGATCCACACACCACATTGAGTAAACCTGGTTTAGTTAAAGAAGTTGAAAAACGGGTCGGAGAGATGGCTCAGTGGTTAAGAGCATTGCCTGATCTTCCAAAGATCAGAAGTTCGATTCCTGGACATCACATAATTGCTTCAAAATGAGGTTTGGTGCCCTCTACTGGAAGCAGAAGGAAGAGGCAGGAGAGATGTCTTGGTGGTTAAGAGCATGCCTGCTGAGTTTGATGAGGCCAGGGTCCAGGTTGTTGGGACTGAACCAGGCAAAATATTTTGTTAGGATAATAAAGACTCACAGCTCTATCACCATGAGGCAGCATGCTTCAGAGCCACCACCAAGCAGAGTAAGGCAGGATGGTTAGAAGAAGAAAATACTAGCATGTTCATGTGCCTGAAGAAGAACTCACATCCAAGACATAAAAAGGAACAAACACCAACAAAAGGTTAACCAATTTAAAGCCAGTGTAACAATTTGTCTAGACCTCCTCTATGAGGTAGACAAGTGGCCCACAGATCCATGGAGACCCCTGTACTTCAAATGTTAGGAAAATGCAGATGTGATCCACACATCATTGAGTACATCTGGTTTAGGTAAAGAAGTAGAAAAACGGGTTGGAGAGATGGCTCAGTGTTTAAGAGCATTTCGTGCTTTTTCTTCTTCCTGTTTCCAATTTCAAGCAACCACATAATGGCTCCCAACCATCTGCACTGTGGTCTTGTGCCCTCTTTTGCATGAAGAAAGAAGCGCTCGAGAGATAGCTCAGTGGTTAAGAATCCTGGCTGCCCTTCTAAAGGTCAGAAGTTCGATTCCTGGCAACCACAGTTTTGCTCTCAAAATGAGATTTGGTGCCATCTACTGGCAACAGAAGGAAGAGGCAGGAGAGATGGCTCAGTGCTTAAGAGCATTGGCTGCTGAGTTTGATGAGGCCAAGTGCAGACATAGAGTCAGGGCAAAGGCCAGGGCCCACGATATTGTGACTGATTTGGGCAAACGTTTTTTTAGGATGTTAAAGACTTACAGCTCTATCACCATGAGACATCGTGCTTCAGAGACAACACTAAGGAGAGTAAGGCAAGATGGCTAGAAGAAGAAAACACTGGCATGTTCATGTGCCTTAAAGAGAACTCACATCCAAGACAATCAAAGGACTCCAAACACCAGCAAAATGTTAACAAATTTAAAGCCAGAGAAACAATTTATCCTGATCTTCCCTATCAGGTACATGAACAGCCAATAGGTCCATGGAGACCCCTGTACCCCACATGTTAGGGGAATGCAGATGTGATCCACACACCACATTGAGTAAACCTGGTTTAGTTAAAGAAGTTGAAAACAGGTCGGAGAGAAGGCTCAGTGGTTAAGAGCATTGCCTGCTCTTCCAAATATCATAAGTTCGATTCTTTGACATCACATAATTGCTTCAAAATGAGGTTTGGTGCCCTCTACTGGAAGCAGAAGGAAGGGGCAGGAGAGATGTCTTGGTGCTTAAGAGCATGCCTGCTGAGTTTGATGAGACCAAGTGCAGACATACAGCCAGGGCCCAGGTTGTTGGGACTGAATCAGGCAAAACATTTTGTTAGGATAATAAAGACTCACAGCTCTATCACCATGAGCCAGCATGCTTCAGAGACACCACCAAGCAGAGTAAGGCAGGATGGTTAGAAGAAGAAAATACTAGCATGTTCATGTGCCTAAAGAAGAACTCACATCCAAGACATACAAAGGAACAAACACCAACAAAAGGTTAACCAATTTAAAGCCAGTGTAACAATTTGTCTAGACCTCCTCTATGAGGTACACAAATGGCCCACAGATCCATGGAGACCCCTGTACTTCAAATGTTAGGAAAATGCAGATGTGATCCACACATCATTGAGTACATCTGGTTTAGGTAAAGAAGTAGAAAAACGGGTTGGAGAGATGGCTCAGTGTTTAAGAGCATTTCGTGCTCTTTCTTCCTCCTGTATCCAATTTCAAGCAACCACATAATGGCTCACAACCATCTGCACTGAGGTCTTGTGCCCTCTTTTGCATGCGGAAAGAAGCGCTCGAGAGATAGCTCAGTGGTTAAGAATCCTGGCTGCCCTTCTAAAGGTCAGAAGTTCGATTCCTGGCAACCACAGTTTTGCTCTCAAAATGAGATTTGGTGCCATCTACTGGCAACAGAAGGAAGAGGCAGGAGATATGGCTCAGTGCTTAAGAGCATTGGCTCCTGAGTTGGATGAGGCCAATTGCAGACATAGAGTCAGGGCAAAGGCCAGGGCCCACGTTATTGTGGCTGAATTGGGCAAACGTTTTTTTAGGATGTTAAAGACTCACAGCTCTATCACCATGAGACATCGTGCTTCAGAGACAACACTAAGGAGAGTAAGGCAAGATGGCTAGAAGAAGAAAACACTGGCATGTTCATATGCTTTAAAGAGAACTCACATCCAAGACAATCAAAGGACTACAAACACCAGCAAAATGTTAACCAATTTAAAGCCAGAGAAACAATTTATCCTGACCTCCTCTATGAGGTACATGAACAGCCAATAGGTCCATGGAGACCCCTGTACCCCACATGTTAGGGGAATGCAGATGTAATCCACACACCACATTGAGTAAACCTGGTTTAGTTAAAGAAGTTGAAAACGGGTCGGAGAGAAGGCTCAGTGGTTAAGAGCATTGCCTGCTCTTCCAAAGATCATAAGTTCGATTTTTTGACATCACATAATTGCTTCAAAATGAGGTTTGGTAACCTCTACTGAAAGCAGAAGGAAGAGGCAGGAGAGATGTCTTGGTGCTTAAGAGCATGCCTGCTGAGTTTGATGAGGCCAAGTGCAGACATACAGCCAGGGCCCAGGTTGTTGGGACTGAATCAGGCAAAACATTTTGTTAGGATAATAAAGACTCACAGCTCTATCACCATGAGCCAGCATGCTTCAGAGAAACCACAAAACTGAGTAGACAGGATGGTTAGAAGAAGAAAATACTAGCATGTTCTTGTGCCTGAAGAAGAACTCACATCCAAGACATACAAAGGAACAAACACCAACAAAAGCTTAAACAATTTAAAGACAGTGAAACAATTTGTCTAGACCTCCTCTATGAGGTACACGAATGGCCAATAGATCCATGGAGACCCCTGTACTTCAAATGTTAGGAAAATGCAGATGTGATCCACACATCATTGAGTACATCTGGTTTAGGTAAAGAAGTAGAAAAACGGGTTGGAGAGATGGCTGTGTTTAAGAGCATTTCGTGCTCTTTCTTCCTCCTGTATCCAATTTCAAGCAACCACATAATGGCTCACAACCATCTGCACTGAGGTCTTGTGCCCTCTTTTGCATGCAGAAAGAAGCGCTCGAGAGATAGCTCAGTGGTTAAGAATCCTGGCTGCCCTTCTAAAGGTCAGAAGTTCGATTCCTGGCAACCACAGTTTTGCTCTCAAAATGAGATTTGGTGCCATCTACTGGCAACAGAAGCAAGAGGCAGGAGAGATGGCTCAGTGCTTAAGAGCATTGGCTCCTGAGTTGGATGAGGCCAAGTGCAGACATAGAGTCAGGGCAAAGGCCAGGGCCCACGTTATTGTGACTGAATTGGGCAAACGTTTTTTTTAGGATGTTAAAGACTCACAGCTCTATCACCATGAGACATCGTGCTTCAGAGACAACACTAAGGAGAGTAAGGCAAGATGGCTAGAAGAAGAAAACACTGGCATGTTCATATGCCTTAAAGAGATCTCACATCCAAGACAATCAAAGGACTACAAACACCAGCAAAATGTTAACCAATTTAAAGCCAGAGAAACAATTTATCCTGACCTCCTCTATGAGGTACATGAACAGCCAATAGGTCCATGGAGACCCCTGTACCCCACATGTTAGGGGAATGCAGATGTGATCCACACACCACATTGAGTAAACCTGGTTTAGTTAAAGAAGTTGAAAACGGGTCGGAGAGAAGGCTCAGTGGTTAAGAGCATTGCCTGCTCTTCCAAAGATCATAAGTTCGATTTTTTGACATCACATAATTGCTTCAAAATGAGGTTTGGTAACCTCTACTGAAAGCAGAAGGAAGAGGCAGGAGAGATGTCTTGGTGCTTAAGAGGATGCCTGCTGAGTTTGATGAGGCCAAGTGCAGACATACAGCCAGGGCCCAGGTTGTTGGGACTGAATCAGGCAAAACATTTTGTTAGGATAATAAAGACTCACAGCTCTATCACCATGAGCCAGCATGCTTCAGAGAAACCACAAAACTGAGTAAGGCAGGATGGTTAGAAGAAGAAAATACTAGCATGTTCTTGTGCCTGAAGAAGAACTCACATCCAAGACATACAAAGTAACAAACACCAACAAAAGCTTAAACAATTTAAAGCCTGTGAAACAATTTGTCTAGACCTTCTCTATGAGGTACACAAATGGCCAACAGATCCATGGAGACCCATGTACTTCAAATGTTAGGAAAATGCAGATGTGATCCACACATCATTGAGTACATCTGGTTTAGGTAAAGAAGTAGAAAAACGGGTTGGAGAGATGGCTCAGTGTTTAAGAGCATTTCGTGCTCTTTCTTCCTCCTGTATCCAATTTCAAGCAACCACATAATGGCTCACAACCATCTACACGGAGGTCTTGTGCCCTCTTTTGCATGCAGAAAGAAGCGCTCGAGAGATAGTTCAGTGGTTAAGAATCCTGGCTGCCCTTCTAAAGGTCAGAAGTTCGATTCCTGGCAACCACAGTTGTGCTCTCAAAATGAGATTTGGTGCCATCTACTGGCAACAGAAGCAAGAGGCAGGAGAGATGGCTCAGTGCTTAAGAGCATTGGCTCCTGAGTTGGATGAGGCCAAGTGCAGACATAGAGACAGGGCAAAGGCCAGGGCCCAAGTTATTTTGACTGAATTGGGCAAACGTTTTTTTAGGATGTTAAAGACTCACAGCTCTATCACAATGAGTCATCGTGCTTCAGAGACAACACTAAGGAGAGTAAGGCAAGATGGCTAGAAGAAGAAAACACTGGCATGTTCATGTGCCTTAAAGAGAACTCACATCCAAGACAATCAAAGGACTACAAACACCAGCAAAATGTTAACCAATTTAAATCCAGAGAAACAATTTATGCTGACTTCCTCTATCAGGTACATGAACAGCCAATAGGTCCATGGAGACCCCTGTACTCCACATGTTAGGGGAATGCAGATGTGATCCACACACCACATTGAGTAAACCTGGTTTAGTTAAAGAAGTTGAAAAACGATTCGGAGAGATGGCTCAGTGGTTAAGAGCATTGCCTGCTCTTCCAAAGATCAGAAGTTCGATTCCTGGACATCACATAATTGCTTCAAAATGATGTTTGGTGCCCTCTACTGGAAGCAGAAGGAAGAAGCAGGAGAGATGTCTTGGTGGTTAAGAGCATGCCAGCTGAGTTTGATGAGGCCAAGTGCAGACATACAGCCAGGACCCAGGTTGTTGGGACTGAATCAGGCAAAATATTTTGTTAGGATAATAAAGACTCACAGCTCTATCACCATGAGCCAGCATGCTTCAGAGCCACCACCAAGCAGAGTAAGGCAGGATGGTTAGAAGAAGAAAATACTAGCATGTTCATGTGCCTGAAGAAGAACTCAAATCCAAGACATACAAAGGAACAAACACCAACAAAAGCTTAACCAATTTAAAGCCAGTGAAACAATTTGTCTAGACCTCCTCAATGAGGTACACGAATGGCCAACAGATCCATGGAGACCCCTGTACTTCAAATGTTACGAAAATGCAGATGTGATCCACACATCATTGAGTACATCTGGTTTAGGTAAAGAAGTAGAAAAACGGGTTGGAGAGATGGCTCAGTGTTTAAGAGCATTTCGTGCTCTTTCTTCCTCCTGTATCCAATTTCAAGCAACCACATAATGGCTCACAACCATCTGCACTGAGGTCTTGTGCCCTCTTTTGCATGCAGAAAGAAGCGCTCGAGAGATAGCTCAGTGGTTAAGAATCCTGGCTGCCCTTCTAAAGGTCAGAAGTTCGATTCCTGGCAACCACAGTTTTGCTCTCAAAATGAGATTTGGTGCCATCTACTGGCAACAGAAGGAAGAGGCAGGAGAGATGGCTCAGTGCTTAAGAGCATTGGCTGCTGAGTTGGATGAGGCCAAGTGCAGACATAGAGTCAGGGCAAAGGCCAGGGCCCAAATTATTGTGACTGAATTGCGCAAACGTTTTTTTAGGATGTTAAAGACTCACAGCTCTATCACCATGAGACATCGTGCTTCAGAGACAACACTAAGGAGAGTAAGGCAAGATGGCTAGAAGAAGAAAACACTGGCATGTTCATGTGCCTTAAAGAGAACTCACATCCAAGACAATCAAAGGACTACAAACACCAGCAAAATGTTAACCATTTTAAAGCCAGAGAAACAATTTATGCTGACCTCCTCTATGAGGTACATGAACAGCCAATAGGTCCATGGAGAACCCTGTACTCCACATGTTAGGGGAATGCAGATGTGATCCACACACCACATTGAGTAAACCTGGTTTAGTTAAAGAAGTTGAAAAACGGGTCGGAGAGTTGGCTCAGTGGTTAAGAGCATTGCCTGCTCTTCCAAAGATCAGAAGTTCGATTCCTGGACATCACATAATTGCTTCAAAATGAGGTTTGGTGCCCTCTACTGGAAGCAGAAGGAAGAGGCAGGAGAGACGTCTTGGTGGTTAAGAGCATGCCTGCTGAGTTTGATGAGGCCAAGTGCAGACATACAGCCAGGACCCAGGTTTTTGGGACTGAATCAGGCAAAACATTTTGTTAGGATAATAAAGACTCACAGCTCTATCACCATGAGGCAGCATGCTTCAGAGCCACCACCAAGCAGAGTAAGGCAGGATGGTTAGAAGAAGAAAATACTAGCATGTTCATGTGCCTGAAGAAGAACTCACATCCAAGACATACAAAGGAACAAACACCAACAAAAGCTTAACCAATTTAAAGCCAGTGAAACAATTTGTCTAGACCTCCTCTATGAGGTACACGAATTGCCAACAGATCCATGGAGACCCCTGTACTTCAAATGTTAGGAAAATGCAGATGTGATCCACACGTCATTGAGTACATCTGGTTTAGGTAAAGAAGTAGAAAAACGGGTTGGAGAGATGGCTCAGTGTTTAAGAGCATTTCGTGCTCTTTCTTCCTCCTGTATCCAATTTCAAGCAACCACATAATGGCTCACAACCATCTGCACTGAGGTCTTGTGCCCTCTTTTGCATGCAGAAAGAAGCGCTCGAGAGATAGCTCAGTGGTTAAGAATCCTGGCTGCCCTTCTAAAGGTCCGAAGTTCGATTCCTGGCAACCACAGTTTTGCTCTCAAAATGAGATTTGGTGCCATCTACTGGCAACAGAAGGAAGAGGCAGGAGAGATGGCTCAGTGCTTAAGAGCATTGGCTGCTGAGTTGGATGAGGCCAAGTGCAGACATAGAGTCAGGGCAAAGGCCAGGGCCCACGTTATTGTGACTGAATTGGGCAAACGTTTTTTAGGATGTTAAAGACTCACAGCTCTATCACCATGAGACATCGTGCGTCAGAGACAACACTAAGGAGAGTAAGGCAAGATGGCTAGAAGAAGAAAACACTGGCATGTTCATGTGTGATGGAGGTGGGTCATCTTTCTATCTGTTGTTTCATTGGTTAAGTAATAAAGAAACTGCCTTGGCCCCTTTAATAGGACAGAAAATTAGGTAGGCGGAGTAAACAGAGAGAATGCTGGGAGAAAGAAGCTGAGTCAGGGAGTCTCCATGATTCTCCCACTCCAGACAGACGCAGGTTAAGATCTCCCTGGTAAGCCACCAGATCATGGTGCTACACAGAATATTAGAAATGGGTTAGATCAATATGTAAGAGCTAACCAATAAGAGGCTGGAACTAATGGGCCTCTCAGTGTTCAAAAGAATACAGTTTCCGTGTAATTATTTCGGGTAAAGCTAGCCGGGTGGCGGTGGGAAGCAGCCCTGCCGCTCATATTACAACAGAGTGGCGCCCAACGTGCTAATGAACTCCACGTAAAACCTGAGAGGGCTTGAAAAGGAGAGAGAGAGAATTTAACACAGCTTTTTGCTGTTTGTGGGTTGCGTGCGGCAAAGAAATTATCCTGACTCAGCAACAGGAAAAAACTGGCTGTTTTAAAATGCAGGCTTTCTGGGCTGTGCCGCCATTGCGATCTCTGTCTGGCTCCTGCGGGAGACAGAGTCTTTGAATGGAGCATTTGGAATAAAGTGTTATGATTTGTTTGATGGCAACTAGACTCACTGTGTGCCTAAAAGGAAGTCATTTTGTGCTGCGGCTCAGAGGCACAAACAGCTCCACCATGCTACTGGTGCAATGTGCAAGGATCAGAGGCACGAGCGGCTCCGCCATGTTGGACTGGGCGGGGCAAGCAGGCAGTACCTGTTTTTGACCTAGGAATGTCACAGCTTAGATCAAGTGCTTAGCGATTTAAAAGCACAAAACAAAGTGCTCCTGGATAGTAAAAAAATTACAGATTCACAATAGAACTGATTCAGACACTGTTGGATGAATGTACGTAGGCTTGAGAGAGAGAAAAATATATATATAAAGAATAAAGTTAATGTCTTAAAAAAAAGGGTAAAGTCTTTAAAGAGAAAGAGTACAGATAGTTATAGATTAAAAGAAATAAAGAAAAATAAGCCGCGTAAAAATGGAAAATTCACAGAGAGTCTGGATTCTTTGTATTATTGTGTTTTCTTTAAAATTTTTGACTGTGAAGGAGCTAAGTACAGAGAGACATTTCATTATATGGGCTGCCAAGCTAAACCAGAATGGACATAAGGGTATTATGATTTCAGAATATGGGTCTAAGGATATGATGCTTTGGAGAGGGTCTTCTTTTGTTTTCACAGAGGATGAGACTCTGTGGATTGCGTCTATCCCGATATGGTATGATAGACCACGCCCTCCTGAAAGGTTGCTGTGAACACCTTCAGAAAATTACTTCACTCAACTGCCGACTGAGATGACCCTGACACACAGGTTACACCATGAAAGATCTGAATACAGCGCCCCCATTCAGCAGGAAGCAGTTTGGAGAGAAAAACTGCGCCCATGTTCCCAAATATGGTTTATAAATGTTCTTTTACATTTAAAGGGGGATATGATATAGATATGAATAATTTGCATTGGTGTGGATTTTAAGGTCAATTTTGTTATATGTATATGCATATTTCTAATCTTGATTAAGGTATTGTGATTGTATAGTTAATTTAAAAATGTAATGTACATAGGTTGTTAATGGATAATCATCAATAATTGTCAAGCTTTTAGTCATGTTAGTTAGATTTTTCTAGATGTGCATAGATATATTTCAGCTAGATAGGCATTCTTCATATCTTTCAAAGACTGCAGAATATGGCATTTTAAATGTTTTAATAATTTAGGGCTTTTCATGACAATGAGACACGTCTGCTTCTGGCAGCACCAGCTACTTCAAGAGGAAGATGGGCATTGAAGAGGCTCCTTATGGAGTTTGATAGCCACTTGGGCAAGAAACTGTTCTTGCCTGGACTATTGCATAAACTGGACACAGAGAACCCGCAGAAAGAGAACTGCTGAACTTGCCTAAAGGTGAGATGGTTTTTCGGGGTTCAGGACTCATGAAAGAGTCTGCGAGACATTCTGCAGGACACAGCAAAAAGTGACTGAACTGTCTTTGGAATTTCCTGCTTGATGAAAATGTCTGCTGGATACTATGGGCCTGAAGGTTGAAGATGGATACCCCAACAGTACAAAAGAACTTTGGGTGACTGTCCAGGCAGTGAGATGTCTCTGTCATTTCTAGAGTTTTGGATCTCTTGTTTGCTTAGGTAATATTATATCCTTCTGGAGTCTTTGATAGAGTTGAAGAATGGATAGATAGTTATAGTTTTCCTTAGTTATGATAAGAGATAAAATAGATATAAATATTGTAACTGTAATTCTTGCTTGATAACTATTTTGTTATATGTAATCTTACTATGTTAAAGTGAAAGCCATTTTTTGTTTAAACAGAAAAAGGGGAAATGATGGAGGTGGGTCATCTTTCTATCTGTTGTTTCATTGGTTAAGTAATAAAGAAACTGCCTTGGCCCCTTTAATAGGACAGAAAATTAGGTAGGCGGAGTAAACAGAGACAATGCTGGGAGAAAGAAGCTGAGTCAGGGAGTCGCCATGATTCTCCCACTCCAGACAGACGCAGGTTAAGATCTCCCTGGTAAGCCACCAGATCATGGTGCTACACAGAATAATAGAAATGGGTTAGATCAATATGTAAGAGCTAACCAATAAGAGGCTGGAACTAATGGGCCTGGCAGTGTTCAAAAGAATACAGTTTCCGTGTAATTATTTCGGGTAAAGCTAGCCGGGTTGCGGTGGGAAGCAGCCCTGCCGCTCATATTACAACACATGTGCCTTAAAGAGAACTCACATCCAAGACAATCAAAGGACTACAAACACCAGCAAAATGTTAACCAATTTAAAGCCAGAGAAACAATTTATCCTGACCTCCTCTATGAGGTACATGAACAGCCAATAGGTCCATGGAGACCCCTGTACTCTACATGTTAGGGGAATGCAGATGTGATCAACACACCACATTGAGTAAACCTGGTTGAGTTAAAGAAGTTGAAAAACGGGTCGGAGAGCTGGCTCAGTGGTTAAGAGCATTGCCTGCTCTTCCAAAGATCAGAAGTTCGATTCCTGGACATCACATAATTGCTTCAAAATGAGGTTTGGTGCCCTCTACTGGAAGCAGAAGGAAGAGGCAGGAGAGATGTCTTGGTGCTTAAGAGAATGCCTGCTGAGTTTGATGAGGCCAAGTGCAGACATACAGCCAGGGCCCAGGTTGTTGGGACTGAATCAGGCAAAACATTTTGTTAGGATAATAAAGACTCACAGCTCTATCACCATGAGCCAGCATGCTTCAGAGCCACCACCAAGCAGAGTAAGGCAGGATGGTTAGAAGAAGAAAATACTAGCATGTTCATGTGCCTGAAGAAGAACTCACATCCAAGACATACAAAGGAACAAACACCAACAAAAGCTTAAACAATTTAAAGACAGTGAAACAATTTGTCTAGACCTCCTCTATGAGGTACAGGAATGGCCCACAGATCCATGGAGACCCCCGTACCTCAAATGTTAGGAAAATGCAGATGTGATCCAAACATCATTGAGTACATCTGGTTTAGGTAAAGAAGTAGAAAAACGGGTTGGAGAGATGGCTCGGTGTTTAAGAGCATTACGTGGTCTTTCTTCTTCCTGTATCCAATTTCAAGCAACCACATAATGGCTCACAAACATCTGCACTGAGGTCTTGTGCCCTCTTTTGCATGCAGAAAGAAGCGCTCGAGAGATAGCTCAGTGGTTAAGAATCCTGGCTGCCCTTCTAAAGGTCAGAAGTTCGATTCCTGGCAACCACAGTTTTGCTGCAAAATGAGATTTGGTGCCATCTACTGGCAACAGAAGGAAGACGCAGGAGAGATGGCTCAGTGCTTAAGAGCATTGGCTGCTGAGTTTGATGAGGCCAAGTGCAGACATAGAGTCAGGGCAAAGGCCAGGGCCCACGTTATGGTGACTGAATTGGGGAAACGTTTTTTTTGGATGTTAAAGACTCACAGCTCTATCACCATGAGACATCGTGCTTAAGAGACAACACTAAGGAGAGTAAGGCAAGATAGCTAGAAGAAGAAAACACTGGCATGTTCATGTGCCTTAAAGTGAACTCACATCCAAGACAATCAAAGGAATACAAACACCAGCAAAATGTTAACCAATTTAAAGCCAGAGAAACAATTTATCCTGACTTCCTTTATGAGGTACATGAACAGCCAATAGTTCCATGGAGACCCCTGTACTCCAGGTGTTAGAGGAATGCAGATGTGATCCACACACCACATTGAGTAAACCTGGTTTAGTTAAAGAAGTTGAAAAACGGGTCGGAGAGATGGCTCAGTGGTTAAGAGCATTGCCTGCTCTTCCAAAGATCAGAAGTTCGATTCCGGGACATCACATAATTGCTTCAAAATGAGGTTTGGTGCCCTCTACTGGAAGCAGAAGGAAGAGGCAGGAGAGATGTCTTGGTCGTTAAGAGCATGCCTGATGAGTTTGATGAGGACAGGGCCCAGGTTGTTGGGCCTGAATCAGGCAAAACATTTTGTTAGGATAATAAAGACTCACAGCTCTATCACCATGAGCCAGCATGCTTCAGAGACACCACCAAGCAGAGTAAGGCAGGATGGTTAGAAGAAGAAAATACTAGCATGCTCATGTGCCTGAAGAAGAACTCACATCCAAGACATACAAAGGAACAAACACCAACAAAAGCTTAACCAATTTAAAGACAGTGAAACAATTTGTCTAGAACTCCTCAATGAGGTACACGAATGGCCAACAGATCCATGGAGACCCCTGTACTTCAAATGTTACGAAAATGCAGATGTCATCCACACATCATTGAGTACATCTGGTTTATGTAAAGAAGTAGAAAAACGGGTTGGAGAGATGGCTCAGTGTTTAAGAGCATTTCGTGCTCTTTCTTCCTCCTGTATCCAATTTCAAGCAACCACATAATGGCTCACAACCATCTGCACTGAGGTCTTGTGCCCTCTTTTGCATGCAGAAAGAAGCGCTCGAGAGATAGCTCAGTGGTTAAGAATCCTGGCTGCCCTTCTAAAGGTCAGAAGTTCGATTCCTGGCAACCACAGTTTTGCTCTCAAAATGAGATTTGGTGCCATCTACTGGCAACAGAAGGAAGAGGCAGGAGAGATGGCTAAGTGCTTAAGAGCATTGGCTGCTGAGTTGGATGAGGCCAAGTGCAGACATAGAGGCTGGGCAAAGGCCAGGGCCCACGTTATTGTGACTGAATTGGGGAAACGATTTTTAGGATGTTAAAGACTCACAGCTCTATCACCATGAGACATCGGCTTCAGAGACAACACTAAGGAGAGTAAGGCAAGATGGCTAGAAGAAGAAAACACTGGCATGTTCATGTGCCTTAAAGAGAACTCACATCCAAGACAATCAAAGTACTACAAACACCAGCAAAATGTTAACCAATTTAAAGCCAGAGAAACAAATTATCCTGAGCTCCTCTATGAGGTACATGAACAGCCAATAGGTCCATGGAGACCCCTGTACTCCACATGTTAGGGGAATGCAGATGTGATCCACACACCACATTGAGTAAACCTGGTTTAGTTAAAGAAGTTGAAAAACGGGTCGGAGAGATGGCTCAATGGTTAAGAGCATTGCCTGCTCTTCCAAAGATCGGAAGTTCGATTCCTGGACATCACATAATTGCTTCAAAATGCGGTTTGGTGCCCTCTACTGGAAGCAGAAGGAAGAGGCAGGAGAGATGTCTTGGTGCTTAAGAGCATGCCTGCTGAGTTTGATGAGGCCAAGTGCAGACATACAGCCAATGCCCAGGTTGTTGGGACTGAATCAGGCAAAACATTTTGTTAGGATAATAAAGACTCACAGCTCTATCACCATGAGCCAGCATGCTTCAGAGCCACCACCAAGCAGAGTAAGGCAGGATGGTTAGAAGAAGAAAATACTATCATGTTCATGTGCCTGAAGAAGAACTCACATCCAAGACATACAAAGGAACCAACACCAACAAAAGCTTAACAAATTTTAAGACAGTGAAACAATTTGTCTAGACCTCCTCTATGAGGTACACGAATGGCCAACAGATCCATGGAGACCCCTGTACTTCAAATGTTAGGAAAATGCAGATGTGATCCACACATCATTGAGTACATCTGGTATAGGTAAAGAAGTAGAAAAACGGGTTGGAGAGATGGCTCAGTGTTTAAGAGCATTTCGTGCTCTTTCTTCCTCCTGTATCCAATTTCAAGCAACCCCATAATGGCTCACAACCATCTGCGCTGAGGTCTTGTGCCCTCTTTTGCATGCAGAAAGAAGCGCTCGAGAGATAGCTCAGTGGTTAAGAATCCTGGCTGCCCTTCTAAAGTTCAGAAGTTCGATTCCTGGCAACCACAGTTTTGCTCTCAAAATGAGATTTGGTGCCATCTACTGGCAACAGAAGGAAGAGGCAGGAGAGATGGCTCAGTGCTTAAGAGCATTGGCTGCTGAGTTGGATGAGGCCAAGTGCAGACATAGAGTCAGAGCAAAGGCCAGGGCCCACGTTATTGTGACTGAATTGGGCAAACGTTTTTTTAGGATGTTAAAGACTCACAGCTCTATCACCATGAGACATCGTGCTTCAGAGACAACACTAAGGAGAGTAAGGCAAGATGGCTAGAAGAAGAAAACACTGGCATGTTCATGTGCCTTAAAGAGAACTCAAATCCAAGACAATCAAAGGACAACAAACACCAGCAAAATGTTAACCAAATTAAAGCCTGAGAAACAATTTATGCTGACCTCCACTATCAGGTACATGAACAGCCAATAGGTCCATGGAGACCCCTGTACTCCACATGTTAGGGGAATACAGATGTGATCCACACACCACATTGAGTAAACCTGGTTTAGTTAAAGAAGTTGAAAAACGGGTCGGAGAGATGGCTCAGTGGTTAAGAGCATTGCCTGCTCTTCCAAAGATCAGAAGTTCGATTCCTGGACATCACATAATTGCTTCAAAATGAGGTTTGGTGCCCTCTACTGGAAGCAGAAGGAAGAGGCAGGAGAGATGTCTTGGTGGTTAAGAGCATGCCTGCTGAGTTTGATGAGGCCAAGTGCAGACATACAGCCAGGACCCAGGTTGTTGGGACTGAATCAGGCAAAACAATTGTTAGGATAATAAAGACTCACAGCTCTATCACCATGAGCCAGCATGCTTCAGAGACACCACCAAGCAGAGTAAGGAAGGATGGTTAGAAGAAGAAAATACTAGCATGTTCATGTGCCTGAAGAAGAACTCACATCCAGGACATACAAAGGAACAAACACCAACAAAAGCTTAACCAATTTAAAGCCAGTGAAACAATTTGTCTAGACCTCCTCTATGAGGTACACGAATGGCCAACAGATCCATGGAGACTCCTGTACTTCAAATGTTAGGAAAATGCAGATGTGATCCACACATCATTGAGTACATCTGGTTTAGGTAAAGAAGTAGAAAAACGGGTTGGAGAGATGGCTAAGTGTTTAAGAGCATTTCGTGCTCTTTCTTCCTCCTGTATCCAATTTCAAGCAACCACATAATGGCTCACAACCATCTGCACTGAGGTCTTGTGCCCTCTTTTGCATGCAGAAAGAAGCGCTCGAGAGATAGCTCAGTGGTTAAGAATCCTGGCTGCCCTTCTAAAGGTCAGAAGTTTGATTCCTGGCAACCACAGTTTTGCTCTCAAAATGAGATTTGGTGCCATCTACTGGCAACAGAAGGAAGAGGCAGGAGAGATGGCTCAGTGCTTAAGAGCATTGGCTGCTGAGTTGGATGAGGCCAAGTGCAGACATAGAGTCAGGGCAAAGGCCAGGGCCCACGTTATTGTGACTGAATTGGGCAAACGTTTTTTTAGGATGTTAAAGACTCACAGCTCTATCACCATGAGACATCGTGCTTCAGAGACAACACTAAGGAGAGTAAGGCAAGATGGCTAGAAGAAGAAAACACTGGCATGTTCACGTGCCTTAAAGAGAACTCACATCCAAGACAATCAAAGGACAAAAAACACCAGCAAAATGTTAACCAATTTAAAGCCTGTGAAACAATTTATGCTGACCTCCTCTATCAGGTACATGAACAGCCAATATGTCCATGGAGACCCCTGTACTCCACATGTTTGGGGAATGCAGATGTGATCCACACACCACATTGAGTAAACCTGGTTTAGTTAAAGAAGTTGAAAACCAGGTCGGAGAGATGGCTCAGTGGTTAAGAGCATTGCCTGCTCTTCCAAAGATCAGAAGTTCGATTCCTGGACATCACATAATTGCTTCAAAATGAGGTTTGGTGCCCTCTACTGGAAGCAGAAGGAAGAGGCAGGAGAGATGTCTTGGTGGTTAAGAGCATGCCTGCTGAGTTTGATGAGGCCAAGTGCAGATATACAGCCAGGACCCAGGTTGTTGGGACTGAATCAGGAAAAACAATTGTTAGGATAATAAAGACTCACAGCTCTATCACCATGAGCCAGCATGCTTCAGAGCCACCACCAAGCAGAGTAAGGCAGGATGGTTAGAAGAAGAAAATACTAGCATGTTCATGTGCCTGAAGAAGAACTCACATCCAAGACATACAAAGGAACAAACACCAACAAAAGCTTAACAAATTTTAAGACAGTGAAACAATTTGTCTAGACCTCCTCTATGAGGTACACGAATGGCCAACAGATCCATGGAGACCCCTGTACTTCAAATGTTAGGAAAATGCAGATGTGATCCACACATCATTGAGTAAACCTGGTTTAGGTAAAGAAGTAGAAAAACAGGTTGGAGAGATGGCTCAGTGTTTAAGAGCATTTCGTGCTCTTTCTTCCTCCTGTATCCAATTTCAAGCAACCCCATAATGGCTCACAACCATCTGCACTGAGGTCTTGTGCCCTCTTTTGCATGCAGAAAGAAGCGCTCGAGAGATAGCTCAGTGGTTAAGAATCCTGACTGCCCTTCTAAAGGTCAGAAGTTCGATTTCTGGCCACCACAGTTTTGCTCTCAAAATGAGATTTGGTGCCATCTACTGGCAACAGAAGGAAGAGGCAGGAGAGATGGCTCAGTGCTTAAGAGCATTGGCTGCTGAGTTGGATGAGGCCAAGTGCAGACATAGAGTCAGGGCAAAGGCCAGGGCCCACGTTATTGTGACTGAATTGGGCAAACGTTTTTTTAGGATGTTAAAGACTCACAGCTCTATCACCATGAGACATCGTGCTTCAGAGACAACACTAAGGAGAGTAAGGCAAGATGGCTAGAAGAAGAAAACACTGGCATGTTCATGTGCCTTAAAGAGAACTCACAACCAAGACAATCAAAGGACTACAAACACCAGCAAAATGTTAACCAATGTAAAGCCAGAGAAACAATTTATCCTGACCTCCTCTATGAGGTACATGAACAGCCAATAGGTCCATGGAGACCCCTGTACTCCACATGTTAGGGGAATGCAGATGTGATCCACACACCACATTGAGTAAACCTGGTTTAGTTAAAGAAGTTGAAAACCGGGTCGGAGAGATGGCTCAGTGGTTAAGAACATTGCCTGCTCTTCCAAAGATCAGAAATTCGATTCCTGGACAGCACATAATTGCTTCAAAATGAGGTTTGGTGCCCTCTACTGGAAGCAGAAGGAAGAGGCAGGAGAGATGTCTTGGTGGTTAAGAGCATGCCTGCTGAGTTTGATGAGGCCAAGTGCAGACAAACAGCCAGGACCCAGGTTGTTGGGACTGAATCAGGCAAAACATTTTGTTAGGATAATAAAGACTCACAGCTCTATCACCATGAGCCAGCATGCTTCAGAGACACCACCAAGCAGAGTAAGGCAGGATGGTTAGAAGAAGAAAATACTAGCATGTTCATGTGCCTGAAGAAGAACTCACATTCAAGACATACAAAGGAACAAACACCAACAAAAGCTTAACCAATTTAAAGCCAGTGAAACAGTTTGTCTAGACCTCCTCTATGAGGTACACGAATGGCCAACAGATCCATGGAGACCCCTGTACTTCAAATGTTAGGAAAATGCAGATGTGATCCACACATCATTGAGTACATCTGGTTTAGGTAAAGAAGTAGAAAAACGGGTTGGAGAGATGGCTAAATGTTTAAGAGCATTTCGTGCTCTTTCTTCCTCCTGTATCCAATTTCAAGCAACCACATAATGGCTCACAACCATCTGCACTGAGGTCTTGTGCCCTCTTTTACATGCAGAAAGAAGCGCTTGAAAGATAGCTCAGTGGTTAAGAAACCTGGCTGCCCTTCTAAAGGTCAGAAGTTCGATTCCTGGCAACCACAGTTTTGCTCTCAAAATGAGATTTGGTGCCATCTCCTGGCAACAGAAGGAAGAGGCAGAAGAGATGGCTCAGTGCTTAAGAGAATTGGCTGCTGAGTTGGATGAGGCCAAGTGCAGACATACAGCCAGGACCCAGGTTGTTGGGACTGAATCAGGCAAAACATTTTGTTAGGATAATAAAGACTCACAGCTCTATCACCATGAGCCAGCATGTTTCAGAGCCACCACCAAGCAGAGTAAGGCAGGATGGTTAGAAGAAGAAAATACTAGCATGTTCATGAGCCTGAAGAAGAACTCACATCCAAGACATACAAAGGAACAAACTCCAACAAAATTTTAACCAATTTAAAGCCAGTGAAACAATTTGTCTAGACCTCCTCTATGAGGTCCACGATTGGCCATCAGATCCATGGAGACCCCTGTACTTCAAATGTTAGGAAAATGCAGATGTGATCCACACATCATTGAGTACTTCTGGTTTAGGTAAAGAAGTAGAAAAACGGGTTGGAGAGATGGCTCAGTGTTTAAGAGCATTTCGTGCTCTTTCTTCTTCCTGTATCCAATTTCAAGCAACCACTTAATGGCTCACAACCATCTGCACTGAGGTCTTGTGCCCTCTTTTGCGTGCAGAAAGAAGCGCTCGAGAGATAGCTCAGTGGTTAAGAATCCTGGCTGCCCTTCTAAAGGTCAGAAGTTCGATTCCTGGCAACCACAGTTTTGCTCTCAAAATGAGATTTGGTGCCATCTACTGGCAAGAGAAGGAAGAGGCAGGAGAGATGGCTCAGTGCTTAAGAGCATTGGCTGCTGAGTTGGATGAGCCCAAGTGCAGACATAGAGTCAGGGCAAAGGCCAGGGCCCACGTTATTGTGACTGAATTGGGCAAACGTTTTTTTAGGATGTTAAAGACTCACAGCTCTATCACCATGAGACATCGTGCTTCAGAGACAACACTAAGGAGAGTAAGGCAAGATGGCTAGAAGAAGAAAACACTGGCATGTTCATGTGCCTTAAAGAGAACTCATATCCAAGACAATCAAAGAACTACAAACACCAGCAAAATGTTAACCAATTTAAAGCCAGAGAAACAATTTATGCTGACCTCCTCTATCAGGTACATGAACAGCCAATAGGTCCATGGAGACCCCTGTACTCCACATGTTAGGGGAATGCAGATGTGATCCACACACCACATTGAGTAAACCTGGTTTAGTTAAAGAAGTTGAAAACCGGGTCGGAGAGATGGCTCAGTGGTTAAGAGCATTGCCTGCTCTTCCAAAGATCAGAAGTTCGATTCCTGGACATCACATAATTGCTTCAAAATGAGGTTTGGTGCCCTCTACTGGAAGCAGAAGGAAGAGGCAGGAGAGATGTCTTGGTGGTTAAGAGCATGCCTGCTGAGTTTGATGAGGCCAAGTGCAGACGTACAGCCAGGACCCCGGTTATTGGGACTGAATCAGGCAAAACATTTTGTTAGGATAATAAAGACTCGCAACTCTATCACCATGAGCCAGCATGCTTTAGAGTCACCACCAGCAGAGTAAGGCAGGATGGTTAGAAGAAGAAAATACTAGCATGTTCATGTGCCTGAAGAAGAACTCACATCCAAGACATACAAAGGAACAAACAGTAACAAAAGCTTATCCAATTTACAGCCAGTGAAACAATTTGTCTAGACCTCCTCTATGAGGTACACGAATGGCCATCAGATCCATGGAGACCCCTGTACTTCAATTGTTAGGAAATTGCAGATGTGATCCACACATCATTGAGTACATGTGGTTTAGGTAAAGAAGTAGAAAAACGGGTTGGAGAGATGGCTCAGTGTTTAAGAGCATTTCGTGCTCTTTCTTCCTCCTGTATCCAACTTCAAGCAACCACATAATGGCTCACAACCATCTGCACTGAGGTCTTGTGCCCTCTTTTGCATGCAGAAAGAAGCGCTCGAGAGATAGCTCAGTGGTTAAGAATCCTGGCTGCCCTTCTAAAGGTCAGAAGTTCGATTCCTGGCAACCACAGTTTTGCTCTCAAAATGAGATTTGGTGCCATCTACTGGCAACAGAAGGAAGAGGCAGGAGAGATGGCTCAGGGCTTAAGAGCATTGGCTGCTGAGTTGGATGAGGACAAGTGCAGACATAGAGTCAGGGCAAAGGCCAGGGCCCACGTTATTGTGACTGAATTGGGCAAACGTTTTTTTGGATGTTAAAGACTCACAGCTCTATCACCATGAGACATCGTGCATCAGAGACAACACTAAGGAGAGTAAGGCAAGATGGCTAGAAGAAGAAAACACTGGCATGTTCATGTGCCTTAAAGAGAACTCACATCCAAGACAATCAAAGGACTACAAACACCAGCAAAATGTTAACCAATTTAAAGCCAGAGAAACAATTTATCCTGACCTCATCTATGAGGTACATGAACAGCCAATAGGTCCATGGAGACCCCTGTACTCCACATGTTAGGGGAATGCACATGTGATCCACACACCACATTGAGTAAACCTGGTTTAGTTAAAGAAGTTGAAAAACGGGTCGGAGAGATGGCTCAGTGGTTAAGAGCATTGCCTGCTCTTCCAAAGATCAGAAGTTCGATTCCTGGACATCACATAATTGCTTCAAAATGAGGTTTGGTGCCCTCTACTGGAAGCAGAAGGAAGAGGCAGGAGAGATGTCTTGGTGGTTAAGAGCATGCCTGCTGAGTTTGATGAGGCCAAGTGCAGACATACAGCCAGGACCCAGGTTGTTGGGACTGAATCAGGCAAAACAATTGTTAGGATAATAAAGACTCACAGCTCTATCACCATGAGCCAGCATGCTTCAGAGACACCACCAAGCAGAGTAAGGCAGGATGGTTAGAAGAAGAAAATACTAGCATGTTCATGTGCCTGAAGAAGAACTCACATCCAGGACATACAAAGGAACAAACACCAACAAAAGCTTAACCAATTTAAAGCCAGTGAAACAATTTGTCTAGACCTCCTCTATGAGGTACACGAATGGCCAACAGATCCATGGAGACCCCTGTACTTCAAATGTTAGGAAAATGCAGATGTGATCCACACATCATTGAGTACATCTGGTTTAGGTAAAGAAGTAGAAAAACGGGTTGGAGAGATGGCTCAGTGTTTAAGAGCATTTCGTGCTCTTTCTTCCTCCTGTATCCAATTTAAAGCAACCACATAATGGCTCACAACCATCTGCACTGAGGTCTTGTGCCCTCTTTTGCGTGCAGAAAGAAGCGCTCGAGAGATAGCTCAGTGGTTAAGAATCCTGGCTGCCCTTCTAAAGGTCAGAAGTTCGATTCCTGGCAACCACAGTTTTGCTCTCAAAATGAGATTTGGTGCCATCTACTGGCAACAGAAGGAAGAGGCAGGAGAGATGGCTCAGTGCTTAAGAGCATTGGCTGCTGAGTTGGATGAGGCCAAGTGCAGACATAGAGTCAGGGCAAAGGCCAGGGCCCACGTTATTGTGACTGAATTGGGCAAACGGTTTTTTAGGATGTTAAAGACTCACAGCTCTATCACCATGAGACATCGTGCTTCAGAGACAACACTAAGGAGAGTAAGGCAAGATGGCTAGGAGAAGAAAACACTGGCATGTTCATGTGCCTTAAAGAGAACTCACATCCAAGACAATCAAAGGACAACAAACACCAGCAAAATGTTAACCAATTTAAAGCCTGAGAATCAATTTATGCTGACCTCCTCTATCAGGTACATGAACAGCCAATAGGTCCATGGAGACCCCTGTACTCCACATGTTAGGGAATGCAGATGTGATCCACACACCACATTGAGTAAACCTGGTTTAGTTAAAGAAGTTGAAAACCGGGTCGGAGAGATGGCTCAGTGGTTAAGAGCATTGCCTGCTCTTCCAAAGATCAGAAGTTCGATTCCTGGACATCACATAATTGCTTCAAAATGAGGTTTGGTGCCCTCTACTGGAAGCAGAAGGAAGAGGCAGGAGAGATGTCTTGGTGGTTAAGAGCATGCCTGCTGAGTTTGATGAGGCCAAGTGCAGACATACAGCCAGGACCCAGGTTGTTGGGACTGAATCAGGCAAAACAATTGTTAGGATAATAAAGACTCACAGCTCTATCACCATGAGCCAGCATGCTTCAGAGCCACCACCAAGCAGAGTAAGGCAGGATGGTTAGAAGAAGAAAATACTAGCATGTTCATGTGCCTGAAGAAGAACTCACATCCAGGACATACAAAGGAACAAACACCAACAAAAGCTTAACCAATTTAAAGCCAGTGAAACAATTTGTCTAGACCTCCTCTATGAGGTACACGAATGGCCAACAGATCCATGGAGACCCCTGTACTTCAAATGTTAGGAAAATGCAGATGTGATCCACACATCATTGAGTACATCTGGTTTAGGTAAAGAAGTAGAAAAACGGGTTGGAGAGATGGCTCAGTGTTTAAGAGCATTTCGTGCTCTTTCTTCCTCCTGTATCCAATTTCAAGCAACCACATAATGGCTCACAACCATCTGCACTGAGGTCTTGTGCCCTCTTTTGCGTGCAGAAAGAAGCGCTCGAGAGATAGCTCAGTGGTTAAGAATCCTGGCTGCCCTTCTAAAGGTCCGAAGTTCGATTCCTGGCAACCACAGTTTTGCTCTCAAAATGAGATTTGGTGCCATCTACTGGCAACAGAAGGAAGAGGCAGGAGAGATGTATCAGGGCTTAAGAGCATTGGCTGCTGAGTTGGATGAGGCCAAGTGCAGACATAGAGTCAGGGCAAAGGCCAGGGCCCACGTTATTGTGACTGAATTGGGCAAACGTTTTTTTGGATGTTAAAGACTCACAGCTCTATCACCATGAGACATCGTGCATCAGAGACAACACTAAGGAGAGTAAGGCAAGATGGCTAGAAGAAGAAAACACTGGCATGTTCATGTGCCTTAAAGAGAACTCACATCCAAGACAATCAAAGGACTACAAACACCAGCAAAATGTTAACCAATTTAAAGCCAGAGAAACAATTTATCCTGACCTCCTCTATGAGGTACATGAACAGCCAATAGGTCCATGGAGACCCCTGTACTCCACATGTTAGGGGAATGCACATGTGATCCACACACCACATTGAGTAAACCTGGTTTAGTTAAAGAAGTTGAAAAACGGGTCGGAGAGATGGCTCAGTGGTTAAGAGCATTGCCTGCTCTTCCAAAGATCAGAAGTTCGATTCCTGGACATCACATAATTGCTTCAAAATGAGGTTTGGTGCCCTCTACTGGAAGCAGAAGGAAGAGGCAGGAGAGATGTCTTGGTGGTTAAGAGCATGCCTGCTGAGTTTGATGAGGCCAAGTGCAGACATACAGCCAGGACCCAGGTTGTTGGGACTGAATCAGGCAAAACATTTTGTTAGGATAATAAAGACTCACAGCTCTATCACCATGAGCCAGCATGCTTCAGAGCCACCACCAAGCAGAGTAAGGCAGGATGGTTAGAAGAAGAAAATACTAGCATGTTCATGTGCCTGAAGAAGAACTCACATCCAAGACATACAAAGGAACAAACACCAACAAAAGCTTAACCAATTTAAAGCCAGTGAAACAATTTGTCTAGACCTCCTCTATGAGGTACACGAATAGCCAACAGATCCATGGAGACCCCTGTACTTCAAATGTTAGGAACATGCAGATGTGATCCACACATCATTGAGTACATCTGGTTTAGGTAAAGAAGTCGAAAAAGGGGTTGGAGAGATGGCTCAGTGTTTAAGAGCACTTCTTGCTCTTTCTTCCTCCTGTATCCATTTTCAAGCAACCACATAATGGCTCACAACCATCTGCACTGAGGTCTTGTGCCCTCTTTAGCATGCAGAAAGAAGCGCTCGAGAGATAGCTCAGTGGTTAAGAATCCTGGCTGCCCTTCTAAAGTTCAGAAGTTCGATTCCTGGCAACCACAGTTTTGCTCTCAAAATGAGATTTGGTGCCATCTACTGGCAACAGAAGGAAGAGGCAGGAGAGATGGCTCAGTGCTTAAGAGCATTGGCTGCTGAGTTGGATGAGGCCAGGTGCAGACATAGAGTCAGGGCAAACGCTAGGGCCCAAGTTATTGTGACTGAATTGGGCAAACGTTTTTTTAGGATGTTAAAGACTCACAGCTCTATCACCATGAGACAACGTGCTTCAGAGACAACACTAAGGAGAGTAAGGCAAGATGGCTAGAAGAAGAAAACACTGGCATGTTCATGTGCCTTAAAGAGAACTCACATCCAAGACAATCAAAGGACCACAAACACCAGCAAAATGTTAACCAATTTAAAGCCAGAGAAACAATTTATCCTGACCTCCTCTATGAGGTACATGAACAGCCAATAGGTCCATGGAGACCCCTGTACTCCACATGTTAGGGGAATGCAGATGTGATCCACACACCACATTGAGTAAACCTGGTTTAGTTAAAGAAGTTGAAAAACGGGTCGGAGAGATGGCTCAGTGGTTAAGAGCATTGCCTGCTCTTCCAAGGATCAGAAGATCGATTCCTGGACATCACATAATTGCTTCAAAATGAGGTTTGGTGCCCTCTACTGGAAGCAGAAGGAAGAGTCAGGAGAGATGTCTTGGTGGTTAAGAGCATGCATGCTGAATTTGATGAGGCCAAGTGCAGACAAACAGCCAGAACCCAGGTTGTTGGGACTGAATCAGGCAAAACATTTTGTTAGGATAATAAAGACTCACAGCTCTATCACCATGAGCCAGCATGCTTCAGAGCCACCACCAAGCAGAGTAAGGCAGGATGGTTAGAAGAAGAAAATACTAGCATGTTCATGTGCCTGAAGAAGAACTCACATCCAGGACATACAAAGGAACAAACACCAACAAAAGCTTAACCAATTTAAAGCCAGTGAAACAATTTGTCTAGACCTCCTCTATGAGGTACACGAATGGCCAACAGATCCATGGAGACCCCTGTACTTCAAATGTTAGGAACATGCAGATGTGATCCACACATCATTGAGTACATCTGGTTTAAGTAAAGAAGTAGAAAAACGGGTTGGAGAGATGGCTCAGTGTTTAAGAGCATTTCGTGCTCTTTCTTCCTCCTGTATCCAATTTCAAGCAACCACATAATGGCTCACAACCATCTGCACTGAGGTCTTGTGCCCTCTTTTGCATGCAGAAAGAAGCGCTCGAGAGATAGCTCAGTGGTTAAGAATCCTGGATGCCCTTCTAAAGGTCAGAAGTTCGATTCCTGGCAACCACAGTTTTGCTGTCAAAATGAGATTTGGTGCCATCTACTGGCAACAGAAGGAAGAGGCAGGAGAGATGGCTCAGTGCTTAAGAGCATTGGATGCTGAGTTGGATGAGGCCAAGTGCAGACATAGAGTCTGGGCAAAGGCCAGGGCCCACGTTATTGTGACTGAATTGGGCAAACGTTTTTTTAGGATGTTAAAGACTCACAGCTCTATCACCATGAGACATCGTGCTTCAGAGACAACACTAAGGAGAGTAAGGCAAGATGGCTAGAAGAAGAAAACACTGGCATGTTCATGTGCCTTAAAGAGAACTCACATCCAAGACAATCAAAGGACTACAAACACCAGCAAAATGTTAACCAATTTAAAGCCAGAGAAACAATTTATCCTGACATCCTCTATGAGGTACATGAACAGCCAATAGGTCCATGGAGACCCCTGTACTCCACATGTTAGGGGAATGCAGATGTGATCCACACACCACATTGAGTAAACCTGGTTTAGTTAAAAAAGTTGAAAAACGGGTCGGAGAGATGGCTCAGTGGTTAAGAGCATTGCCTGCTCTTCCAAAGATCAGAAGTTCGATTCCTGGACATCACATAATTGCTTCAAAATGAGGTTTGGTGCCCTCTACTGGAAGCAGAAGGAAGAGGCAGGAGAGATGTCTTGGTGGTTGAGAGCATGCCTGCTGAGTTTGATGAGGCCAAGTGCAGACATACAGCCAGGACCCAGGTTGTTGGGACTGAATCAGGCAAAACATTTTGGTAGGATAATAAAGACTCACAGCTCTATCACCATGAGCCAGCATGCTTCAGAGCCACCACCAAGCAGAGTAAGGCAGGATGGTTAGAAGAAGAAAATACTAGCATGTTCATGTGCCTGAAGAAGAACTCACATCCAAGACATACAAAGGAACAAACACCAACAAAAGCTTAACCAATTTAAAGCCAGTGAAACAATTTGTCTAGACGTCCTCTATGAGGTACACGAATGGCCAACAGATCCATGGAGACCCCTGTACTTCAAATGTTAGGAAAATGCAGATGTGATCCACACATCATTGAGTACATCTGGTTAGGTAAAGAAGTAGAAAAACGGGTTGGAGAGATGGCTCAGTGTTTAAGAGCATTTCGTGCTCTTTCTTCCTCCTGTATCCAATTTCAAGCAACCACATAATGGCTCACAACCATCTGCACTGAGGTCTTGTGCCCTCTTTTGCATGCAGAAAGAAGCGCTCGAGAGATAGCTTAGTGGTTAAGAATCCTGGCTGCCCTTCTAAAAGTAAGAAGTTCGATTTCTGGCAACCACAGTTTTGCTCTCAAAATGAGATTTGGTGCCATCTACTGGCAACAGAAGGAAGAGGCAGGAGAGATGGCTCAGTGCTTAAGAGCATTGGCTGCTGAGTTTGATGAGGCCAAGTGCAGACATAGAGTCAGGGCAATGGCCAGGGCCCACGTTATTGTGACTGAATTGGGCAAACGTTTTTTTAGGATGTTAAAGACTCACAGCTCTATCACCATGAGACATCGTGCTTCAGAGACAACACTAAGGAGAGTAAGGCAAGATGGCTAGAAGAAGAAAACACTGGCATGTTCATGTGCCTTAAAGAGAACTCACATCCAAGACAATCAAAGGACTACAAACACCAGCAAAATGTTAACCAATTTAAAGCCAGAGAAACCATTTATCCTGACCTCCTCTATGAGGTACATGAACAGCCAATAGGTCCATGGAGACCCCTGTACTCCACAAGTTAGGGAAATGGAGATGTGATCCACACACCACATTGAGTAAACCTGGTTTAGTAAAAGAAGTTGAAAAACGGGTTGGAGAGATGGCTCAGTGGTTAAGAGCATTGCCTGCTCTTCCAAAGTTTCAGAAGTTCGATTCCTTGAATCACGTAGTTGCTCTCAAAATGAGGTTTGGTGCCCTCTACTGGCAACAAAGGGGAGAGGCAGGAGAGATGGCTCAGTGGTTAAGAGCATTGCCTGCTCTTCCAAAGTTCAGAAGTTCGATTCCTGGGAATCACATAATTGCTCTCAAAATGAGGTTTGGTGCCCTCTACTGGCAACAGAGGGGAGAGGCAGGAGAGATGGCTCAGTGGTTAAGAGCATTGCCTGCTTTTCCAAAGTTCAGAAGTTCGATTCCTGGAAATCACATAATTGCTCTCAAAATGAGGTTTGGTGCCCTCTACTGGCCACAGAAGGAAGAGGCAGGAGAGATGGCTCAGTGGTTAAGCGCATTGCCTGCTGAGTTTGATGAGGCCAAGTGGACACATACAGCCAGGGCCCCCGTTGTTGTCTCAGAATCAGGCAAAACATTTTGGTAGGATAATAAAGACTCACAGCTCTATCAGCATGAGCCTGCATGCTTCAGGGACACCACCAAGCAGAATGAGGAAAGATGGTTAGAAGAAGAAAATACAGGCATCTTCATGTTCCTTAAGAAGAACTCACATCCAAGACATCCAAAGGACGACAAACACCAGCAAAAGGTTTACCAATTTAAAGCCAGACAAACAATTTATCTAGACTTCATCTATGAGGTACGCGAACGGCCAATATGTCCATGGAGACCCCTGTACTCCACATGTTAGTGGTGTGCAGATATGATCCACACACCACATTGAGTAAACCTGGTTTAGTTCAAGAAGTTGAAAAACGGGTTGGAGAGATGGCTCAGTGGTTAAGAACATTGTCTGCTCTTCCAACCTCCTGAACTGAATTCCAGGCAACCACATAATGGCTCACAACCATCTGCCATGAGGTCTTGTGCCCTCTTTTGGATACAGAAAGAAGAGCTGGGGAGATAGCTCAGTGGTTAAGAGCATTGGTTGCCCTTCCAAAGGTCAGAAGTTCGATTCCTGGGAACCACATAATTGCTCTCAAAAGGAGGTTTGGCGCCCTCTAGTGGCACCACAAGGAAGAGGCAGGAAAGATGGCTCTGTGGTAAAGAGCTCTGCCTGCTGAGTTTGATGAGGCCAAGAACAGACATAGAGTCGGGGCACAGGGCCAGTGCCCACGTTGTTGTGACTGAATGAGGCAAAAGCTCTTGTTAGGATGTTAAAGACTCACAGCTCTATCACCATGAGCCAGCGTGCTTCAGAGACAACACCAAAGAGAGTAACGCAAGATGGCTAGAAGAAGAAAATATTGGCATGTTCATGTGCCTGAAGAAGAACTCATATCCAAGACAATCAAAGGACTACAAACACCAGCAAAATGTTAACCTATTTAAAGCCAGAGAAACAATTTATCTAGACCTCCTCTATGAGCTACATGAATGGCCAATAGGTCCATGCAGACCCCTGTACTCCACATGTCAGGGAAATGGAGATGTGATCCACACACCACATTGACTAAAGCTGGTTTAGTAAAAGAAGTTGAAAAACGGGTTGGAGAGATGGCTCAGTGGTTAAGAGCATTGCCTGCTCTTCCAAAGGTCAGAAGTTCGATTCCTGGAAATCACATAATTGCTCTCAAAAGGAGGTCTGGTGCCCTCTACTGGCAACATAAGGAAGATGCATGAGAGATGGCTCCGTGGTTAAGATCATTGCCTCCTCTTCCAACCTCCAGAATTCAATTCCAGGCAACCACATAATGGCTCACAACCATCTGCAATGAGGTCTTGTGCCCTCTTTTGGATACAAAAATAAGAGCTGAGGTGTTAGCTCAGTGGATAAGAGCTTTGGCTGCCCTTCCAAAGGTCAGAAGTTCCATTCCTGGCAATCCCATAATTGCTCTCAAAAGGTAGATTTGGTGCCCTTTACTGGCAAAAAAGAAGAGGCATGAGAGATGGTTCAGTGCTTAAGAGCATTGCCTGCTATTAGAACCTCCTGAAATCAATTGCAGGCAACCACATAATGATTCACAACCATCTGCCATGAGGTCTTGTGCCCTCTTTTGGCTACAGTAAGAAAAGCTGGAAGGATAGGTCAGTGGTTAAGAACATTGGCTGCCCTTCCGAAGGTCAGAAGTTCGATTCCTGGCTACCAAATAATTGCTCTCAAAAGGAGGTTTGGCGCCCTCTAGTGGCACCACAAGGAAGAGGCAAGAGAGACTGCTCTGTGGTACAGAGCATTGCCTGCTGAGTTTGATGAGACCACATACAGACATAGAGTCAGGGCCAAGGGCCAGGGCCCGCGTTGTTGTGACTGAATGAGGCAAAAGCTCTTGTTAGGATTTTAAAGGCTCACAGCTCTATCACCACGAGCCAGCGTGGTTCAGAGACAACACCAAGGAGAGTAAGGCAAGATGACTAGAAGAAGAAAATACAGGCATGTTCATGTTCCTGAAGAAGAACTCACATCCAAGACATCCAAAGGACGACAAACACCAGCAAAAGGTGTACCAATTTTAAGCCAGAGAAACAATTTATCTAGACCTCCTCTATGAGGTACACGAACAGCCAATATGTCCACGGAGACCCCTGTACTCCACAAGTTAGGGAAATGGAGATGTGATCCACACACCACATTGAGTAAACCTGGTTTAGTAAAAGAAGTTGAAAAACGGGTTGGAGAGATGGCTCAGTGGTTAAGAGCATTGCCTGCTCTTCCAAAGTTTCAGAAGTTCGATTCCTTGAATCACGTAGTTGCTCTCAAAATGAGGTTTGGTGCCCTCTACTGGCAACAAAGGGGAGAGGCAGGAGAGATGGCTCAGTGGTTAAGAGCATTGCCTGCTCTTCCAAAGTTCAGAAGTTCGATTCCTGGGAATCACATAATTGCTCTCAAAATGAGGTTTGGTGCCCTCTACTGGCAACAGAGGGGAGAGGCAGGAGAGATGGCTCAGTGGTTAAGAGCATTGCCTGCTTTTCCAAAGTTCAGAAGTTCGATTCCTGGAAATCACATAATTGCTCTCAAAATGAGGTTTGGTGCCCTCTACTGGCCACAGAAGGAAGAGGCAGGAGAGATGGCTCAGTGGTTAAGCGCATTGCCTGCTGAGTTTGATGAGGCCAAGTGGACACATACAGCCAGGGCCCCCGTTGTTGTCTCAGAATCAGGCAAAACATTTTGGTAGGATAATAAAGACTCACAGCTCTATCAGCATGAGCCTGCATGCTTCAGGGACACCACCAAGCAGAATGAGGAAAGATGGTTAGAAGAAGAAAATACAGGCATCTTCATGTTCCTTAAGAAGAACTCACATCCAAGACATCCAAAGGACGACAAACACCAGCAAAAGGTTTACCAATTTAAAGCCAGACAAACAATTTATCTAGACTTCATCTATGAGGTACGCGAACGGCCAATATGTCCATGGAGACCCCTGTACTCCACATGTTAGTGGTGTGCAGATATGATCCACACACCACATTGAGTAAACCTGGTTTAGTTCAAGAAGTTGAAAAACGGGTTGGAGAGATGGCTCAGTGGTTAAGAACATTGTCTGCTCTTCCAACCTCCTGAACTGAATTCCAGGCAACCACATAATGGCTCACAACCATCTGCCATGAGGTCTTGTGCCCTCTTTTGGATACAGAAAGAAGAGCTGGGGAGATAGCTCAGTGGTTAAGAGCATTGGTTGCCCTTCCAAAGGTCAGAAGTTCGATTCCTGGGAACCACATAATTGCTCTCAAAAGGAGGTTTGGCGCCCTCTAGTGGCACCACAAGGAAGAGGCAGGAAAGATGGCTCTGTGGTAAAGAGCTCTGCCTGCTGAGTTTGATGAGGCCAAGAACAGACATAGAGTCGGGGCACAGGGCCAGTGCCCACGTTGTTGTGACTGAATGAGGCAAAAGCTCTTGTTAGGATGTTAAAGACTCACAGCTCTATCACCATGAGCCAGCGTGCTTCAGAGACAACACCAAAGAGAGTAACGCAAGATGGCTAGAAGAAGAAAATATTGGCATGTTCATGTGCCTGAAGAAGAACTCATATCCAAGACAATCAAAGGACTACAAACACCAGCAAAATGTTAACCTATTTAAAGCCAGAGAAACAATTTATCTAGACCTCCTCTATGAGCTACATGAATGGCCAATAGGTCCATGCAGACCCCTGTACTCCACATGTCAGGGAAATGGAGATGTGATCCACACACCACATTGACTAAAGCTGGTTTAGTAAAAGAAGTTGAAAAACGGGTTGGAGAGATGGCTCAGTGGTTAAGAGCATTGCCTGCTCTTCCAAAGGTCAGAAGTTCGATTCCTGGAAATCACATAATTGCTCTCAAAAGGAGGTCTGGTGCCCTCTACTGGCAACATAAGGAAGATGCATGAGAGATGGCTCCGTGGTTAAGATCATTGCCTCCTCTTCCAACCTCCAGAATTCAATTCCAGGCAACCACATAATGGCTCACAACCATCTGCAATGAGGTCTTGTGCCCTCTTTTGGATACAAAAATAAGAGCTGAGGTGTTAGCTCAGTGGATAAGAGCTTTGGCTGCCCTTCCAAAGGTCAGAAGTTCCATTCCTGGCAATCCCATAATTGCTCTCAAAAGGTAGATTTGGTGCCCTTTACTTGCAAAAAAGAAGAGGCATGAGAGATGGTTCAGTGCTTAAGAGCATTGCCTGCTATTAGAACCTCCTGAAATCAATTGCAGGCAACCACATAATGATTCACAACCATCTGCCATGAGGTCTTGTGCCCTCTTTTGGCTACAGTAAGAAAAGCTGGAAGGATAGGTCAGTGGTTAAGAACATTGGCTGCCCTTCCGAAGGTCAGAAGTTCGATTCCTGGCTACCAAATAATTGCTCTCAAAAGGAGGTTTGGCGCCCTCTAGTGGCACCACAAGGAAGAGGCAAGAGAGACTGCTCTGTGGTACAGAGCATTGCCTGCTGAGTTTGATGAGACCACATACAGACATAGAGTCAGGGCCAAGGGCCAGGGCCCGCGTTGTTGTGACTGAATGAGGCAAAAGCTCTTGTTAGGATGTTAAAGGCTCACAGCTCTATCACCACGAGCCAGCGTGCTTCAGAGACAACACCAAGGAGAGTAAGGCAAGATGACTAGAAGAAGAAAATACAGGCATGTTCATGTTCCTGAAGAAGAACTCACATCCAAGACATCCAAAGGACGACAAACACCAGCAAAAGGTGTACCAATTTTAAGCCAGAGAAACAAATTATCTAGACCTCCTCTATGAGGTACACGAACAGCCAATAGGTCCACGGAGACCCCTGTACTCCACATGTTAGGGAAATGGAGATGTGATCCACACACCACATTGAGTAAACCTGGTTTAGTAAAAGAAGTTGAAAAACGGGTTGGAGAGATGGCTCAGTGGTTAAGAGCATTGCCTGCTCTTCCAAAGTTTCAGAAGTTCGATTCCTTTAATCACGTAGTTGCTCTCAAAATGAGGTTTGGTGCCCTCTACTGGCAACAGAGGGGAGAGGCAGGAGAGATGGCTCAGTGGTTAAGAGCATTGCCTGCTTTTCCAAAGTTCAGAAGTTCGATTCCTGGAAATCACATAATTGCTCTCAAAAGGAGGTTTGGTGCCCTCTACTGGCCACAGAAGGAAGAGGCAGGAGAGATGGCTCAGTGGTTAAGCGCATTGCCTGCTGAGTTTGATGAGGCCAAGTGGACACATACAGCCAGGGCCCCCGTTGTTGTCTCAGAATCAGGCAAAACATTTTGGTAGGATAATAAAGACTCACAGCTCTATCAGCATGAGCCTGCATGCTTCAGGGACACCACCAAGCAGAATGAGGAAAGATGGTTAGAAGAAGAAAATACAGGCATCTTCATGTTCCTTAAGAAGAACTCACATCCAAGACATCCAAAGGACGACAAACACCAGCAAAAGGTTTACCAATTTAAAGCCAGACAAACAATTTATCTAGACTTCATCTATGAGGTACGCGAACGGCCAATATGTCCATGGAGACCCCTGTACTCCACATGTTAGTGGTGTGCAGATATGATCCACACACCACATTGAGTAAACCGGGTGTAGTTCAAGAAGTTGAAAAACGGGTTGGAGAGATGGCTCAGTGGTTAAGAACATTGTCTGCTCTTCCAACCTCCTGAACTGAATTCCAGGCAACCACATAATGGCTCACAACCATCTGCCATGAGGTCTTGTGCCCTCTTTTGGATACAGAAAGAAGAGCTGGGGAGATAGCTCAGTGGTTAAGAGCATTGGTTGCCCTTCCAAAGGTCAGAAGTTCGATTCCTGGGAACCACATAATTGCTCTCAAAAGGAGGTTTGGTGCCCTCTACTGACAACAGAAGGAAGATGCAAGAGAGATGGCTCAATGGTTAAGAGAATTGCCTGCTCTTCCAACCTCCTGAATTCAATTCCAGGCGACCACATAATGGGTCCCAACCATCTGCCATGAGGTCTTGTGCCCTCTTTTGGCTACAGTAAGAAGAGCTGGAGAGACAGCTCAGTGGTTAAGAGCATTGGTTGCCCTTCCAAAGGTCAGAAGTTCGATTCCTGGGAACCACGTAATTGCTCTCAAAAGGAGGTTTGGCGCCCTCTAATGGCACCACAAGGAAGAGGCAAGGGAGATGGCTCTGTGGTTAAGAGCATTGCCTGCTGAGTTTGATGAGACCACATACAGACATAGAGTCAGGGCCAAGGGCCAGGGCCCGCGTTGTTGTGACTGAATGAGGCAAAAGCTTTTGTTAGGATGTTAAAGGCTCACAGCTCTATCACCATGAGCCAGCGTGCTTCAGAGACAACAACAAGGAGAGTAAGGCAAGATGACTAGAAGAAGAAAATACAGGCATGTTCATGTTCCTGAAGAAGAACTCACATCCAAGACATCCAAAGGACGACAAACACCAGCAAAAGGTGTACCAATTTTAAGCCAGAGAAACAATTTATCTAGACCTCCTCTATGAGGTACTCGAACGGCCAATAGGTCCACGGAGACCCCTGTACTCCACATGTTAGGGAAATGGAGATGTGATCCACACACCACATTGAGTAAACCTGGTTTAGTAAAAGAAGTTGAAAAACGGGTTGGAGAGATGGCTCAGTGGTTAAGAGCATTGCCTGCTCTTCCAAAGGTCAGAAGTTCGATTCCTGGGAATCACATAGTTGCTCTCAAAATGAGGTTTGGTGCCCTCTACTGGCAACAGAGGGGAGAGGCAGGAGAGATGGCTCAGTGGTTAAGAAGATTGCCTGCTCGTCCAAAGTTCAGAAGTTCGATTCCTGGAAATCACATAATTGCTGTCAAAAGGAGGTTTGGTGCCCTCTACTGGCAACAGAGGGGAGAGGCAGGAGAGATGGCTCAGTGGTTAAGAGCATTGCCTGCTTTTCCAAAGTTCAGAAGTTCGATTCCTGGAAATCACATAATTGCTCTCAAAATGAGGTTTGGTGCCCTCTACTGGCCACAGAAGGAAGAGGCAGGAGAGATGGCTCAGTGGTTAAGCGCATTGCCTGCTGAGTTTGATGAGGCCAAGTGGACACATACAGCCAGGGCCCCCGTTGTTGTCTCAGAATCAGGCAAAACATTTTGGTAGGATAATAAAGACTCACAGCTCTATCAGCATGAGCCTGCATGCTTCAGGGACACCACCAAGCAGAATGAGGAAAGATGGTTAGAAGAAGAAAATACAGGCATCTTCATGTTCCTTAAGAAGAACTCACATCCAAGACATCCAAAGGACGACAAACACCAGCAAAAGGTTTACCAATTTAAAGCCAGACAAACAATTTATCTAGACTTCATCTATGAGGTACGCGAACGGCCAATATGTCCATGGAGACCCCTGTACTCCACATGTTAGTGGTGTGCAGATATGATCCACACACCACATTGAGTAAACCTGGTGTAGTTCAAGAAGTTGAAAAACGGGTTGGAGAGATGGCTCAGTGGTTAAGAACATTGTCTGCTCTTCCAACCTCCTGAACTGAATTCCAGGCAACCACATAATGGCTCACAACCATCTGCCATGAGGTCTTGTGCCCTCTTTTGGATACAGAAAGAAGAGCTGGGGAGATAGCTCAGTGGTTAAGAGCATTGGTTGCCCTTCCAAAGGTCAGAAGTTCGATTCCTGGGAACCACATAATTGCTCTCAAAAGGAGGTTTGGTGCCCTCTACTGACAACAGAAGGAAGATGCAAGAGAGATGGCTCAATGGTTAAGAGAATTGCCTGCTCTTCCAACCTCCTGAATTCAATTCCAGGCGACCACATAATGGGTCCCAACCATCTGCCATGAGGTCTTGTGCCCTCTTTTGGATACAGAAAGAAGAGCTGGGGAGATAGCTCAGTGGTTAAGAGCATTGGTTGCCCTTCCAAAGGTCAGAAGTTCGATTCCTGGGAACCACGTAATTGCTCTCAAAAGGAGGTTTGGCGCCCTCTATTGGCAACAGAAGGAAGAGGCAGAAAAGATGGCTCTGTGGTAAAGAGCTTTGCCTGCTGAGTTTGATGAGGCCAAGAACAGACATAGAGTCCGGGCACAGGGCCAGGGCCCACGTTGTTGTGACTGAATGAGGCAAAAGCTCTTGTTAGGATGTTAAAGACTCACAGCTCTATCACCATGAGCCAGCGTGCTTCAGAGACAACACCAAGGAGAGTAAGGCAAGATGGCTAGAAGAAGAAAATATTGGCATGTTCATGTTTTTGAAGAAGAACTCATATCCAAGACAATCAAAGGACTACAAACACCAGCAAAATGTTAACCTATTTAAAGCCAGAGAAACATTTTATCTAGACGTCCTCTATGAGTTACATGAATGGCCAATAGGTCCATGCAGACCCCTGTACTCCACATGTCAGGGAAATGGAGATGTGATCCACACACCACATTGACTAAAGCTGGTTTATAAAAAGAAGTTGAAAAACGGGTTGGATAGATGGCTCAGTGGTTAAGAGCATTGTCTGCTCTTCCAAAGGTCAGAAGTTCGATTCCTGGGAACCACGTAATTGCTCTCAAAAGGAGGTTTGGCGCCCTCTAATGGCACCACAAGGAAGAGGCAAGAGAGATGGCTCTGTGGTAAAGAGCATTGCCTGCTGAGTTTGATGAGACCACATACAGACATAGAGTCAGGGCCAAGGGCCAGGGCCCGCGTTGTTGTGACTGAATGAGGCAAAAGCTTTTGTTAGGATGTTAAAGGCTCACAGCTCTATCACCACGAGCCAGCGTGCTTCAGAGACAACACCAAGGAGAGTAAGGCAAGATGACTAGAAGAAGAAAATACAGGCATGTTCATGTTCCTGAAGAAGAACTCACATCCAAGACATCCAAAGGACGACAAACACCAGCAAAAGGTTTACCAATTTTAAGACAGAGAAATAATTTATCTAGACCTCCTCTATGAGGTACACGAATGGCCAATATGTCCACGGAGACCCCTGTACTCCACATGTTAGGGAAATGGAGATGTGATCCACACACCACATTGAGTAAACCTGGTTTAGTAAAAGAAGTTGAAAAACGGGTTGGAGAGATGGCTCAGTGGTTAAGAGCATTGCCTGCTCTTCCAAAGTTCAGAAGTTCGATTCCTGGAAATCACATAATTGCTCTCAAAAGGAGGTTTGGTGCCCTCTACTGGCAACAGAAGGAAGAGGCAGGAGAGATGGCTCAGTGGTTAAGAGCATTGCCTGCTGAGGTTGATGAGGCCAAGTAGACACATACAGCCAGGGCCCCCGTTGTTGTCTCAGAATCAGGCAAAACATTTTGTTAGGATAATAAAGACTCACAGCTCCATCAGCATGAGCCTGCATGCTTCAGGGACACCACCAAGCAGAATGAGGAAAGATGGTTAGAAGAAGAAAATACAGGCATGTTCATGTTCCTAAAGAAGAACTCACATCCAAGACATCCAAAGGACGACAAACACCAGCAAAAGGTTTACCAATTTAAAGCCAGACAAACAATTTATCTAGACTTCATCTATGAGGTACGCGGACGGCCAATATGTCCATGGAGACCCCTGTACTCCACATGTTAGTGGAATGCAGATATGATCCACACACCACATTGAGTAAACCTGGTTTAGTTCAAGAAGTTGAAAAACGGGTTGGAGAGATGGCTCAGTGGTTAAGAACATTGCCTGCTCTTCCAACCTCCTGAACTGAATTCCAGGCGACCACATAATGGGTCACAACCATCTGCCATGAGGTCTTGTGCATCTTTTGGCTACAGTAAGAAGAGCTGGAGAGATAGCTCAGTGGTTAAGAGCATTGGTTGCCCTTCCAAAGGTCAGAAGTTCGATTCCTGGGAACCACGTAATTGCTCTCAAAAGGAGGTTTGGCGCCCTCTATTGGCAACAGAAGGAAGAGGCAGAAAAGATGGCTCTGTGGTAAAGAGCTTTGCCTGCTGAGTTTGATGAGGCCAAGAACAGACATAGAGTCCGGGCACAGGGCCAGGGCCCACGTTGTTGTGACTGAATGAGGCAAAAGCTCTTGTTAGGATGTTAAAGACTCACAGCTCTATCACCATGAGCCAGCGTGCTTCAGAGACAACACCAAGGAGAGTAAGGCAAGATGGCTAGAAGAAGAAAATATTGGCATGTTCATGTTTTTGAAGAAGAACTCATATCCAAGACAATCAAAGGACTACAAACACCAGCAAAATGTTAACCTATTTAAAGCCAGAGAAACATTTTATCTAGACCTCCTCTATGAGGTACATGAATGGCCAATAGGTCCATGCAGACCCCTGTACTCCACATGTCAGGGAAATGGAGATGTGATCCACACACCACATTGACTAAAGCTGGTTTATAAAAAGAAGTTGAAAAACGGGTTGGAGAGATGGCTCAGTGGTTAAGAGCATTGCTTGCTTTTCCAAAGGTCAGAAGTTCGATTCCTGGGAACCACGTAATTGCTCTCAAAAGGAGGTTTGGCGCCCTCTAATGGCACCACAAGGAAGAGGCAAGAGTGATGGCTCTGAGGTAAAGAGCATTGCCTGCTGAGTTTGATGAGACCACATACAGACATAGAGTCAGGGCCAAGGGCCAGGGCCCGCGTTGTTGTGACTGAATGAGGCAAAAGCTTTTGTTAGGATGTTAAAGGCTCACAGCTCTATCACCACGAGCCAGCGTGCTTCAGAGACAACACCAAGGAGAGTAAGGCAAGATGACTAGAAGAAGAAAATACAGGCATGTTCATGTTCCTGAAGAAGAACTCACATCCAAGACATCCAAAGGACGACAAACACCAGCAAAAGGTGTACCAATTTTAAGCCAGAGAAACAATTTATCTAGACCTCCTCTATGAGGTACACGAACGGCCAATATGTCCACGGAGACCCCTGTACTCCACATGTTAGGGAAATGGAGATGTGATCCACACACCACATTGAGTAAACCTGGTTTAGTAAAAGAAGTTGAAAAACGGGTTGGAGAGATGGCTCAGTGGTTAAGAGCATTGCCTGCTCTTCCAAAGTTCAGAAGTTCGATTCCTGGAAATCACATAATTGCTCTCAAAAGGAGGTTTGGTGCCCTCTACTGGCAACAGAAGGAAGAGGCAGGAGAGATGGCTCAGTGGTTAAGAGCATTGCCTGATGAGGTTGATGAGGCCAAGTAGACACATACAGCCAGGGCCCCCGTTGTTGTCTCAGAATCAGGCAAAACATTTTGTTAGGATAATAAAGACTCACAGCTCTATCAGCATGAGCCTGCATGCTTCAGGGACACCACCAAGCAGAATGAGGAAAGATGGTTAGAAGAAGAAAATACAGGCATGTTCATGTTCCTAAAGAAGAACTCACATCCAAGACATCCAAAGTACGACAAACACCAGCAAAAGGTTTACCAATTTAAAGCCAGACAAACAATTTATCTAGACTTCATCTATGAGGTACGCGAACGGCCAATATGTCCATGGAGACCCCTGTACTCCACATGTTAGTGGAATGCAGATATGATCCACACACCACATTGAGTAAACCTGGTTTAGTTCAAGAAGTTGAAAAACGGGTTGGAGAGATGGCTCAGTGGTTAAGAACATTGCCTGCTCTTCCAACCTCCTGAACTGAATTCCAGGCGACCACATAATGGGTCACAACCATCTGCCATGAGGTCTTGTGCATCTTTTGGCTACAGTAAGAAGAGCTGGAGAGATAGCTCAGTGGTAAGAGCATTGGTTGCCCTTCCAAAGGTCAGAAGTTCGATTCCTGGGAACCACGTAATTGCTCTCAAAAGGAGGTTTGGCGCCCTCTATTGGCAACAGAAGGAAGAGGCAGAAAAGATGGCTCTGTGGTAAAGAGCTTTGCCTGCTGAGTTTGATGAGGCCAAGAACAGACATAGAGTATGGGCACAGGGCCAGGGCCCACGTTGTTGTGACTGAATGAGGCAAAAGCTCTTGTTAGGATGTTAAAGACTCACAGCTCTATCACCATGAGCCAGCGTGCTTCAGAGACAACACCAAGGAGAGTAAGGCAAGATGGCTAGAAGAAGAAAATATTGGCATGTTCATGTGCCTGAAGAAGAACTCATATCCAAGACAATCAAAGGACTACAAACACCAGCAAAATGTTAACCTATTTAAAGCCAGAGAAACAATTTATCTAGACTTCCTCTATGAGGTACATGAATGGCCAATAGGTCCATGCAGACCCCTGTACTCCACATGTCAGGGAAATGGAGATGTGATCCACACACCACATTGACTAAAGCTGGTTTAGTAAAAGAAGTTGAAAAACGGGTTGGATAGATGGCTCAGTGGTTAAGAGCATTGCCTGCTCTTCCAAAGGTCAGAAGTTCGATTCCTGGAAATCACGTAATTGCTCTCAAAAGGAGGTTTGGTGCCCTCTACTGGCAACATAAGGAAGAGGCATGAGAGATGGCTCCATGGTTAAGATCATTGCCTACTCTTCCAAACTCCCGAATTTAATTCCAGGCAACCACATAATGGCTCACAACCATCTGCAATGAGGTGTTGTGCCCTCTTTTGGATTCAAAAATAAGAGCTGAGGTGTTAGCTCAGTGGATAAGAGCTTTGGCTGCCCTTCCAAAGGTCAGAAGTTCCATTCCTGGCAATCCCATAATTGCTCTCAAAAGGTAGATTTGGTGCCCTTTACTGGCAAAAAAGAAGAAGCATGAGAGATGGTTCAGTGCTGAAGAGCATAGCCTGCTCTTAGAACCTCCTGTAATCAATTGCAGGCAACCACATAATGATTCACAACCATCTGCCATGAGGTCGTGTGCCCTCTTTTGGCTACAGTAAGAAAAGCTGGAGAGATAGGTCAGTGTTTAAGAACATTGGCTGCCCTTCCGAAGGTCAGAAGTTCGATTCCTGGCTACCAAATAATTGCTCTCAAAAGGAGGTTAGGCGCCCTCTAGTGGCACCACAAAGAAGGGGCAAGAGATATGGCTCTGTGGTAAAGAGCATTGCCTGCTGAGTTTGATGAGACCACATACAGACATAGAGTCAGGGCCAAGGGCCAGGGCCTGCGTTGTTGTGACTGAATGAGGCAAAAGCTTTTGTTAGGATGTTAAAGGCTCACAGCTCTATCACCACGAGCCAGCGTGCTTCAGAGACAACACCAAGGAGAGTAAGGCAAGATGACTAGAAGAAGAAAATTCAGGCATGTTCATGTTCCTGAAGAAGAACTCACATCCAAGACATCCAAAGGACGACAAACACCAGCAAAAGTTGTACCAATTTTAAGCCAGAGAAACAATTTATCCAGACCTCCCCTATGAGGTACACGAATGGCCAATAGGTCCACGGAGACCCCTGTACTCCACATGTTAGGGAAATGGAGATGTGAACCACACACCACATTGAGTAAACCTGGTTTAGTAAAAGAAGTTGAAAAACGGGTTGGAGAGATGGCTCAGTGGTTAAGAGCATTGCCTGCTCTTCCAAAGTTCAGAAGTTCGATTCCTTGGAATCACATAGTTGCTCTCAAAATGAGGTTTGGTGCCCTCTACTGGCAACAGAGGGGAGAGGCTGGAGAGATGGTTCAGTGGTTAAGAGCATTGCCTGCTCTTCCAAAGTTCAGAAGTTCGATTCCTGGGAATCACATAATTGCTCTCAAAATGAGGTTTGGTGCCCTCTACTGGCCACAGAAGGAAGAGGCAGGAGAGATGGCTCAGTGGTTAAGCGCATTGCCTGCTGAGGTTGATGAGGCCAAGTGGACACATACAGCCAGGGCCCCCGTTGTTGTCTCAGAATCAGGCAAAACATTTTGTTAGGATAATAAAGACTCACAGCTCTATCAGCATGAGCCTGCATGCTTCAGGGACACCACCAAGCAGAATGAGGAAAGATGGTTAGAAGAAGAAAATACAGGCATGTTCATGTTCCTTAAGAAGAACTCACATCCAAGACATCCAAAGGACGACAAACACCAGCAAAAGGTTTACCAATTTAAAGCCAGACAAACAATTTATCTAGACTTCATCTATGAGGTACGCGAATGGCCAATATGTCCATGGAGACCCCTGTACTCCACATGTTAGTGGAATGCAGATATGATCCACACACCACATTGAGTAAACCTGGTTTAGTTCAAGAAGTTGAAAAACGGGTTGGAGAGATGGCTCAGTGGTTAAGAACATTTCCTGCTATTCCAACCTCCTGAACTGAATTCCAGGCAACCACATAATGGCTCACAACCATCTGCAATGAGGTCTTGTGCCCTCTTTTGGATACAGAAAGAAGAGCTGGGGAGATAGCTCAGTGGTTAAGAGATTTGCCTGCCCTTCCAAAGGTCAGAAGTTCGATTCCTGGCAACCACATAATTGCTCTCAAACGGAGGTTTGGTGCTCTCTCCTGGCAACAGAAGGAAGATGCAAGAGAGATGGCTCAATGGTTAAGAGAATTGCCTGCTCTTCCAACCTCCTGAATTCAATTCCAGGCGACCACATAATGGGTCACAACCATCTGCCATGAGGTCTTGTGCCCTCTTATGGCTACAGTAAGAAGAGCTAGAGAGACAGCTCAGTGGATAAGAGCTTTGGCTGCCCTTCCCAAGGTCAGAATTTCGATTCCTGGGAACCACGTAATTGCTCTCAAAAGGAGGTTTGGCGCCCTCTATTGGCAACAGAAGGAAGAGGCAGGAAAGATGGCTCTGTTTTAAAGAGTTTTGCCTGCTGAGTTTGATGAGGCCAAGAACAGACATAGAGTCGGGGCACAGGGCCAGGGCCCACGTTGTTGTGACTGAATGAGGCAAAAGCTTTTGTTAGGATGTTAAAGGCTCACAGCTCTATCACCACGAGCCAGCGTGCTTCAGAGACAACACCAAGGAGAGTAAGGCAAGATGACTAGAAGAAGAAAATTCAGGCATGTTCATGTTCCTGAAGAAGAAATCACATCCCAGACATCCAAAGGACGACAAACACCAGCAAAAGGTGTACCAATTTTAAGCCAGAGAAACAATTTATCTAGACCTCCCCTATGAGGTACACGAATGGCCAATAGGTCCACGGAGACCCCTGTACTCCACATGTTAGGGAAATGGAGATGTGATCCACACACCACATTGAGTAAACCTGGTTTAGTAAAAGAAGTTGAAAAACGGGTTGGAGAGATGGCTCAGTGGTTAAGAGCATTGCCTGCTCTTCCAAAGTTCAGAAGTTCGATTCCTGGAAATCACATAATTGCTCTCAAAAGGAGGTTTGGTGCCCTCTACTGGCAACAGAAGGAAGAGGCAGGAGAGATGGCTCAGTGGTTAAGAGCATTGCCTGCTGAGGTTGATGAGGCCAAGTAGACACATACAGCCAGGGCCCCCGTTGTTGTCTCAGAATCAGGCAAAACATTTTGTTAGGATAATAAAGACTCACAGCTCCATCAGCATGAGCCTGCATGCTTCAGGGACACCACCAAGCAGAATGAGGAAAGATGGTTAGAAGAAGAAAATACAGGCATGTTCATGTTCCTAAAGAAGAACTCACATCCAAGACATCCGAAGGACGACAAACACCAGCAAAAGGTTTACCAATTTAAAGCCAGACAAACAATTTATCTAGACTTCATCTATGAGGTACGCGGACGGCCAATATGTCCATGGAGACCCCTGTACTCCACATGTTAGTGGAATGCAGATATGATCCACACACCACATTGAGTAAACCTGGTTTAGTTCAAGAAGTTGAAAAACGGGTTGGAGAGATGGCTCAGTGGTTAAGAACATTGCCTGCTCTTCCAACCTCCTGAACTGAATTCCAGGCGACCACATAATGGGTCACAACCATCTGCCATGAGGTCTTGTGCATCTTTTGGCTACAGTAAGAAGAGCTGGAGAGATAGCTCAGTGGTTAAGAGCATTGGTTGCCCTTCCAAAGGTCAGAAGTTCGATTCCTGGGAACCACGTAATTGCTCTCAAAAGGAGGTTTGGCGCCCTCTATTGGCAACAGAAGGAAGAGGCAGAAAAGATGGCTCTGTGGTAAAGAGCTTTGCCTGCTGAGTTTGATGAGGCCAAGAACAGACATAGAGTCCGGGCACAGGGCCAGGGCCCACGTTGTTGTGACTGAATGAGGCAAAAGCTCTTGTTAGGATGTTAAAGACTCACAGCTCTATCACCATGAGCCAGCGTGCTTCAGAGACAACACCAAGGAGAGTAAGGCAAGATGGCTAGAAGAAGAAAATATTGGCATGTTCATGTTTTTGAAGAAGAACTCATATCCAAGACAATCAAAGGACTACAAACACCAGCAAAATGTTAACCTATTTAAAGCCAGAGAAACATTTTATCTAGACCTCCTCTATGAGGTACATGAATGGCCAATAGGTCCATGCAGACCCCTGTACTCCACATGTCAGGGAAATGGAGATGTGATCCACACACCACATTGACTAAAGCTGGTTTATAAAAAGAAGTTGAAAAACGGGTTGGAGAGATGGCTCAGTGGTTAAGAGCATTGCTTGCTTTTCCAAAGGTCAGAAGTTCGATTCCTGGGAACCACGTAATTGCTCTCAAAAGGAGGTTTGGCGCCCTCTAATGGCACCACAAGGAAGAGGCAAGAGAGATGGCTCTGAGGTAAAGAGCATTGCCTGCTGAGTTTGATGAGACCACATACAGACATAGAGTCAGGGCCAAGGGCCAGGGCCCGCGTTGTTGTGACTGAATGAGGCAAAAGCTTTTGTTAGGATGTTAAAGGCTCACAGCTCTATCACCACGAGCCAGCGTGCTTCAGAGACAACACCAAGGAGAGTAAGGCAAGATGACTAGAAGAAGAAAATACAGGCATGTTCATGTTCCTGAAGAAGAACTCACATCCAAGACATCCAAAGGACGACAAACACCAGCAAAAGGTGTACCAATTTTAAGCCAGAGAAACAATTTATCTAGACCTCCTCTATGAGGTACACGAACGGCCAATATGTCCACGGAGACCCCTGTACTCCACATGTTAGGGAAATGGAGATGTGATCCACACACCACATTGAGTAAACCTGGTTTAGTAAAAGAAGTTGAAAAACGGGTTGGAGAGATGGCTCAGTGGTTAAGAGCATTGCCTGCTCTTCCAAAGTTCAGAAGTTCGATTCCTGGAAATCACATAATTGCTCTCAAAAGGAGGTTTGGTGCCCTCTACTGGCAACAGAAGGAAGAGGCAGGAGAGATGGCTCAGTGGTTAAGAGCATTGCCTGATGAGGTTGATGAGGCCAAGTAGACACATACAGCCAGGGCCCCCGTTGTTGTCTCAGAATCAGGCAAAACATTTTGTTAGGATAATAAAGACTCACAGCTCTATCAGCATGAGCCTGCATGCTTCAGGGACACCACCAAGCAGAATGAGGAAAGATGGTTAGAAGAAGAAAATACAGGCATGTTCATGTTCCTAAAGAAGAACTCACATCCAAGACATCCAAAGTACGACAAACACCAGCAAAAGGTTTACCAATTTAAAGCCAGACAAACAATTTATCTAGACTTCATCTATGAGGTACGCGAACGGCCAATATGTCCATGGAGACCCCTGTACTCCACATGTTAGTGGAATGCAGATATGATCCACACACCACATTGAGTAAACCTGGTTTAGTTCAAGAAGTTGAAAAACGGGTTGGAGAGATGGCTCAGTGGTTAAGAACATTGCCTGCTCTTCCAACCTCCTGAACTGAATTCCAGGCGACCACATAATGGGTCACAACCATCTGCCATGAGGTCTTGTGCATCTTTTGGCTACAGTAAGAAGAGCTGGAGAGATAGCTCAGTGGTAAGAGCATTGGTTGCCCTTCCAAAGGTCAGAAGTTCGATTCCTGGGAACCACGTAATTGCTCTCAAAAGGAGGTTTGGCGCCCTCTATTGGCAACAGAAGGAAGAGGCAGAAAAGATGGCTCTGTGGTAAAGAGCTTTGCCTGCTGAGTTTGATGAGGCCAAGAACAGACATAGAGTATGGGCACAGGGCCAGGGCCCACGTTGTTGTGACTGAATGAGGCAAAAGCTCTTGTTAGGATGTTAAAGACTCACAGCTCTATCACCATGAGCCAGCGTGCTTCAGAGACAACACCAAGGAGAGTAAGGCAAGATGGCTAGAAGAAGAAAATATTGGCATGTTCATGTGCCTGAAGAAGAACTCATATCCAAGACAATCAAAGGACTACAAACACCAGCAAAATGTTAACCTATTTAAAGCCAGAGAAACAATTTATCTAGACTTCCTCTATGAGGTACATGAATGGCCAATAGGTCCATGCAGACCCCTGTACTCCACATGTCAGGGAAATGGAGATGTGATCCACACACCACATTGACTAAAGCTGGTTTAGTAAAAGAAGTTGAAAAACGGGTTGGATAGATGGCTCAGTGGTTAAGAGCATTGCCTGCTCTTCCAAAGGTCAGAAGTTCGATTCCTGGAAATCACGTAATTGCTCTCAAAAGGAGGTTTGGTGCCCTCTACTGGCAACATAAGGAAGAGGCATGAGAGATGGCTCCATGGTTAAGATCATTGCCTACTCTTCCAAACTCCCGAATTTAATTCCAGGCAACCACATAATGGCTCACAACCATCTGCAATGAGGTGTTGTGCCCTCTTTTGGATTCAAAAATAAGAGCTGAGGTGTTAGCTCAGTGGATAAGAGCTTTGGCTGCCCTTCCAAAGGTCAGAAGTTCCATTCCTGGCAATCCCATAATTGCTCTCAAAAGGTAGATTTGGTGCCCTTTACTGGCAAAAAAGAAGAAGCATGAGAGATGGTTCAGTGCTGAAGAGCATAGCCTGCTCTTAGAACCTCCTGTAATCAATTGCAGGCAACCACATAATGATTCACAACCATCTGCCATGAGGTCGTGTGCCCTCTTTTGGCTACAGTAAGAAAAGCTGGAGAGATAGGTCAGTGTTTAAGAACATTGGCTGCCCTTCCGAAGGTCAGAAGTTCGATTCCTGGCTACCAAATAATTGCTCTCAAAAGGAGGTTAGGCGCCCTCTAGTGGCACCACAAAGAAGGGGCAAGAGATATGGCTCTGTGGTAAAGAGCATTGCCTGCTGAGTTTGATGAGACCACATACAGACATAGAGTCAGGGCCAAGGGCCAGGGCCTGCGTTGTTGTGACTGAATGAGGCAAAAGCTTTTGTTAGGATGTTAAAGGCTCACAGCTCTATCACCACGAGCCAGCGTGCTTCAGAGACAACACCAAGGAGAGTAAGGCAAGATGACTAGAAGAAGAAAATTCAGGCATGTTCATGTTCCTGAAGAAGAACTCACATCCAAGACATCCAAAGGACGACAAACACCAGCAAAAGTTGTACCAATTTTAAGCCAGAGAAACAATTTATCTAGACCTCCCCTATGAGGTACACGAATGGCCAATAGGTCCACGGAGACCCCTGTACTCCACATGTTAGGGAAATGGAGATGTGAACCACACACCACATTGAGTAAACCTGGTTTAGTAAAAGAAGTTGAAAAACGGGTTGGAGAGATGGCTCAGTGGTTAAGAGCATTGCCTGCTCTTCCAAAGTTCAGAAGTTCGATTCCTTGGAATCACATAGTTGCTCTCAAAATGAGGTTTGGTGCCCTCTACTGGCAACAGAGGGGAGAGGCTGGAGAGATGGTTCAGTGGTTAAGAGCATTGCCTGCTCTTCCAAAGTTCAGAAGTTCGATTCCTGGGAATCACATAATTGCTCTCAAAATGAGGTTTGGTGCCCTCTACTGGCCACAGAAGGAAGAGGCAGGAGAGATGGCTCAGTGGTTAAGCGCATTGCCTGCTGAGGTTGATGAGGCCAAGTGGACACATACAGCCAGGGCCCCCGTTGTTGTCTCAGAATCAGGCAAAACATTTTGTTAGGATAATAAAGACTCACAGCTCTATCAGCATGAGCCTGCATGCTTCAGGGACACCACCAAGCAGAATGAGGAAAGATGGTTAGAAGAAGAAAATACAGGCATGTTCATGTTCCTTAAGAAGAACTCACATCCAAGACATCCAAAGGACGACAAACACCAGCAAAAGGTTTACCAATTTAAAGCCAGACAAACAATTTATCTAGACTTCATCTATGAGGTACGCGAATGGCCAATATGTCCATGGAGACCCCTGTACTCCACATGTTAGTGGAATGCAGATATGATCCACACACCACATTGAGTAAACCTGGTTTAGTTCAAGAAGTTGAAAAACGGGTTGGAGAGATGGCTCAGTGGTTAAGAACATTTCCTGCTATTCCAACCTCCTGAACTGAATTCCAGGCAACCACATAATGGCTCACAACCATCTGCAATGAGGTCTTGTGCCCTCTTTTGGATACAGAAAGAAGAGCTGGGGAGATAGCTCAGTGGTTAAGAGATTTGCCTGCCCTTCCAAAGGTCAGAAGTTCGATTCCTGGCAACCACATAATTGCTCTCAAACGGAGGTTTGGTGCTCTCTCCTGGCAACAGAAGGAAGATGCAAGAGAGATGGCTCAATGGTTAAGAGAATTGCCTGCTCTTCCAACCTCCTGAATTCAATTCCAGGCGACCACATAATGGGTCACAACCATCTGCCATGAGGTCTTGTGCCCTCTTATGGCTACAGTAAGAAGAGCTAGAGAGACAGCTCAGTGGATAAGAGCTTTGGCTGCCCTTCCCAAGGTCAGAATTTCGATTCCTGGGAACCACGTAATTGCTCTCAAAAGGAGGTTTGGCGCCCTCTATTGGCAACAGAAGGAAGAGGCAGGAAAGATGGCTCTGTTTTAAAGAGTTTTGCCTGCTGAGTTTGATGAGGCCAAGAACAGACATAGAGTCGGGGCACAGGGCCAGGGCCCACGTTGTTGTGACTGAATGAGGCAAAAGCTTTTGTTAGGATGTTAAAGGCTCACAGCTCTATCACCACGAGCCAGCGTGCTTCAGAGACAACACCAAGGAGAGTAAGGCAAGATGACTAGAAGAAGAAAATTCAGGCATGTTCATGTTCCTGAAGAAGAAATCACATCCCAGACATCCAAAGGACGACAAACACCAGCAAAAGGTGTACCAATTTTAAGCCAGAGAAACAATTTATCTAGACCTCCCCTATGAGGTACACGAATGGCCAATAGGTCCACGGAGACCCCTGTACTCCACATGTTAGGGAAATGGAGATGTGAACCACACACCACATTGAGTAAACCTGGTTTAGTAAAAGAAGTTGAAAAACGGGTTGGAGAGATGGCTCAGTGGTTAAGAGCATTGCCTGCTCTTCCAAAGTTCAGAAGTTCGATTACTGGGAATCACATAGTTGCTCTCAAAATGAGGTTTGGTGCCCTCTACTGGCAACAGAGGGGAGAGGCTGGAGAGATGGTTCAGTGGTTAAGAGCATTGCCTGAAGTTCAGAAGTTCGATTACTGGGAATCACATAGTTGCTCTCAAAATGAGGTTTGGTGCCCTCTACTGGCAACAGAGGGGAGAGGCTGGAGAGATGGTTCAGTGGTTAAGAGCATTGCCTGCTCTTCCAAAGTTCAGAAGTTCGATTCCTGGGAATCACATAATTGCTCTCAAAATGAGGTTTGGTGCCCTCTACTGGCCACAGAAGGAAGAGACAGGAGAGATGGCTCAGTGGTTAAGCGCATTGCCTGCTGAGGTTGATGAGGCCAAGTGGACACATACAGCCAGGGCCCCCGTTGTTGTCTCAGAATCAGGCAAAACATTTTGTTAGGATAATAAAGACTCACAGCTCTATCAGCATGAGCCTGCATGCTTCAGGGACACCACCAAGCAGAATGAGGAAAGATGGTTAGAAGAAGAAAATACAGGCATGTTCATGTTCCTAAAGAAGAACTCACATCCAAGACATCCAAAGTACGACAAACACCAGCAAAAGGTTTACCAATTTAAAGCCAGACAAACAATTTATCTAGACTTCATCTATGAGGTATGCGAACGGCCAATATGTCCATGGAGACCCCTGTACTCCACATGTTAGTGGAATGCAGATATGATCCACACACCACATTGAGTAAACCTGGTTTAGTTCAAGAAGTTGAAAAACGGGTTGGAGAGATGGCTCAGTGGTTATGAACATTGTCTGCTCTTCCAACCTCCTGAACTGAATTCCAGGCAACCACATAATGGCTCACAACCATCTGCTATGAGGTCTTGTGCCCTTTGGATACAGAAAGAAGAGCTGGGGAGATAGCTCAGTGGTTAAGAGCATTGGTTGCCCTTCCAAAGGTCAGAAGTTCGATTCCTGGGAACCACATAATTGCTCTCAAAAGGAGGTTTGGTGCCCTCTACTGGCAACAGAAGGAAGATGCAAGAGAGATGGCTCAATGGTTAAGAGAATTGCCTGCTCTTCCAACCTCCTGAATTCAATTCCAGGCGACCACATAATGGGTCACAACCATCTGCCATGAGGTCTTGTGCCCTCTTTTGGCTACAGTAAGAAGAGCTGGAGAGACAGCTCAGTGGTTAAGAGCATTGGTTGCCCTTCCAAAGGTCAGAAGTTCGATTCCTGGCTACCAAATAATTGCTCTCAAAAGGAGGTTTGGCGCCCTCTAATGGCAACAGAAGGAAGAGGCAAGAGAGATGGCTCTGTGGTAAAGAGCATTGCCTGCTGAGTTTGATGAGACCACATACAGACATAGAGTCAGGGCCAAGGGCTAGGGCCCGCGTTGTTGTGACTGAATGAGGCAAAAGCTTTTGTTAGGATGTTAAAGGCTCACAGCTCTATCACCACGAGCCAGCGTGCTTCAGAGACAACACCAATGAGAGTAAGGCAAGATGACTAGAAGAAGAAAATACAGGCATGTTCATGTTCCTGAAGAAGAACTCACATCCAAGACATCCAAAGGACGACAAACACCAGCAAAAGGTGTACCAATTTTAAGCCAGAGAAATAATTTATCTAGACCTCCTCTATGAGGTACACGAACGGCCAATAGGTCCACGGAGACCCCTGTACTCCACATGTTAGGGAAATGTAGATGTGATCCACACACCACATTGAGTAAACCTGGTTTAGTAAAAGAAGTTGAAAAACGGGTTGGAGAGATGGCTCAGTGGTTAAGAGCATTGCCTGCTCTTCCAAAGTTCAGAAGTTCGATTCCTGGGAATCACATAGTTGCTCTCAAAATGAGGTTTGGTGCCCTCTACTGGCAACAGAGGGGAGAGGCAGGAGAGATGGCTCAGTGGTTAAGAAGATTGCCTGCTCGTCCAAAGTTCAGAAGTTCGATTCCTGGAAATCACATAATTGCTCTCAAAAGGAGGTTTGGTGCCCTCTACTGGCAACAGAAGGAAGAGGCAGGAGAGATGGCTCAGTGGTTAAGAGCATTGCCTGCTGAGGTTGATGAGGCCAAGTGGACACATACAGCCTGGGCCCCCGTTGTTGTCTCAGAATCAGGCAAAACATTTTGTTAGGATAATAAAGACTCACAGCTCTATCAGCATGAGCCTGCATGCTTCAGGGACACCACCAAGCAGAATGAGGAAAGATGGTTAGAAGAAGAAAATACAGGCATGTTCATGTTCCTTAAGAAGAACTCACATCCAAGACATCCAAAGGACGACAAACACCAGCAAAAGGTTTACCAATTTAAAGCCAGACAAACAATTTATCTAGACTTCATCTATGAGGAACGCGAATGGCCAATATGTCCATGGAGACCCCTGTACTCCACATGTTAGTGGAATGCAGATATGATCCAAACACCACATTGAGTAAACCTGGTTTAGTTCAAGAAGTTGAAAAACGGGTTGGAGAGATGGCTCAGTGGTTAAGAACATTTCCTGCTATTCCAACCTCCTGAACTGAATTCCAGGCAACCACATAATGGCTCACAACCATCTGCAATGAGGTCTTGTGCCCTCTTTTGGATACAGAAAGAAGAGCTGGGGAGATAGCTCAGTGGTTAAGAGCTTTGCCTGCCCTTCCAAAGGTCAGAAGTTCGATTCCTGGCAACCACATAATTGCTCTCAAACGGAGGTTTGGTGCTCTCTACTGGCAACAGAAGGAAGATGCAAGAGAGATGGCTCAATGGTTAAGAGAATTGCCTGCTCTTCCAACCTCCTGAATTCAATTCCAGGCGACCACATAATGGGTCACAACCATCTGCCATGAGGTCTTGTGCCCTCTTATGGCTACAGTAAGAAGAGCTGGAGAGACAGCTCAGTGGATAAGAGCTTTGGCTGCCCTTCCAAAAGTCAGAAGTTCCATTCCTGGCAATCCCATAATTGCTCTCAAAAGGTAGATTTGGTGCCCTTTACTGGCAAAAAAGAAGAGGCATGAAAGATGGTTCAGTGCTTAAGAGCATTGCCTGCTCTTAGAACCTCCTGAAATCAATTGCAGGCAACCACATAATGATTCACAACCATCTGTCATGAGGTCTTGTGCCCTCTTTTGGCTACAGTAAGAAAAGCTGGAGAGATAGGTCAGTGGTTAAGAACATTGGCTGCCCTTCCGAAGGTCAGAAGTTCGATTCCTGGCTACCAAATAATTGCTCTCAAAAGGAGGTTTGGCACCCTCTAGTGGCTCCACAAGGAAGAGGCAAGAGAGATGGCTCTGTGGTAAAGAGCATTGCCTGCTGAGTTTGATGAGACCACATACAGACATAGAGTCAGGGCCAAGGGCCAGGGCCCGCGTTGTTGTGACTGAATGAGGCAAAAGCTTTTGTTAGGATGTTAAAGGCTCACAGCTCTATCACCACGAGCCAGCGTGCTTCAGAGACAACACCAAGGAGAGTAAGGCAAGATGGCTAGAAGAAGAAAATATTGGCATGTTCATGTGCCTGAAGAAGAACTCATATCCAAGACAATCAAAGGACTACAAACACCAGCAAAATGTTATCCTATTTAAAGCCAGAGAAACAATTTATCTAGACCTTCTCTATGAGGTACATGAATGGCCAATAGGTCCATGCAGACCCCTGTACTCCACATGTCAGGGAAATGGAGATGTGATCCACACACCACATTGACTAAAGCTGGTTTAGTAAAAGAAGTTGAAAAACGGGTTGGAGAGATGGCTCAGTGGTTAAGAGCATTGCCTGCTCTTCCAAAGGTCAGAAGTTCGATTCCTGGAAATCACATAATTGCTCTCAAAAGGAGGTTTGGTGCCCTCTACTGGCAACATAAGGAAGAGGCATGAGAGATGGCTCCGTGGTTAAGATCATTGCCTCCTCTTCCAACCTCCTGAATTCAATTCCAGGCAACCACATAATGGCTCACAACCATCTGCAATGAGGTCTTGTGCCCTCTTTTGGATACAAAAATAAGAGCTGGGGTGTTAGCTCAGTGGATAAGAGCTTTGGCTGCCCTTCCAAAGGTCAGAAGTTCCATTCCTGGCAATCCCATAATTGCTCTCAAAAGGTAGATTTGGTGCCCTTTACTGGCAAAAAAGAAGAGGCATGAGAGATGGTTCAGTGCTTAAGAGCATTGCCTGCTCTTAGAACCTCCTGAAATCAATTGCAGGCAACCACATAATGATTCACAACCATCTGCCATGAGGTCTTGTGCCCTCTTTTGGCTACAGTAAGAAAAGCTGGAGAGATAGGTCAGTGGTTAAGAACATTGGCTGCCCTTCCGAAGGTCAGAAGTTCGATTCCTGGCTAACAAATAATTGCTCTCAAAAGGAGGTTTGGCGCCCTCTAGTGGCACCACAAGGAAGAGGCAAGAGAGATGGCTCTGTGGTAAAGAGCATTGCCTGCTGAGTTTGATGAGACCACATACAGACATAGAGTCAGGGCCAAGGGCCAGGGCCCGCGTTGTTGTGACTGAATGAGGCAAAAGCTTTTGTTAGGATGTTAAAGGCTCACAGCTCTATCACCACGAGCCAGCGTGCTTCAGAGACAACACCAAGGAGAGTAAGGCAAGATGACTAGAAGAAGAAAATACAGGCATGTTCATGTTCCTGAAGAAGAACTCACATCCAAGACATCCAAAGGACGACAAACACCAGCAAAAGGTGTACCAATTTTAAGCCAGAGAAACAATTTATCTAGACCTCCTCTATGAGGTACACGAACGGCCAATAGGTCCACGGAGACCCCTGTACTCCACATGTTAGGGAAATGGAGATGTGATCCACACACCACATTGAGGAAACCTGGTTTAGTAAAAGAAGTTGAAAAACGGGTTGGAGAGATGGCTCAGTGGTTAAGAGCATTGCCTGCTCTTCCAATGTTCAGGAGTTCGATTCCTGGGAATCACATAGTTGCTCTCAAAATGAGGTTTGGTGTCCTCTACTGGCAACAGAGGGGAGAGGCAGGAGAGATGGCTCAGTGGTTAAGAGCATTGCCTGCTCTTCCAAAGTTCAGAAGTTCGATTCCTGGAAATCACATAATTGCTCTCAAAAGGAGGTTGGGTGCCCTCTACTGGCAACAGAAGGAAGAGGCAGGAGAGATGGCTCAGTGGTTAAGGGCATTGCCTGCTGAGGTTGATGAGGCCAAGTGGACACATACAGCCAGGGCCCCCGTTGTCGTCTCAGAATCAGGCAACACATTTTGTTAGGATAATAAAGACTCACAGCTCTATCAGCATGAGCCTGCATGCTTCAGGGACACCACCAAGCAGAATGAGGAAAGATGGTTAGAAGAAGAAAATACAGGCATGTTCATGTTCCTAAAGAAGAACTCACATCCAAGACATCCAAAGGACGACAAACACCAGCAAAAGGTTTACCAATTTAAAGCCAGACAAACAATTTATCTAGACTTCATCTATGAGGTACGCGAACGGCCAATATGTCCATGGAGACCCCTGTACTCCACATGTTAGTGGAATGCAGATATGATCAAAACACCACATTGAGTAAACCTGGTTTAGTTCAAGAAGTTGAAAAACGGGTTGGAGAGATGGCTCAGTGGTTAAGAACATTGCCTGCTCTTCCAACCTCCTGAACTGAATTCCAGGCAACCACATAATGGCTCACAACCATCTGCAATGAGGTCTTGTGCCCTCTTTTGGATACAGAAAGAAGAGCTGGGGAGATAGCTCAGTGGTTAAGAGCTTTGCCTGCCCTTCCAAAGGTCAGAAGTTTGATTCCTGGGAACCACGTAATTGCTCTCAAAAGGAGGTTTGGCGCCCTCTATTGGCAACAGAAGGAAGAGGCAGGAAAGATGGCTCTGTGGTAAAGAGCTCTGCATGCTGAGTTTGATGAGGCCAAGAACAGACATAGATTCGGGGCACAGGGCCAGGGCCCACGTTGTTGTTACTGAATGAGGCAAAAGCACTTGTTAGGATGTTAAAGACTCACAGCTCTATCACCATGAGCCAGCGTGCTTCAGAGACAACACCAAGGAGAGTAAGGCAAGATGGCTAGAAGAAGAAAATATTGGCATGTTCATGTGCCTGAAGAAGAACTCATATCCAAGACAATCAAAGGACTACAAACACCAGCAAAATGTTAACCTATTTAAAGCCAGAGAAACAATTTATCTAGACTTCCTCTATGAGGTACATGAATGGCCAATATGTCCATGCAGACCCCTGTACTCCACATGTCAGGGAAATGGAGATGTGATCCACACACCACATTGACTAAAGCTGGTTTAGTAAAAGAAGTTGAAAAACGGGTTGGAGAGATGGCTCAGTGGTTAAGAGCATTGCCTGCTCTTCCAAAGGTCAGAAGTTCGATTCCTGGAAATCACATAATTGCTCTCAAAAGGAGGTTTGGTGCCCTCTACTGGCAACATAAGGAAGAGGCATGAGAGATGGCTCCGTGGTTAAGATCATTGCCTCCTCTTCCAACCTCCCGAATTCAGTTCCAGGCAACCACATAATGGCTCACAACCATCTGCAATGAGGTCTTGTGCCCTCTTTTGGATACAGAAAGAAGAGCTGGGGAGATAGCTCAGTGGTTAAGAGCTTTGCCTGCCCTTCCAAAGGTCAGAGTTCGATTCCTGGCAACCACATAATTGCTCTCAAAAGGAGGTTTGGTGCCCTCTACTGGCAACAGAAGGAAGATGCAAGAGAGATGGCTCAATGGTTAAGAGAATTGCCTGCTCTTCCAACCTCCTGAATTCAATTCCAGGCGACCACATAATGGGTCACAACCATCTGCCATGATGTCTTGTGCCCTCTTTTGTCTACAGTAAGAAGAGCTGGAGAGATAGCTCAGTGGTTAAGAGCATTGGTTGCCCTTCCAAAGGTCAGAAGTTCGATTCCTGGGAACCAGGTAATTGCTCTCAAAAGGAGGTTTGGCGCCCTCTAGTGGCACCACAAGGAAGAATCAAGAGAGATGGCTCTGTGGTAAAGAGCATTGCCTGCTGAGTTTGATGAGACCACATACAGACATAGAGTCAGGGCCAAGGGCCAGGGCCCGCGTTGTTGTGACTGAATGAGGCAAAAGCTTTTGTTAGGATGTTAAAGGCTCACAGATCTATCACCACGAGCCAGCGTGCTTCAGAGACAACACCAAGGAGAGTAAGGCAAGATGACTAGAAGAAGAAAATACAGGCATGTTCATGTTCCTTAAGAAGAACTCACATCCAAGACATCCAAAGGAAGACAAACACCAGCAAAAGGTGTACCAAATTTAAGACAGACAAACAATTTATCTAGACCTCCTCTATGAGGTACACGAACGGCCAATATGTCCATGGAGACCCCTGTACTCCACATGTTAGTGGAATGCAGATATGATCCACACACCACATTGAGTAAACCTGGTTTAGTTCAAGAAGTTGAAAAACGGGTAGGAGAGATGGCTCAGTGGTTAAGAACATTGCCTGCTCTTCCAACCTCCTGAACTGAATTCCAGGCAACCACATATTGGCTCACAACCATCTGCAATGAGGTCTTGTGCCCTCTTTTGGATACAGAAAGAAGAGCTGGGGAGATAGCTCAGTGGTTAAGAGCTTTGCCTGCCCTTCCAAAGGTCAGAAGTTCGATTCCTGGCAACCACATAATTGCTCTCAAAAGGAGGTTTGGTGCCCTCTACTGGCAACAGAAGGAAGATGCAAGAGAGATGGCTCAATGGTTAAGAGAATTGCCTGCTCTTCCAACCTCCTGAATTCAATTCCAGGCGACCACATAACGGGGCACAACCATCTGCCATGAGGTCTTGTGCCCTCTTTTGGCTACAGTAAGAAGAGCTGGAGAGACAGCTCAGTGGTTAAGAGCATTGGTTGCCCTTCCAAAGGTCAGAAGTTCGATTCCTGGGAACCACGTAATTGCTCTCAAAAGGAGGTTTGGCGCCCTCTAGTGGCACCACAAGGAAGAGGCAGAAAGATGGCTCTGTGGTAAAGAGCTATGCCTGCTGAGTTTGATGAGGCCAAGAACAGACATAGAGTCGGGGCACACGGACAGGGCCCACGTTATTGTGACTGAATGAGGGAAAAGCTCTTTTTAGGATGTTAAATACTCACACCTCAATCACCATGAGCCAGCGTGCTTCAGAGACAACACCAAGGAGAGTAAGGCAAGATGGCTAGAAGAAGAAAATATTGGCATGTTCATGTGCCTGAAGAAGAACTCATATCCAAGACAATCAAAGGACTACAAACACCAGCAAAATGTTAACCTATTTAAAGCCAGAGAAACAATTTATCTAGACCTCCTCTATGAGGTACATGAATGGCCAATAGGTCCAAGCAGACCCCTGTACTCCACATGTCAGGGAAATGGAGATGTGATCCACACACAACATTGACTAAATCTGGTTTAGTAAAAGAAGTTGAAAAACGGGTTGGAGAGATGGCTCAGTGGTTAAGAGCATTGCCTGCTCTTCCAAAGTTCAGAAGTTCGATTCCTGGGAATCACATAGTTGCTCTCAAAATGAGGTTTGGTGCCCTCTACTGGCAACAGAGGGGAGAGGCAGGAGAGATGGCTCAGTGGTTAAGAGCATTGCCTGCTCTTCCAAGTTCGATTCCTGGAAATCACATAATTGCTCTCAAAATGAGGTTTGGTGCCCTCTACTGGCAACAGAAGGAAGAGGCAGGAGAGATGGCTCAGTGGTTAAGAGCATTGCCTGCTGAGGTTGATGAGGCCAAGTGGACACATACAGCCAGGGCCCCCGTTGTTGTCTCAGAATCAGGCAAAACATTTTGGTAGGATAATAAAGACTCACAGCTCTATCAGCATGAGCCTGCATGCTTCAGGGACACCACCAAGCAGAATGAGGAAAGATGGTTAGAAGAAGAAAATACAGGCATGTTCATGTTCCTTAAGAAGAACTCACATCCAAGACATCCAAAGGACGACAAACAACAGCAAAAGGTTTACCAATTTAAAGCCAGACAAACAATTTATCTAGACTTCATCTATGAGGTACGCGAACGGCCAATATGTCCATGGAGACCCCTGTACTCCACATGTTAGTGGAATGCAGATATGATCCACACACCACATTGAGTAAACCTGGTTTAGTTCAAGAAGTTGAAAAACGGGTAGGAGAGATGGCTCAGTGGTTAAGAACATTGCCTGCTCTTCCAACCTCCTGAACTGAATTCCAGGCAACCACATATTGGCTCACAACCATCTGCAATGAGGTTTTGTGCCCTCTTTTGGATACAGAAAGAAGAGCTGGGGAGATAGCTCAGTGGTTAAGAGCTTTGCCTGCCCTTCCAAAGGTCAGAAGTTCGATTCCTGGCAACCACATAATTGCTCTCAAAAGGAGGTTTGGTGCCCTCTACTGGCAACAGAGGGAAGATGCAAGAGAGATGGCTCAATGGTTAAGAGAATTGCCTGCTCTTCCAACCTCCTGAATTCAATTCCAGGCGACCACATAACGGGTCACAACCATCTGCCATGAGGTCTTGTGCCCTCTTTTGGATACAGTAAGAAGAGCTGGAGAGACAGCTCAGTGGTTAAGAGCATTGGTCGCCCTTCCAAAGGTCAGAAGTTCGATTCCTGGGAACCACGTAATTGCTCTCAAAAGGAGGTTTGGCGCCCTCTAGTGGCACCACAAGGAAGAGGCAGAAAGATGGCTCTGTGGTAAAGAGCTATGCCTGCCGAGTTTGATGAGGCCAAGAACAGACATAGAGTCGGGGCACAGGGACAGGGCCCACGTTATTGTGACTGAATGAGGGAAAAGCTCTTTTTAGGATGTTAAAGACTCACACCTCTATCACCATGAGCCAGCGTGCTTCAGAGACAACACCAAGGAGAGTAAGGCAAGATGACTAGAAGAAGAAAATATTGGCATGTTCATGTGCCTGAAGAAGAACTCATATCCAAGACAATCAAAGGACTACAAACACCAGCAAAATGTTAACCTATTTAAAGCCAGAGAAACAATTTATCTAGACCTCCTCTATGAGGTACATGAATGGCCAATAGGTCCAAGCAGACCCCTGTACTCCACATGTCAGGGAAATGGAGATGTGATCCACACACAACATTGACTAAAGCTGGTTTAGTAAAAGAAGTTGAAAAACGGGTAAGAGATGGCTCAGTGGTTAAGAGCATTGCCTGCTCTTCCAAAGTTCAGAAGTTCGATTCCTGGGAATCACATAGTTGCTCTCAAAATGAGGTTTGGGGCCCTCTACTGGCAACAGAGGGGAGAGGCAGGAGAGATGGCTCAGTGGTTAAGAGCATTGCCTGCTCTTCCAAGTTCGATTCCTCGAAATCACATAATTGCTCTCAAAATGAGGTTTGGTGCCCTCTACTGGCAACAGAAGGAAGAGGCAGGAGAGATGGCTCAGTGGTTAAGAGCATTGCCTGCTGAGGTTGATGAGGCCAAGTGGACACATACATCCAGGGCCCCCGTTGTTGTCTCAGAATCAGGCAAAACATTTTGTTAGGATAATAAAGACTCACAGCTCTATCAGCATGAGCCTGCATGCTTCAGGGACACCACCAAGCAGAATGAGGAAAGATGGTTAGAAGAAGAAAATACAGGCATGTTCATGTTCCTTAAGAAGAACTCACATCCAAGACATCCAAAGGACGACAAACAACAGCAAAAGGTTTACCAATTTAAAGCCAGACAAACAATTTATCTAGACATCATCTATGAGGTACGCGAACGGCCAATATGTCCATGGAGACCCCTGTACTCCACATGTTAGTGGAATGCAGATATGATCCACACACCACATTGAGTAAACCTGGTGTAGTTCAAGAAGTTGAAAAACGGGTTGGAGAGATGGCTCAGTGGTTAAGAACATTGCCTGCTCTTCCAACCTCCTGAACTGAATTCCAGGCAACCACATAATGGCTCACAACCATCTGCAATGAGGTCTTGTGCCCTCTTTGGGATACAGAAAGAAGAGCTGGGGAGATAGCTCAGTGGTTAAGAGCATTGGTCGCCCTTCCAAAGGTCAGAAGTTCGATTCCTGGCAACCACATAATTGCTCTCAAAAGGAGGTTTGGTGCCCTCTACTGGCAACAGAAGGAAGATGCAAGAGAGATGGCTCAATGGTTAAGAGAATTGCCTGCTCTTCCAACCTCCTGAATTCAATTCCAGGCGACCACATAATGGGTCACAACCATCTGCCATGAGGTCTTGTGCCCTCTTTTGGCTACAGTAAGAAGAGCTGGAGAGATAGCTCAGTTGTTAAGAGCATTGGTCGCCCTTCCAAAGGTCAGAAGTTCGATTCCTGGGAACCACGTAATTGCTCTCAAAAGGAGGTTTGGCGCCCTCTATTGGCAACAGAAGGAAGAGGCAGGAAAGATGGCTCTGTGGTAAAGAGCTCTGCCTGCTGAGTTTGATGAGGCCAAGAACAGACATAGAGTCGGGGCACAGGGCCAGGGCCCACGTTGTTGTGACTGAATGAGGCAAAAGCTCTTGTTAGGATGTTAAAGACTCACAGCTCTATCACCATGAGCCAGCGTGCTTCAGAGACAACACCAAGGAGAGTAAGGCAAGATGGCTAGAAGAAGAAAATATTGGCATGTTCATGTGCCTGAAGAAGAACTCATATCCAAGACAATCAAAGGACTACAAACACCAGCAAAATGTTAACCTATTTAAAGCCAGAGAAACAATTTATCTAGACCTCCTCTATTAAGTACATGAATGGCCAATAGGTCCATGCAGACCCCTGTACTCCACATGTCAGGGAAATGGAGATGTGATCCACACACCACATTGACTAAAGCTGGTTTAGTAAAAGAAGTTGAAAAACGGGTTGGAGAGATTGCTCAGTGGTTAAGAGCATTGCCTGCTCTTCCAAAGGTCAGAAGTTCGATTCCTGGAAATCACATAATTGCTCTCAAAAGGAGGTTTGGTGCCCTCTACTGGCAACATAAGGAAGAGGCATGAGAGATGGCTCCGTGGTTTAGATCATTGGCTCCTCTTCCAACCTCCCGAATTCAATTCCAGGCAAAAACATAATGGCTCACAACCATCTGCAATGAGGTCTTGTGCCCTCTTTTTGATACAAAAATAAGAGCTGGGGTGTTAGCTCAGTGGATAAGAGCTTTGGCTGCCCTTCCAAAGGTCAGAAGTTCCATTCCTGGCAATCCCATAATTGCTCTCAAAAGGTAGATTTGGTGCCCTTCACTGGCAAAAAAGAAGAGGCATGAGAGATGGTTCAGTGCTTAAGAGCATTGCCTGCTCTTAGAACCTCCTGAAATCAATTGCAGGCAACCACATAATGATTCACAACCATCTGCCATGAGGTCTTGTGCCCTCTTTTGGCTACAGTAAGAAAAGCTGGAGAGATAGGTCAGTGGTTAAGAACATTGGCTGCCCTTCCGAAGGTCAGAAGTTCGATTCCTGGCTACCAAATAATTGCTCTCAAAAGGAGGTTTGGCGCCCTCTAGTGGCACCACAAGGAAGAGGCAAGAGAGATGGCTCTGTGGTAAAGAGCATTGCCTGCTGAGTTTGATGAGACCACATACAGACATAGAGTCAGGGCCAAGGGCCAGGGCCCGCGTTGTTGTGACTGAATGAGGCAAAAGCTTTTGATAGGATGTTAAAGGCTCACAGCTCTATCACCACGAGCCAGCGTGCTTCAGAGACAACACCAAGGAGAGTAAGGCAAGATGACTAGAAGAAGAAAATACAGGCATGTTCATGTTCCTGAAGAAGAACTCACATCCAAGACATCCAAAGGACGACAAACACCAGCAAAAGGTGTACCAATTTTAAGCCAGAGAAACAATTTATCTAGACCTCCTCTATGAGGTACACGAACGGCCAATAGGTCCACGGAGACCCCTGTACTCCACATGTTAGGGAAATGGAGATGTGATCCACACACCACATTGAGGAAACCTGGTTTAGTAAAAGAAGTTGAAAAACGGGTTGGAGAGATGGCTCAGTGGTTAAGAGCATTGTCTGCTCTTCCAAAGTTCAGTAGTCCGATTCCTGGGAATCACATAGTTGCTCTCAAAATGAGGTTTGGTGCCCTCTACTGGCAACAGAGGGGAGAGGCAGGAGAGATGGCTCAGTGGTTAAGAGCATTGCCTGCTCTTCCAAAGTTCAGAAGTTCGATTCGTGGAAATCACATAATTGCTCTCAAAATGAGGTTTGGTGCCCTCTACTGGCAACAGAAGGAAGAGGCAGGAGAGATGGCTCAGTGGTTAAGAGCATTGCCTGCTGAGGTTGATGAGGCCAAGTGGACACATACAGCCAGGGCCCCCGTTGTTGTCTCAGAATCAGGCAAAACATTTTGTTAGGATAATAAAGACTCACAGCTCTATCAGCATGAGCCTGCATGCTTCAGGGACACCACCAAGCAGAATGAGGAAAGATGGTTAGAAGAAGAAAATACAGGCATGTTCATGTTCCTTAAGAAGAACTCACATCCAAGACATCCAAAGGACGACAAACACCAGCAAAAGGTTTACCAATTTAAAGCCAGACAAACAATTTATCTGGACTTCATATATGAGGTACGCGAACGGCCAATATGTCCATGGAGACCCCTGTACTCCACATGTTAGTGGAATGCAGATATGATCCACACACCACATGGAGTAAACCTGGTTTAGTTCAAGAAGTTGAAAAACGGGTTGGAGAGATGGCTCAGTGGTTAAGAGCATTGCCTGCTCTTCCAAAGTTCAGAAGTTCGATTCCTGGAAATCACATAGTTGCTCTCAAAATGAGGTTTGGTGCCCTCTACTGGCAACAGAGGGGAGAGGCAGGAGAGATGGCTCAGTGGTTAAGAGCATTGCCTGCTCTTCCAAAGTTCAGAAGTTCGATTCCTGGAAATCACATAATTGCTCGCAAAATGAGGTTTGGTGCCCTCTACTGGCAACAGAAGGAAGATGCAAGAGAGATGGCTCAATGGTTAAGAGAATTGCCTGCTCTTCCAACCTCCTGAATTCAATTCCAGGCGACCACATAATGGGTCACAACCATCTGCCATGAGGTCTTGTGCCCTCTTTTGGCTACAGTAAGAAGAGCTGGAGAGACAGCTCAGTGGTTAAGAGCATTGGTTACCCTTCCAAAGGTCAGAAGTTCGATTCCTGGGAACCACGTAATTGCTCTCAAAAGGAGGTTTGGCGCCCTCTAGTGGCACCACAAGGAAGAGGCAGAAAGATGGCTCTGTGGTAAAGAGCTATGCCTGCTGAGTTTGATGAGGCCAAGAACAGACATAGAGTCGGGGCACACGGACAGGGCCCACGTTATTGTGACTGAATGAGGGAAAAGCTCTTTTTAGGATGTTAAAGACTCACACCTCTATCACCATGAGCCAGCGTGCTTCAGAGACAACACCAAGGAGAGTAAGGCAAGATGGCTAGAAGAAGAAAATATTGGCATGTTCATGTGCCTGAAGAAGAACTCATATCCAAGACAATCAAAGGACTACAAACACCAGCAAAATGTTAACCTATTTAAAGCCAGAGAAACAATTTATCTAGACCTCCTCTATGAGGTACATGAATGGCCAATAGGTCCATGCAGACCCCTGTACTCCACATGTCAGGGAAATGGAGATGTGATCCACACACAACATTGACTAAATCTGGTTTAGTAAAAGAAGTTGAAAAACGGGTTGGAGAGATGGCTCAGTGGTTAAGAGCATTGCCTGCTCTTCCAAAGTTCAGAAGTTCGATTCCTGGGAATCACATAGTTGCTCTCAAAATGAGGTTTGGTGCCCTCTACTGGCAACAGAGGGGAGAGGCAGGAGAGATGGCTCAGTGCTTAAGAGCATTGCCTGCTCTTCCAAGTTCGATTTCTGGAAATCACATAATTGCTCTCAAAATGAGGTTTGGTGCCCTCTACTGGCAACAGAAGGAAGAGGCAGGAGAGATGGCTCAGTGGTTAAGAGCATTGCCTGCTGAGGTTGATGAGGCCAAGTGGACACATACAGCCAGGGCCCCCGTTGTTGTCTCAGAATCAGGCAAAACATTTTGTTAGGATAATAAAGACTCACAGCTCTATCAGCATGAGCCTGCATGCTTCAGGGACACCACCAAGCAGAATGAGGAAAGATGGTTAGAAGAAGAAAATACAGGCATGTTCATGTTCCTTAAGAAGAACTCACATCCAAGACATCCAAAGGACGACAAACACCAGCAAAAGGTTTACCAATTTAAAGCCAGACAAACAATTTATTTAGACTTCATCTATGAGGTACGCGAACGGCCAATATGTCCATGGAGACCCCTGTACTCCACATGTTAGTGGAATGCAGATATGATCCACACACCACATGGAGTAAACCTGGTTTAGTTCAAGAAGTTGAAAAACGGGATGGAGAGATGGCTCAGTGGTTGAGAACATTGCCTGCTCTTCCAACCTCCTGAACTGAATTCCAGGCAACCACATAATGGCTCACAACCATCTGCAATGAGGTCTTGTGCCCTCTTTTGGATACAGAAAATGAGCTGGGGAGATAGCTCAGTGGTTAAGAGCTCTGCATGCCCTTCCAAAGGTCAGAAGTTCGATTCCTGGCAACCACATAATTGCTCTCAAAAGGAGGTTTGGTGCCCTCTACTGGCAACAGAAGGGAGATGCAAGAGAGATGGCTCAATGGTTCAGAGAATTGCCTGCTCTTCCAACCTCCTGAATTCAATTCCAGGCGACCACATAACGGGTCACAACCATCTGCCATGAGGTCTTGTGCCCTCTTTTGGCTACAGTAAGAAGAGCTGGAGAGACAGCTCAGTGGTTAAGAGCATTGGTTGCCCTTCCAAAGGTCAGAAGTTCGATTCCTGGGAACCACGTAATTGCTCTCAAAAGGAGGTTTGGCGCCCTCTAGTGGCACCACAAGGAAGAGGCAGGAAAGATGGCTCTGTGGTAAAGAGCTTTGCCTGCTGAGTTTGATGAGGCCAAGAACAGACATAGAGTCGGGGCACAGGGCCAGGGCCCACGTTGTTGTGACTGAATGAGGCAAAAGCTCTTGTTAGGATGTTAAAGACTCACAGCTCTATCACCATGAGCCAGCGTGCTTCAGAGACAACACCAAGGAGAGTAAGGCAAGATGGCTAGAAGAAGAAAATATTGGCATGTTCATGTGCCTGAAGAAGAACTCATATCCAAGACAATCAAAGGACTACAAACACCAGCAAAATGTTAACCTATTTAAAGCCAGAGAAACAATTTATCTAGACCTCCTCTATGAGGTACATAAATGGCCAATAGGTCCATGCAGATCCCTGGTACTCCACATGTTAGGGAAATGGAGATGTGATCCACACACCACATTGACTAAAGCTGGTTTAGTAAAAGAAGTGGAAAAACGGGTTGGAGAGGTGGCTCAGTGGTTAAGAGCATTGCCTGCCCTTCCAAAGGTCAGAAGTTCCATTCCTGGCAATCCCATAATTGCTCTCAAAAGGTAGATTTGGTGCCCTTTACTGGCAAAAAAGAAGAGGCATGAGAGATGGTTCAGTGCTTAAGAGCATTGCCTGCTTTTAGAACCTCCTGAAATCAATTGCAGGCAACCACATAATGATTCACAACCATCTGCCATGAGGTCTTGTGCCCTCTTTTGGCTACAGTAAGAAAAGCTGGAGAGATAGGTCAGTGGTTAAGAACATTGGCTGCCCTTCCGAAGGTCAGAAGTTCGATTCCTGGCTACCAAATAATTGCTCTCAAAAGGAGGTTTGGCGCCCTCTAGTGGCACCACAAGGAAGAGGCAAGAGAGATGGCTCTGTGGTAAAGAGCATTGCCTGCTGAGTTTGATGAGACCACATACAGACATAGAGTCAGGGCCAAGGGCCAGGGCCCGCGTTGTTGTGACTGAATGAGGCAAAAGCTTTTGTTAGGATGTTAAAGGCTCACAGCTCTATCACCACGAGCCAGCGTGCTTCAGAGACAACACCAAGGAGAGTAAGGCAAGATGACTAGAAGAAGAAAATACAGGCATGTTCATGTTCCTGAAGAAGAACTCACATCCAAGACATCCAAAGGACGACAAACACCAGCAAAAGGTGTACCAATTTTAAGCCAGAGAAAAAATTTATCTAGACCTCCGCTATGAGGTACACGAACGGCCAATAGGTCCACGGAGACCCCTGTACTCCACGTGTTAGAAAAATGGAGATGTGATCCACACACCACATTGAGTAAACCTGGTTTAGTAAAAGAAGTTGAAAAACGGGTTGGAGAGATGGCTCAGTGGTTAAGAGCATTGCCTGCTCTTCCAAAGGTCAGAAGTTCGATTCCTGGGAATCACATAGTTGCTCTCAAAATGAGGTTTGGTGCCCTCTACTGGCAACAGAGGGGAGCGGCAGGAGAGATGGCTCAGTGGTTAAGAGCATTGCCTGCTCTTCCAAAGTTCAGAAGTTCGATTCCTGGAAATCACATAATTGCTCTCAAAATGAGGTTTGGTGCCCTCTACTGGCAACAGAAGGAAGAGGCAGGAGAGATGGCTCAGTGGTTAAGAGCATTGCCTGCTGAGGTTGATGAGGCCAAGTGGACACATACAGCCAGGGCCCACGTTGTTGTCTCAGAATCAGGCAAAACATTTTGTTAGGATAATAAAGACTCACAGCTCTATCAGCATGAGCCTGCATGCTTCAGGGACACCACCAAGCAGAATGAGGAAAGATGGTTAGAAGAAGAAAATACAGGCATGTTCATGTTCCTTAAGAAGAACTCACATCCAAGACATCCAAAGGACGACAAACACCAGCAAAAGGTTTACCAATTTAAAGCCAGACAAACAATTAATCTAGACTTCATCTATGAGGTACGCGAACGGCCAATATGTCCATGGAGACCCCTGTACTCCACATGTTAGTGGAATGCAGATATGATCCACACACCACATTGAGTAAACCTGGTTGAGTTCAAGATGTTGAAAAACGGGTTGGAGAGATGGCTCAGTGGTTTAGAACATTGCCTGCTCTTCCAACCTCCTGAACTGAATTCCAGGCAACCACATAATGGCTCACAACCATCTGCAATGAGGTCTTGTGCCCTCTTTTGGATACAGAAAGAAGAGCTGGGGAGATAGCTCAGTGGTTAAGAGCTTTGCCTGCCCTTCCAAAGGTCAGAAGTTCGATTCCTGGCAACCACATAATTGCTCTCAAAAGGAGGTTTGTTGCCCTCTACTGGCAACAGAAGGAAGATGCAAGAGAGATGGCTCAATGGTTAAGAGAATTGCTTGCTCTTCCAACCTCCTGAATTCAATTCCAGGCGACCACATAACGGGTCACAACCATCTGCCATGAGGTCTTGTGCCCTCTTTTGGCTACAGTAAGAAGAGCTGGAGAGACAGCTCAGTGGTTAAGAGCATTGGTTGCCCTTCCAAAGGTCAGAAGTTCGATTCCTGGGAACCACGTAATTGCTCTCAAAAGGAGGTTTGGCACCCTCTAGTGGCACCACAAAGAAGAGGCAGAAAGAGGGCTCTGTGGTAAAGAGCTCTGCCTGCTGAGTTTGATGAGGCCAAGAACAGACATAGAGTCGGGGCACACGGACAGGGCCCACGTTATTGTGACTGAATGAGGGAAAAGCTCTTTTTAGGATGTTAAAGACTCACACCTCTATCACCATGAGCCAGCGTGCTTCAGAGACAACACCAAGAAGAGTAAGGCAAGATGGCTAGAAGAAGAAAATATTGGCATGTTCATGTGCCTGAAGAAGAACTCATATCCAAGACAATCAAAGGACTACAAACACCAGCAAAATGTTAACCTATTTAAAGCCAGAGAAACAATTTATCTAGACCTCCTCTATGAGGTACATGAATAGCCAATAGGTCCAAGCAGACCCCTGTACTCCACATGTCAGGGAAATGGAGATGTGATCCACACACCACATTGACTAAAGCTGGTTTAGTAAAAGAAGTTGAAAAACGGGTTGGAGAGATGGCTCAGTGGTTAAGAGCATTGCCTGCTCTTCCAAAGTTCAGAAGTTCGATTCCTGGGAATCACATAGTTGCTCACAAAATGAGGTTTGGTGCCCTCTACTGGCAACAGAGGGGAGAGGCAGGAGAGATGGCTCAGTGGTTAAGAGCATTGCCTGCTCTTCCAAGTTCGATGCCTCGAAATCACATAATTGCTCTCAAAATGAGGTTTGGTGCCCTCTACTGGCAACAGAAGGAAGAGGCAGGAGAGATGGCTCAGTGGTTAAGAGCATTGCCTGCTGAGGTTGATGTGGCCAAGTGGAAACATACATCCAGGGCCCCCGTTGTTGTCTCAGAATCAGGCAAAACATTTTGTTAGGATAATAAAGACTCACAGCTCTATCAGCATGAGCCTGCATGCTTCAGGGACACCACCAAGCAGAATGAGGAAAGATGGTTAGAAGAAGAAAATACAGGCATGTTCATGTTCCTTAAGAAGAACTCACATCCAAGACATCCAAAGGACGACAAACACCAGCAAAAGGTTTACCAATTTAAAGCCAGACAAACAATTTATCTAGACTTCATCTATGAGGTACGCGAACGGCCAATATGTCCATGGAGACCCCTGTACTCCACATGTTAGTGGAATGCAGATATGATCCACACACCACATTGAGTAAACCTGGTTTAGTTCAAGAAGTTGAAAAAGGGGTTGGAGAGATGGCTCAGTGGTTAAGAACATTGCCTGCTCTTCCAATCTCCTGAACTGAATTCCAGGCAACCACATAATGGCTCACAACCATCTGCAATGAGGTCTTGTGCCCTCTTTGGGATACAGAAAGAAGAGCTGGGGAGATAGCTCAGTGGTTAAGAGCTTTGCCTGCCCTTCCAAAGGTCAGAAGTTCGATTCCTGGCAACCACATAATTGCTCTCAAAAGGAGGTTTGGTGCCCTCTACTGGCAACAGAAGGAAGATGCAAGAGAGATGGCTCAATGGTTAAGAGAATTGCCTGCTCTTCCAACCTCCTGAATTCAATTCCAGGCGACCACATAATGGGTCACAACCATCTGCCATGAGGTCTTGTGCCCTCTTTTGGCTACAGTAATAAGAGCTGGAGAGATAGCTCAGTTGTTAAGAGCATTGGTTGCCCTTCCAAAGGTCAGAAGTTCTATTCCTGGGAACCACGTAATTGCTCTCAAAAGGAGGTTTGGCGCCCTCTATTGGCAACAGAAGGAAGAGGCAGGAAAGATGGCTCTGTGGTAAAGAGCTCTGCCTGCTGAGTTTGATGAGGCCAAGAACAGACATAGAGTCGGTGCACAGGGCCAGGGCCCACGTTGTTGTGACTGAATGAGGCAAAAGCTCTTGTTAGGATGTTAAAGACTCACAGCTCTATCACCATGAGCCAGCGTGCTTCAGAGACAACACCAAGGAGAGTAAGGCAAGATGGCTAGAAGAAGAAAATATTGGCATGTTCATGTGCCTGAAGAAGAACTCATATCCAAGACAATCAAAGGACTACAAACACCAGCAAAATGTTAACCTATTTAAAGCCAGAGAAACAATTTATCTAGACCTCCTCTATGAGGTACATAAATGGCCAATAGGTCCATGCAGATCCCTGGTACTCCACATGTTAGGGAAATGGAGATGTGATCCACACACCACATTGTAAAAGAAGTGGAAAAATGGGTTGGAGAGGTGGCTCAGTGGTTAAGAGCATTGCCTGCCCTTCCAAAGGTCAGAAGTTCCATTCCTGGCAATCCCATAATTGCTCTCAAAAGGTAGATTTGGTGCCCTTTACTGGCAAAAAAGAAGAGGCATGAGAGATGGTTCAGTGCTTAAGAGCATTGCCTGCTCTTAGAACCTCCTGAAATCAATTGCAGGCAACCACATAATGATTCACAACCATCTGCCATGAGGTCTTGTGCCCTCTTTTGGCTACAGTAAGAAAAGCTGGAGAGATAGGTCAGTGGTTAAGAACATTGGCTGCCCTTCCGAAGGTCAGAAGTTCGATTCCTGGCTACCAAATAATTGCTCTCAAAAGGAGGTTTGGCGCCCTCTAGTGGCACCACAAGGAAGAGGCAATAGAGATGGCTCTGTGGTAAAGAGCATTGCCTGCTGAGTTTGATGAGACCACATACAGACATAGAGTCAAGGCCAAGGGCCAGGGCCCGCGTTGTTGTGACTGAATGAGGCAAAAGCTTTTGTTAGGATGTTAAAGGCTCACAGCTCTATCACCACGAGCCAGCGTGCTTCAGAGACAACACCAAGGAGAGTAAGGCAAGATGACTAGAAGAAGAAAATACAGGCATGTTCATGTTCCTGAAGAAGAACTCACATCCAAGACATCCAAAGGACGACAAACACCAGCAAAAGGTGTACCAATTTTAAGCCAGAGAAACAATTTATCTAGACCTCCTCTATGAGGTACACGAACGGCCAATAGGTCCACGGAAACCCCTGTACTCCACATCTTAGGGAAATGGAGATGTGATCCACACACCACATTGAGTAAACCTGGTTTAGTAAAAGAAGTTGAAAAACGGGTTGGAGAGATGGCTCAGTGGTTAAGAGCATTGTCTGCTCTTCCAAAGTTCAGAAGTCCGATTCCTGGGAATCACATAGTTGCTCTCAAAATGAGGTTTGGTGCCCTCTGCTGGCAACAGAGGGGAGAGGCAGGAGAGATGGCTCAGTGGTTAAGAGCATTGCCTTCTCTTCCAAAGTTCAGAAGTTCGATTCCTGGAAATCACATAATTGCTCTCAAAATGAGGTTTGGTGCCCTCTACTGGCAACAGAAGGAAGAGGCAGGAGAGATGGCTCAGTGGTTAAGAGCATTGCCTGCTGAGGTTGATGAGGCCAAGTGGACACATACAGCCAGGGCCCCCGTTGTTGTCTCAGAATCAGGCAAAACATTTTGTTAGGATAATAAAGACTCACAGCTCTATCAGCATGAGCCTGCATGCTTCAGGGACACCACCAAGCAGAATGAGGAAAGATGGTTAGAAGAAGAAAATACAGGCATGTTCATGTTCCTTAAGAAGAACTCACATCCAAGACATCCAAAGGACGACAAACACCAGCAAAAGGTTTACCAATTTAAAGCCAGACAAACAATTGATCTAGACTTCATCTATGAGGTACGCGAACGGCCAATATGTCCATGGAGACCCCTGTACTCCACATGTTAGTGGAATGCAGATATGATCCACACACCACATGGAGTAAACCTGGTTTAGTTCAAGAAGTTGAAAAACGGGTTGGAGAGATGGCTCAGTGGTTAAGAACATTGCCTGCTCTTCCAACCTCCTGAACTGAATTCCAGGCAACCACATAATGGCTCACAACCATCTGCAATGAGGTCTTGTGCCCTCTTTTGGATACAGAAAGAAGAGCTGGGGAGATAGCTCAGTGGTTAAGAGCTCTGCCTGCCCTTCCAAAGGTCAGAAGTTCGATTCCTGGCAACCACATAATTGCTCTCAAAAGGAGGTTTGGTGCCCTCTACTGGCAACAGAAGGAAGATGCAAGAGAGATGGCTCAATGGTTAAGAGAATTCCCTGCTCTTCCAACCTCCTGAATTCAATTCCAGGCGACCACATAGTGGGTCACAACCATCTGCCATGAGGTCTTGTGCCCTCTTTTGGCTACAGTAAGAAGAGCTGGAGAGACAGCTCAGCGGTTAAGAGCATTGGTTGCCCTTCCAAAGGTCAGAAGTTCGATTCCTGGGAACCACGTAATTGCTCTCAAAAGGAGGTTTGGCGCCCTCTAGTGGCACCACAAGGAAGAGGCAGGAAAGATGGCTCTGTGGTAAAGAGCTTTGCCTGCTGAGTTTGATGAGGCCAAGAACAGACATAGAGTCGGGGCACAGGGCCAGGGCCCACGTTGTTGTGACTGAATGAGGCAAAAGCTCTTGTTAGGATGTTAAAGACTCACACCTCTATCACCATGAGCCAGCGTGCTTCAGAGACAACACCAAAGAGAGTAAGGCAAGATGGCTAGAAGAAGAAAATATTGGCATGTTCATGTGCCTGAAGAAGAACTCATATCCAAGACAATCAAAGGACTACAAACACCAGCAAAATGTTAACCTATTTAAAGCCAGAGAAACAATTTATCTAGACCTCCTCTATGAGCTACATGAATGGCCAATAGGTCCATGCAGACCCCTGTACTCCACATGTCAGGGAAATGGAGATGTGATCCACACACCACATTGACTAAAGCTGGTTTAGTAAAAGAAGTTGAAAAACGGGTTGGAGAGATGGCTCAGTGGTTAAGAGCATTGCCTGCTCTTCCAAAGGTCAGAAGTTCGATTCCTGGAAATCACATAATTGCTCTCAAAAGGAGGTTTGGTGCCCTCTACTGGCAACATAAGGAAGAGGCATGAGAGATGGCTCCGTTTTTTAAGATCATTGCCTCCTCTTCCAACCTCCTGAATTCTATTCCAGGCAACCACATAATGGCTCACAACCATCTGCAATGAGGTCTTGTGCCCCTTTTGGATATAAAAATAAGAGCTGGGGTGTTAGCTCAGTGGATAAGAGCTTTGGCTGCCCTTCCAAAGGTCAGAAGTCCATTCCTGGCAATCCCATAATTGCTCTCAAAAGGTAGATTTGGTGCCCTTTACTGGCAAAAAAGAAGAGGCATGAGAGATGGTTCAGTGCTTAAGAGCATTGCCTGCTCTTAGAACCACCTGAAATCAATTGCAGGCAACCACATAATGATTCACAACCATCTGCCATGAGGTCTTGTGCCCTCTTTTGGCTACAGTAAGAAAAGCTGGAGAGATAGGTCAGTGGTTAAAAACATTGGCCGCCCTTCCAAAGGTCAGAAGTTCGATTCCTGGCTACCAAATAATTGCTCTCAAAAGGAGGTTTGGCGCCCTCTAGTGGCACCACAAGGAAGAGGCAAGAGAGATGGCTCTGTGGTAAAGAGCATTGCCTGCTGAGTTTGATGAGACCACATACAGACATAGAGTCAGGGCCAAGGGCCAGGGCGCGCGTAGTTGTGACTGAATAAGCAAAAGCTTTAGTTAGGAGGTTAAAGGCTCACAGCTCTAGCACCACGAGCCAGCGTGCTTCAGAGACAACACCAAGGAGAGTAAGGCAAGATGACTAGAAGAAGAAAATAGAGGCATGTTCATGTTCCTGAAGAAGAACTCACATCCAAGACATCCAAAGGACGACAAACACCAGCAAAAGGTGTACCAATTTTAAGCCAGAGAAACAATTTATCTAGACCTCCTCTATGAGGTACACGAACGGCCAATAAGTCCACGGAGACCCCTGTACTCCACATGTTAGGGAAATGGAGATGTGATCAAAACACCACATTGAGTAAACCTGGTTTAGTAAAAGAAGTTGAAAAACGGGTTAGAGAGATGGCTCAGTGTTTAAGAGCATTGCCTGCTCTTCCAAAGTTCAGAAGTTCGATTCCTGGGAATCACATAATTGCTCTCAAAAGGAGGTTTGGTGCCCTCTACTGGCAACAGAAGGAAGATGCAGGAGAGATGGCTCAATGGTTAAGAGAATTGCCTGCTCTTCCAACCTCCTAAATTCAATTCCAGGCGACCACATAATGGGTCAGAACCATCTGCCATGAGGTCTTGTGCCCTCTTTTGGCTACAGTAAGAAGAGCTGGAGAGACAGCTCAGTGGTTAAGAGCATTGGTTGCCCTTCCAAAGGTCAGAAGTTCGATTCCTGGGAACCACGTAATAGCTCTCAAAAGGAGGTTTGGCGCCCTCTAGTGGCACCACAAAGAAGAGGCAGAAAAAGGGCTCTGTGGTAAAGAGCTATGCCTGCTGAGTTTGATGAGGCCAAGAACAGACATAGAGTCGGGGCACAGGGACAGGGCCCACGTTATTGTGACTGAATGAGGGAAAAGCTCTTTTTAGGATGTTAAAGACTCACACCTCTATCACCATGAGCCAGCGTGCTTCAGAGACAACACCAAGAAGAGTAAGGCAAGATGGCTAGAAGAAGAAAATATTGGCATGTTCATGTGCCTGAAGAAGAACTCATATCCAAGACAATCAAAGGACTACAAACACCAGCAAAATGTTAACCTATTTAAAGCCAGAGAAACAATTTATCTAGACCTCCTCTATGAGGTACACGAACGGCCAATAGGTCCACGGAGACCCCTGTACTCCACATGTCAGGGAAATGGAGATGTGATCCACACACCACATTGACTAAAGCTGGTTTAGTAAAAGAAGTTGAAAAACGGGTTGGAGAGATGGCTCAGTGGTTAAGAGCATTGCCTGCTCTTCCAAAGTTCAGAAGTTCGATTCCTGGGAATCACATTGTTGCTCTCAAAATGAGGTTTGGTGCCCTCTACTGGCAACAGAGGGGAGAGGCAGGAGAGATGGCTCAGTGGTTAAGAGCATTGCCTGCTCTTCCAAGTTCGATGCCTCGAAATCACATAATTGCTCTCAAAATGAGGTTTGGTGCCCTCTACTGGCAACAGAAGGAAGAGGCAGGAGAGATGGCTCAGTGGTTAAGAGCATTGCCTGCTGAGGTTGATGTGGCCAAGTGGAAACATACATCCAGGGCCCCCGTTGTTGTCTCAGAATCAGGCAAAACATTTTGTTAGGATAATAAAGACTCACAGCTCTATCAGCATGAGCCTGCATGCTTCAGGGACACCACCAAGCAGAATGAGGAAAGATGGTTAGAAGAAGAAAATACAGGCATGTTCATGTTCCTTAAGAAGAACTCACATCCAAGACATCCAAAGGACGACAAACACCAGCAAAAGGTTTACCAATTTAAAGCCAGACAAACAATTTATCTAGACTTCATCTATGAGGTACGCGAACGGCCAATATGTCCATGGAGACCCCTGTACTCCACATGTTAGTGGAATGCAGATATGATCCACACACCACATTGAGTAAACCTGGTTTAGTTCAAGAAGTTGAAAAAGGGGTTGGAGAGATGGCTCAGTGGTTAAGAACATTGCCTGCTCTTCCAATCTCCTGAACTGAATTCCAGGCAACCACATAATGGCTCACAACCATCTGCAATGAGGTCTTGTGCCCTCTTTGGGATACAGAAAGAAGAGCTGGGGAGATAGCTCAGTGGTTAAGAGCTTTGCCTGCCCTTCCAAAGGTCAGAAGTTCGATTCCTGGCAACCACATAATTGCTCTCAAAAGGAGGTTTGGTGCCCTCTACTGGCAACAGAAGGAAGATGCAAGAGAGATGGCTCAATGGTTAAGAGAATTGCCTGCTCTTCCAACCTCCTGAATTCAATTCCAGGCGACCACATAATGGGTCACAACCATCTGCCATGAGGTCTTGTGCCCTCTTTTGGCTACAGTAAGAAGAGCTGGAGAGATAGCTCAGTTGTTAAGAGCATTGGTTGCCCTTCCAAAGGTCAGAAGTTCGATTCCTGGGAACCACGTAATTGCTCTCAAAAGGAGGTTTGGCGCCCTCTATTGGCAACAGAAGGAAGAGGCAGGAAAGATGGCTCTGTGGTAAAGAGCTCTGCCTGCTGAGTTTGATGAGGCCAAGAACAGACATAGAGTCAGGGCCAAGGGCCAGGGCCCGCGTTGTTGTGACTGAATGAGGCAAAAGCTTTTGTTAGGATGTTAAAGGCTCACAGCTCTAGCACCACGAGCCAACGTGCTTCAGAGACAACACCAAGGAGGGTAAGGCAAGATGACTAGAAGAAGAAAATACAGGCATGTTCATGTTCCTGAAGAAGAACTCACATCCAAGACATCCAAAGGACGACAAACACCAGCAAAAGGTATACCAATTTTAAGCCAGAGAAACAATTTATCTAGACCTCCTCTATGAGGTACACGAACGGCCAATAGGTCCACGGAGACCTCTGTACTCCACGTGATAGAAAAATGGAGATGTGATCCACACACCACATTGAGTAAACCTGGTTTAGTAAAAGAAGTTGAAAAACGGGTTGGAGAGATGGCTCAGTGTTTAAGAGCATTGCCTGCTCTTCCAAAGTTCAGAAGTCCGATTCCTGGGAATCACATAGTTGCTCTCAAAATGAGGTTTGGTGCCCTCTACTGGCAACAGAGGGGAGAGGCAGGAGAGATGGTTCAGTGGTTAAGAGCATTGCCTGCTCTTCCAAAGTTCAGAAGTTCGATTCCTGGAAATCACATAATTGCTCTCAAAATGAGGTTTGGTGCCCTCTACTGGCAACAGAAGGAAGAGGCAGGAGAGATGGCTCAGTGGTTAAGAGCATTGCCTGCTGAGGTTGATGAGGCCAAGTGGACACATACAGCCAGGGCCCCCGTTGTTGTCTCAGAATCAGGCAAAACATTTTGTTAGGATAATAAAGACTCACAGCTCTATCAGCATGAGCCTGCATGCTTCAGGGACACCACCAAGCAGAATGAGGAAAGATGGTTAGAAGAAGAAAATACAGGCATCTTCATGTTCCTTAAGAAGAACTCACATCCAAGACATCCAAAGGACGACAAACACCAGCAAAAGGTTTACAAATTTAAAGCCAGACAAACAATTTATCTAGACTTCATCTATGAGGTACGCGAACGGCCAATATGTCCATGGAGACCCCTGTACTCCACATGTTAGTGGAATGCAGATATGATCCACACACCACATTGAGTAAACCTGGTTTAGTTCAAGAAGTTGAAAAACGGGTTGGAGAGATGGCTCAGTGGTTAAGAACATTGCCTGCTCTTTCAACCTCCTGAACTGAATTCCAGGCAACCACATAATGGCTCACAACCATCTGCAATGAGGTCTTGTGCCCTCTTTTGGCTACAGTAAGAAGAGCTGGAGAGATAGCTCAGTTGTTAAGAGCATTGGTTGCCCTTCCAAAGGTCAGAAGTTCGATTCCTGGGAACCACGTAATTGCTCTCAAAAGGAGGTTTGGCGCCCTCTATTGGCAACAGAAGGAAGAGGCAGGAAAGATGGCTCTGTGGTAAAGAGCTCTGCCTGCTGAGTTTGATGAGGCCAAGAACAGACATAGAGTCGGGGCACAGGGCCAGGGTCCACGTTGTTGTGACTGAATGAGGCAAAAGCTCTTGTTAGGATGTTAAAGACTCACAGCTCTATCACCATGAGCCAGCGTGCTTCAGAGACAACACCAAGGAGAGTAAGGCAAGATGGCTAGAAGAAGAAAATATTGGCATGTTCATGTGCCTGAAGAAGAACTCATATCCAAGACAATCAAAGGACTACAAACACCAGCAAAATGTTAACCTATTTAAAGCCAGAGAAACAATTTATCTAGACCTCCTCTATGAGGTACATGAATGGCCAATAGGTCCATGCAGATCCCTGGTACTCCACATGTTAGGGAAATGGAGATGTGATCCACACACCACATTGACTAAAGCTGGTTTAGTAAAAGAAGTGGAAAAACGGGTTGGAGAGGTGGCTCAGTGGTTAAGAGCATTGCCTGCCCTTCCAAAGGTCAGAAGTTCCATTCCTGGCAATCCCATAATTGCTCTCAAAAGGTAGATTTGGTGCCCTTTACTGGCAAAAAAGAAGAGGCATGAGAGATGGTTCAGTGCTTAAGAGCATTGCCTGCTCTTAGAACCTCCTGAAATCAATTGCAGGCAACCACATAATGATTCACAACCATCTGCCATGAGGTCTTGTGCCCTCTTTTGGCTACAGTAAGAAAAGCTGGAGAGATAGGTCAGTGGTTAAGAACATTGGCTGCCCTTCCGAAGGTCAGAAGTTCGATTCCTGGCTACCAAATAATTGCTCTCAAAAGGAGGTTTGGCGCCCTCTAGTGGCACCACAAGGAAGAGGCAAGAGAGATGGCTCTGTGGTAAAGAGCATTGCCTGCTGAGTTTGACGAGACCACATACAGACATAGAGTCAGGGCCAAGGGCCAGGGCCCGCGTTGTTGTGACTGAATGAGGCAAAAGCTTTTGTTAGGATGTTAAAGGCTCACAGCTCTAGCACCACGAGCCAGCGTGCTTCAGAGACAACACCAAGGAGAGTAAGGCAAGATGACTAGAAGAAGAAAATACAGGCATGTTCATGTTCCTGAAGAAGAACTCACATCCAAGACATCCAAAGGACGACAAACACCAGCAAAAGGTATACCAATTTTAAGCCAGAGAAACAATTTATCTAGACCTCCTCTATGAGGTACACGAACGGCCAATAGGTCCACGGAGACCCCTGTACTCCACGTGATAGAAAAATGGAGATGTGATCAAAACACCACATTGAGTAAACCTGGTTTAGTAAAAGAAGTTGAAAAACGGGTTGGAGAGATGGCTCAGTGTTTAAGAGCATTGCCTGCTCTTCCAAAGTTCAGAAGTTCGATTCCTGGGAATCACATAGTTGCTCTCAAAATGAGGTTTGGTGCCCTCTACTGGCAACAGAGGGGAGAGGCAGGAGAGATGGTTCAGTGGTTAAGAGCATTGCCTGCTCTTCCAAAGTTCAGAAGTTCGATTCCTGGAAATCACATAATTGCTCTCAAAATGAGGTTTGGTGCCCTCTACTGGCAACAGAAGGAAGAGGCAGGAGAGATGGCTCAGTGGTTAAGAGCATTGCCTGCTGAGGTTGATGTGGCCAAGTGGAAACATACATCCAGGGCCCACGTTGTTGTCTCAGAATCAGGCAAAACATTTTGTTAGGATAATAAAGACTCACAGCTCTATCAGCATGAGCCTGCATGCTTCAGGGACACCACCAAGCAGAATGAGGAAAGATGGTTAGAAGAAGAAAATACAGGCATGTTCATGTTCCTTAAGAAGAACTCACATCCAAGACATCCAAAGGACGACAAACACCAGCAAAAGGTTTACCAATTTAAAGCCAGACAAACAATTAATCTAGACTTCATCTATGAGGTACGCGAACGGCCAATATGTCCATGGAGACCCCTGTACTCCACATGTTAGTGGAATGCAGATATGATCCACACACCACATTGAGTAAACCTGGTTTAGTTCAAGAAGTTGAAAAACGGGTTGGAGAGATGGCCCAGTTGTTAAGAACATTGCCTGCTCTTCCAACCTCCTGAACTGAATTCCAGGCAACCACATAATGGCTCACAACCATCTGCAATGAGGTCTTGTGCCCTCTTTTGGATAGAGAAAGAAGAGCTGGGGAGATAGCTCAGTGGTTAAGAGCTTTGCCTGCCCTTCCAAAGGTCAGAAGTTCGATTCCTGGCAACCACATAATTGTTAACAAATTTAAAGCCAGAGAAACAATTTATCCTGACTTCCTCTATCAGGTACATGAACAGCCAATAGGTCCATGGAGACCCCTGTACTCCACATGTTAGGGGAATGCAGATGTGATCCACACACCACATTGAGTAAACCTGGTTTAGTTAAAGACGTTGAAAAACGGGTCGGAGAGATGGCTCAGTGGTTAAGAGCATTGCCTGATCTTCCAAAGATCAGAAATTCGATTCCTGGACATCACATAATTGCTTCAAAATGAGGTTTGGTGCCCTCTACTGGAACCAGAAGGAAGAGGCAGGAGAGATGTCTTGGTGGTTAAGAGCATGCCTGCTGAGTTTGATGAGGCCAAGTGCAGACATACAGCCAGGACCCAGGGTTTTGGGACTGAATCAGGCAAAACATTTTGTTAGGATAATAAAGACTCACAGTTCTATCACCATGAGCCAGCATGCTTCAGAGCCACCACCAAGCAGAGTAAGGCAGGATGGTTAGAAGAAGAAAATACTAGCATGTTCATGTGCCTGAAGAAGAACTCACATCCAAGACATACAAAGGAACAAACACCAACAAAAGCTTAACCAATTTAAAGCCAGTGAAACAATTTGTCTAGACCTCCACTATGAGGTACACGAATGGCCCACAGATACATGGAGACCCCTGTACTTCAAATGTTAGGAAAATGCAGATGTGATCCACACATCATTGAGTACATCCGGTTTAGGTAAAGAAGTAGAAAAACGGGTTGGAGAGATGGCTAAGTGTTTAAGAGCATTTCGTGCTCTTTCTTCCTTCTGTATCCAATTTCAAGACCACATAATGGCTCACAACCATCTGCAATGAGGTCTTGTGCCCTCTTTTGGATACAGAAAGAAGAGCTGGGGAGATAGCTCAGTGGTTAAGAGCTTTGCCTGCCCTTCCAAAGGTCAGAAGTTCGATTCCTGGCAACCACATAATTGCTCTCAAAAGGAGGTTTGGTGCCCTCTACTGGCAACAGAAGGAAGATGCAAGAGAGATGGCTCAATGGTTAAGAGAATTGCCTGCTCATCCAACCTCCTGAATTCAATTCCAGGCGACCACATAATGGGTCACAACCATCTGCAATGAGGTCTTGTGCCCTCTTTTGGCTACAGTAAGAAGAGCTGGAGAGATAGCTCAGTGGTTAAGAGCATTGTTTGCCCTTCCAAAGGTCAGAAGTTCGATTCCTGGGAACCACGTAATTGCTCTCAAAAGGAGGTTTGGTGCCCTCTATTGGCAACAGAAGGAAGAGGCAGGAGAGATGGCTCTGTGGTAAAGAGCTTTGCCTGCTGAGTTTGATGAGGACAAGAACAGACATAGAGTCAGGGCACAGGGCCAGGGCCCACGTTGTTGTGACTGAATGAGGCAAAAGCTCTTGTTAGGAGGTTAAAGACTCACAGCTCTATCACCAGGAGCCAGCGTGCTTCAGAGACAACACCAAGGAGAGTAAGGCAAGATGGCTATAAGAAGAAAATATTGGCATGTTCATGTACCTGAAGAAGAACTCATATCCAAGCAATCAAAGGACTAGAAACACCAGCAAAATATTAACATATTTAAAGCCAGAGAAACAATTTATCTAGACTTAAACTATGAGGTACATGAATGGCCAATAGGTCCATGGAGACCCCTGTACTCCACATGTTAGGGGAATGGAGATGTGATCCACACACCACACTGAGTAAACCTGGTTTAGTAAAAGAAGTTGAAAAACGGGTTGGAGAGATGGCTCAGTGGTTAAGAGCATTGCCGGCTCTTACAAAGTTCAGAAGTTCGATTCCTGGAAATCACATAGTTGCTCTCAAAATGAGGTTTGGTGCCATCTACTGGCAACAGAGGGGAGAGGCAAGAGAGATGGCTCTGTGGTAAAGAGCATTGCCTGCTGAGTTTGATGAGACCACATACAGACATAGAGTCAGGGGCAAGGGCCAGGGCCCACGTTGTTGTGACTGAATGAGGCAAAAGCTTTTGTTAGGATGTTAAAGCCTCACATATCTATCACCATGAGCCAGCGTGCTTCAGAGACAACACCAAGGAGAGTAAGGCAAGATGACTAGGAGAAGAAAATAAGGCATGTTCATGTTCCTGAAGAAGAACTCACATCCAAGACATCCAAAGGACGACAAACGCCAGCAAAAGGTTTACCAATTTTCAGCCAGAGAAACAATTTATCTAGACCTCCTCTATGAGGTTCAAGAACGGCCAATTGGTCCATGGAGACCCCTGTACCCCACATGTTAGGGAAATGGAGATGTGATCCACACCACATTGAGTAAACCTGGTTTAGTAAAAGAAGTTGAAAAACGGGTTGGAGAGATGGCTCAGTGGTTAAGAGCATTGCCTGTTCTTCCAAAGGTCAGAAGTTCGATTCCTGGAAATCACATAATTGCTCTCAAAATCAGGTTTGGTGCCCTCTACAGGCAACATAAGGAAGAGGCATGAGAGATGGCTCCGTGGTTAAGATCATTGCCTGCTCTTCCAACCTCCTGAATTCAATTCCAGGCAACCACATAATGATTCACAACCATCTGCAATGAGGTCTTGTACCCTCTTTTGGCTACAGTAAGAAAAACTGGAGAGATAGTTCAGTGGTTACGAACATTGGCTGCCCTTCCAAAGGTCAGAAGTTCTATTCCTGGCTACCAAATAATTGCTCTCAAAAGGAGGTTTGGCGACCTCTAGTGGCACCACAAGGAAGAGGCAAGAGAGATGGCTCTGTGGTAAAGAGCATTGCCTGCTGAGTTTGATGAGACCACATACAGACATAGAGTCAGTGCCAAGGGCCAGGGCCCGCGTTGTTGTGAATGAATGAGGCAAAAGCTTTTGTTAGGATGTTTAAGGCTCACCTCTCTATCACCATGAGCCAGCGTGCTTCAGAGACAATACCAAGGAGAGTAAGGCAAGATGACTAGAAGAAGAAAATACAGGCATGTTCATGTTCCTGAAGAAGAACTCACATCCAAGACATCCAAAGGACGAAAAACACCAGCAAAAGGTGTACCAATTTTAAGCCAGAGAAACAATTTATCTAGACCTCCTCTATGAGGTACACGAACGGCCAATAGGTCCACGGAGACCCCTGTACTCCACATGTTAGGGAAATGGAGATGTGATCCACACACCACATTGAGTAAACCTGGTTTAGTAAAAGAAGTTGAAAAACGGGTTGGAGAGATGGCTCAGTGGTTAAGAGCATTGCCTGCTCTTCCAAAGTTCAGAAGTTCGATTCCTGGGAATCACATAGTTGCTCTCAAAATGAGGTTTGGTGCCCTCTACTGGCAACAGAGGGGAGAGGCAGGAGAGATGGTTCAGTGGTTAAAAGCTTTGCCTGCTCTTCCAAAGTTCAGAAGTTCGATTCCGGGAAATCACATAATTGCTCACAAAATGAGGTTTGGTGCCCTCTACTGGCCACAGAAGGAAGAGGCAGGAGAGATGGCTCAGTGGTTAAGCACATTGCCTGCTGAGGTTGATGAGGCCAAGTGGACACATACAGCCAGGGCCCCCGTTGTTGTCTCAGAATCAGGCAAAACATTTTGTTAGGATAATAAAGACTCACAGCTCTATCAGCATGAGCCTGCATGCTTCAGGGACACCACCAAGCAGAATGAGGAAAGATGGTTAGGAGAAGAAAATACAGGCATGTTCATGTTCCTTAAGAAGAACTCACATCCAAGACATCCAAAGGACGACAAACACCAGCAAAAGGTTTACCAATTTAAAGCCAGACAAACAATTTATCTAGACTTCATCTATGAGGTACACGAACGGCCAATATGTCCATGGAGACCCCTGTACTCCACATGTTAGTGGAATGCAGATATGATCCACACACCACATTGAGTAAACCTGGTTTAGTTCAAGAAGTTGAAAAAGGGGTTGGAGAGATGGCTCAGTGGTTAAGAACATTGTCTGCTCTTCCAACCTCCTGAACTGAATTCCAGGCAAGCACATAATGGCTCACAACAATCTGCCATGAGGTTTGTGCCCTCTTTTGGATACAGAAAGAAGAGCTGGGGAGATAGCTCAGTGGTTAAGAGCATTGGTTGCCCTTCCAAAGGTCAGAAGTTCGATTCCTGGGAACCACATAATTGCTCTCAAAAGGAGGTTTGGTGCCCTCTACTGACAACAGAAGGAAGATGCAAGAGAGATGGCTCAATGGTTAAGAGAATTGCCTGCTCTTCCAACCTCCTGAATTCAATTCCAGGCGACCACATAATGGGTCACAACCATCTGCCATGAGGTCTTGTGCCCTCTTTTGGCTACAGTAAGAAGAGCTGGAGAGACAGCTCAGTGGTTAAGAGCATTGGTTGCCCTTCCAAAGGTCAGAAGTTCCATTCCTGGGAACCACGTAATTGCTCTCAAAAGGAGGTTTGGCGCCCTCTAATGGCACCACAAGGAAGAGGCAAGAGAGATGGCTCTGTGGTAAAGAGCATTGCCTGCTGAGTTTGATGAGACCACATACAGACATAGAGTCAGGGCCAAGGGCCAGGGCCCGCGTTGTGACTGAATGAGGCAAAAGCTTTTGTTAGGATGTTAAAGGCTCACAGCTCTATCACCACGAGCCAGCGTGCTTCAGAGACAACACCAAGGAGAGTAAGGCAAGATGACTAGAAGAAGAAAATACAGGCATGTTCATGTTCCTGAAGAAGAACTCACATCCAAGACATCCAAAGGACGACAAACACCAGCAAAAGGTGTACCAATTTTAAGCCAGAGAAACAAGTTATCTAGACCTCCTCTATGAGGTACTCGAACGGCCAATAGGTCCACGGAGACCCCTGTACTCCACATGTTACGGAAATGGAGATGTGATCCACACACCACATTGAGTAAACCTGGTTTAGTAAAAGAAGTTGAAAAACGGGTTGGAGAGATGGCTCAGTGGTTAAGAGCATTGCCTGCTCTTCCAAAGTTCAGAAGTTCGATTCCTGGGAATCACATAGTTGCTCTCAAAATGAGGTTTGGTGCCCTCTACTGGCAACAGAGGGGAGAGGCAGGAGAGATGGCTCAGTGGTTAAGAAGATTGCCTGCTCGTCCAAAGTTCAGAAGTTCGATTCCTGGAAATCACATAACTGCTCTCAAAAGGAGGTTTGGTGCCCTCTACTGGCAACAGAAAGAAGAGGCAGGAGAGATGGCTCAGTGGTTAAGAGCATTGCCTGCTAAGGTTGATGAGGCCAAGTGGACACATACAGCCAGGGCCCCCGTTGTTGTCTCAGAATCAGGCAAAACATTTTGTTAGGATAATAAAGACTCACAGCTCTATCAGCATGAGCCTGCATGCTTCAGGGACACCACCAAGCAGAATGAGGAAAGATGGTTAGAAGAAGAAAATACAGGCATGTTCATGTTCCTTAAGAAGAACTCACATCCAAGACATCCAAAGGACGACAAACACCAGCAAAAGGTTTACCAATTTAAAGCCAGACAAACAATATATCTAGACTTCATCTATGAGGTACGCGAACGGCCAATATGTCCATGGAGACCCCTGTACTGCACATGTTAGTGGAATGCAGATTTGATCCACACACCACATTGAGTAAAACTGGTTTAGTTCAAGAAGTTGAAAAACGGGTTGGAGAGATGGTTCAGTGGTTAAGAACATTGCCTGCTCTTCCAACCTCCTGAACTGAATTCCAGGCAACCACATAATGGCCCACAACCATCTGCAATGAGGTCTTGTGCCCTCTTTGGGATACAGAAAGAAGAGCTGGGGAAATAGCTCAGTGGTTAAGAGCTTTGCCTGCCCTTCCAAAAGTCAGAAGTTCGATTCCTGGCAACCACATAATTGCTCTCAAAAGGAGGTTTGGTGCCCTCTGCTGGCAACAGAAGGAAGATGCAATAGAGATGGCTCAATGGTTAAGAGAATTGCCTGCTCTTCCAACCTCCTGAATTCAATTCCAGGCGACGACATAATAGGTCACAACCATCTGCCATGAGGTCTTGTGCCCTCTTATGGCTACAGTAAGAAGAGATGGAGAGACAGCTCAGCGGTTAAGAGCATTGGTTGCCCTTCCAAAGGTCAGAAGTTCGATTCCTCGGAACCATGTAATTGCTCTCAAAAGGAGGTTTGGCGCCCTCTAGTGGCACCAAAAGGAAGAGGCAGGAAAGATGGCTCTGTGGTAAAGAGCTCTGCCTGCTGAGTTTGATGAGGCCAAGAACAGACATAGAGTCGGGGCACAGGGCCAGGGCCCATGTTGTTGTGACTGAATGAGGCAAAAGCTCTTGTTAGGATGTTAAAGGCTCACAGCTCTATCACCACGAGCCAGCGTGCTTCAGAGACAACACCAAGGAGAGTAAGGCAAGATGGACAGAAGAAGAAAAAAATACAGGCATGTTCATGTACCTTAAAGAGAACTCACAACCAAGACAATAAAAAGGACTACAAACACCAGCAAAATGTTAACAAATTTAAAGCCAGAGAAACAATTTATCCTGACTTCCTCTATCAGGTACATGAACAGCCAATAGGTCCATGGAGACCCCTGTACTCCACATGTTAGGGGAATGCAGATGTGATCCACACACCACATTGAGTAAACCCGGTTTAGTTAAAGACGTTGAAAAACGGGTCGGAGAGATGGCTCAGTGGTTAAGAGCATTGCCTGTTCTTCCAAAGATCAGAAGTTCGATTCCTGGACATCACATAATTGCTTCAAAATGAGGTTTGGTGCCCTCTACTGGAAGCAGAACGAAGAGGCAGGAGAGATGTCTTGGTGGATAAGAGCATGCCTGCTGAATTTGATGACGCCAAGTGCAGACATACAGACAGGACCCAGGATGTAGGGACTGAATCAGGCAAAAATTTTGTTAGGATAATAAAGACTCACAGCTCTATCACCATGAGCCAGCATGCTTCAGAGACACCACCAAACAGACCAAGGCAAGATGGTTAGAAGAAGAAAATACTAGCATGTTCATGTGTCTGAAGAAGAACTCACGTACAAGACATACAAAGGAACAAACACCAACAAAAGCTTAACCAATTTAAAGCCAGTGAAACAATTTGTCTAGACCTCCTCTATGAGGTACACGAATGGCCAACAGATCCATGGAGACCCCTTTACTTCAGATGTTAAGAAAATGCAGATGTGATCCACACATCATTGAGTACATCTGGTTTAGGTAAAGAAGTAGAAAAACGGGTTGGAGAGATGGCTCAGTGTTTAAGAGCATTTCGTGCTCTTTCTTCCTCCTGTATCCAATTTCAAGCAACCACATAATGGCTCACAACCATCTGCACTGAGGTCTTGTGCCATCTTTTGCATGCAGAAAGAAGAGCTCGAGAGATAGCTCAGTGGTTAAGAATACTGGCTGCCCTTCTTAAGGCCAGGGCCCACGTTATTGTGACTGAATTGGGCAAAGGTTTTTTTAGGATGTTAGAGACTCACAGCTCTATCACCATGAGACATCGTGCTTCAGAGACAACACTAAGGAGAGTAAGGCAAGATGGCTAGAAGAAGAAAACACTGGCATGTTCATGTGCCTTAAAGAGAACTCACATCCAAGACAATCAAAGGACTACAACCAGCAAAATGTTAACCAATTTAAAGCCAGAGAAACAATTTATCCTGAACTCCTCTATGAGGTACATGAACAGGCAATAGGTCCATGGAGACCCCTGTACTCCACATGTTAGGTGAATGCAGATGTGATCCACACACCACATTGAGTAAACCTGGTTTAGTTAAAGAAGTGGAACAACGGGTCGGAGAGATGGCTCAGTGGTTAAGAGCATTGCCTGATCTTCCAAAGATCAGAAATTCGATTCCTGGACATCACATAATTGCTTCAAAATGAGGTTTGGTGCCCACTACTGGAAGCAGAAGGAAGAGGCAGGAGAGATGTCTTGGTGGTTAAGAGCATGCCTGCTGAGTTTGATGAGGCCAAGTGCAGACATACAGCCAGGACCCAGGGTTTTGGGACTGAATCAGGCAAAACATTTTGTTAGGATAATAAAGACTCACAGTTCTATCACCATGAGCCAGCATGCTTCAGAGCCACCACCAAGCAGAGTAAGGCAGGATGGTTAGAAGAAGAAAATACTAGCATGTTCATGTGCCTGAAGAAGAACTCACATCCAAGACATACAAAGGAATAAACACCAACAAAAGCTTAACCAATTTAAAGCCAGTGAAACAATTTGTCTAGACCTCCACTATGAGGTACACGAATGGCCCACAGATACATGGAGACGCCTGTACTTCAAATGTTAGGAAAATGCAGATGTGATCCACACATCATTGAGTACATCTGGTTTAGGTAAAGAAGTAGAAAAACGGGTTGGAGAGATGGCTAAGTGTTTAAGAGCATTTCGTGCTCTTTCTTCCTTCTGTATCCAATTTCAAGCAACCACATAATGGCTCACAACCATCTGCACTGAGGTGTTTTGCCCTCTTTTACATGCAGAAAGAAGCGCTTGAGAGATAGCTCAGTGGTTAAGAAACCTGGCTGCCCTTCTAAAGGTCAGAAGTTCGATTCCTGGCAACGACAGTTTTGCTCTCAAAATGAGATTTGGTGCCATCTACTGGCAACAGAAGGAAGAGGCAAGAGAGATGGCTCAGTGCTTAAGAGCATTGGCTGCTGAGTTTGATGAGGCCAAGTGCAGACATAGAGTCAGGGCAAAAGCCAAGGCCCACGTTATTGTGACTGAATTGGGCAAACGTTTTTTTAGGATGTTAAAGACTCACAGCTCTATCACCATGAGACATCGTGCTTCAGAGACAACACTAAGGAGAGTAAAGCAAGATGGCTAGAAGAAGAAAACACTGGCATGTTCATGTGCCTTAAAGAGAACTCACATCCAAGACAATCAAAGGACTACAAACACCAGCAAAATGTTAACCAATTTAAAGCCAGAGAAACAATTTATGCTGACCTCCTCTATCAGGTACATGAACAGCCAATAGGTCCATGGAGAAACCTATACTCCATATGTTAGGGGAATGCAGATGTGATGCACACACCACATTGAGTAAACCTGGTTTAGTTAAAGAAGTTGAAAAACGGGTCGGAGAAATGGCTCAGTGGTTAAGAGCCATCTGCTCTTCCAAAGATCAGAAGTTCGATTCCTGGACATCACATAATTGCTTCAAAATGAGGTTTGGTGCCCTCTACTGGAAGCAGAAGGAAGAGGCAGGAGAGATGTCTTGGTGGTTAAGAGCATCCCTGCTGAGTTTGATGAGGCCAGGTCCCAGGTTTTTGGGACTGAATCAGGCAAAACATTTTGTTAGGATAATAAAGACTCACAGCTCTATCACCATGAGCCAGCATGCTTCAGACACACCACCAAGCAGAGCAAGGCAAGATGGTTAAAAGAAGAAAATACTAGCATCTTCATGTGCCTGAAGAAGAACTCACATCCATGACATAAAAAGGAACAAACACCAACAAAAGCTTAACCAATTTAAAGCCAGTGAAACAATTTGTCTAGAACTCCTCTATGAGGTACACGTATGGCCAACAGATCAATGGAGATCCCTGTACTTCAAATGTTAGGAAAATGCAGATGTGATCCACACATCATTGAGTACATCTGGTTTAGGTAAAGAAGTAGAAAAACGGGTTGGAGAGATGGCTCAGTGTTTAAGAGCATTTCGTGCTCTTTCTTCCTCCTGTATCCAATTTCAAGCAACCACATAATGGCTCACAACCATCTGCACTGAGGTCTTGTGCACTCTTTTGCATGCAGAAAGAAGCGCTCGAGAGATAGCTCAGTGGTTAAGAATCCTGGCTGCCCTTCTAAAGGTCAGAAGTTCGATTCCTGGCAACCACAGTTTTGCTCTCAAAATGAGATTTGGTGCCATCTACTGGCAACAGAAGGAAGAGGCAGGAGAGATGGCTCAGTGCTTAAGAGCATTGGCTGCTGAGTTGGATGAGGCCAAGTGCAGACATAGAGTCAGGGCAAAGGCCAGGGACCACGTTATTGTGACTGAATTGGGCAAACGTTTTTTTAGGATGTTAAAGACTCACAGCTCTATCACCATGAGACATCATGCTTCAGGGACAACACTAAGGAGAGTAAGCCAAGATGGCTAGAAGAAGAAAACACTGGCATGTTCATGTGCCTTAAAGAGAACTCACATCCAAGACAATCAAAGGACTACAAACACCAGAAAAATGTTAACCAATTTAAAGCCAGAGAAACAATTTCTCCTGATCTCCTCAATGAGGTACAGGAACAGGCCTTAGATCCATGCGACCCCTGTACTCCACATGTTAGGTGAATGCAGATGTGATCCACACACCACATTGAGTAAACCTGGTTTAGTTAAAGAAATGGAAAAACGGGTCGGAGAGATGGCTCAGTGGTTAAGAGCATTGCCTGCTCTTCCAAAGATCAGAAATTCGATTCCTGGACATCACATAATTGCTTCAAAATGGGGTTTGGTGCCCTCTAGTGGAAGCAGAAGGAAGAGGCAGGAGAGATGTCTTGATGGTTAAAAGCATGCCTGCTGAATTTGATGAGGCCAAGTGCAGACATACAGCCAGGACCCAGGTTGTTGGGAGTGAAGCAGGCAAAATATTTTGTTAGGATAATAAAGACTCACAGCTCTATCACCATGAGCCAGCATGCTTCAGAGACACCACCAAGCAGAGTAAGGCAGCATGGTTAGAAGAAGAAAATACTAGCATGTTCATGTGCCTGAAGAAGAACTCACATCCAAGACATACAAAAAAACAAACACCAACAAAAGCTTAACCAATTGAAAGCTAGTGAAACAATTTGTCTAGAACTCCTCTATGAGGTACACAATGGCCAACAGATCCATGGAGACCACTGTACTTCAAATGTTAGGAAAATGCAGATGTGATCCACACATCATTGAGTACATCTGGTTTAGGTAAAGAAGTAGAAAAACGGGTTGGAGAGATGGCTCAGTGTTTAAGAGCATTTCGTGCTCTTTCTTCCTCCTGTATCCAATTTCAAGCAACCACATAATGGCTCACAACCATCTGCACTGAGGTCTTGTGCCTACTTTTGCATCCAGAAAGAAGCGCTCGAGATATAGCTCAGTGGTTAAGAATCCTGGTTGCCCTTCTAAAGGTCAGAAGTTCGATTCCTGGCAACCACAGTTTTGCTCTCAAAATGAGAATTGGTGCCATCTACTGGCAACAGAAGGAAGAGGCAGGAGAGATGGCTCAGTGCTTAAGAACATTGGCTGCTGAGTTTGATGAGGCCAAGTGCAGACATAGAGTCAGGGCAAAGGCCAGGGCCCACGTTATTGTGACTGAATTGGGCAAACGTTTTTTTAGGATGTTAAAGACTCACAGCTCTATCACCATGAGACATCGTGCTTCAGAGACAACACTAAGGAGAGTAAGGCAAGATGGCTAGAAGAAGAAAACACTGGCATGTTCATGTGCCTTAAAGAGACCTCACATCCAAGACAATAAAAGGACTACAAACACCAGCAAAATGTTAACCAATTTAAAGCCAGAGAAACAATTTATGCTGACCTCCTCTATCAGGTACATGAACAGCCAATAGGTCCAAGGAGACCCCTGTCCTCCACATGTTAGGGGAATGCAGATGTGATCCACACACCACATTGAGTAAACCTGGTTTAGTTAAAGAAGTTGAAAAACGCGTCGGAGAGATGGCTCAGTGGTTAAGAGCATTGCCTGCTCTTCCAAAGATCAGAAGTTCTATTCCTGGACATCACATAATTGCTTCAAAATGAGGTTTGGTGCCCTCTACTGGAAGCAGAAGGAAGAGGCAGGAGAGATGTCTTGGTGTTTAAGAGCATCCCTGCTGAGTTTGATGAGGCCAGGGCCCAGGTTGTTGTGACTGAATCAGGCAAAACATTTTGTTAGGAAAATAAACACTCACAGCTCTAATACCATGAGCCAGCATGCTTCAGAGGCACCACCAAGCAGAGTAAGGCAGGATGGTTAGAAGAAGAAAATACTAGCATGTTCATGTGCCTGAAGAAGAACTCACGTCCAAGACATACAAAGGAACAAACACCAACAAAAGCTTAACCAATTGAAAGCCAGTGAAACAATTTGTCTAGACCTCCTCTATGAGGTACACGAATGGCCAACAGATCCATGGAGACCCCTGTACTTCAAATGTTAAGAAAATGCAGATGTGATCCACACATCATTGAGTACATCTGGTTTAGGTAAAGAAGTAGAATAACGGGTTGGAGAGATGGCTCAGTGTTTAAGAGCATTTCGTGCTCTTTCTTCCTCCTGTATTCAATTTCAAGCAACCACATAATGGCTCACAACCATCTGCACTGAGGTCTTGTGCCCTCTTTTTTATGCAGAAAGAAGCGCTCTAGAGATAGCTCAGTGGTTAAGATTCCTGGCTGCCCTTCTAAAGGTCAGAAGTTCGATTCCTGGCAACCACAGTTTTGCTCTCAAAATGAGATTTGGTGCCATCTACTGGCAACAGAAGGAAGAGGCAGGAGAGATGGCTCAGTGCTTAAGAGCATTGGCTGCTGAGTTTGATGAGGCCAAGTGCAGACATAGAGTCAGGGCAAAGGCCAGGGCGCACGTTATTCTGACTGAATTGGGCAAACGTTTTTTTAGGATGTTAAAGACTCACAGCTCTATCACCATGAGACATCGTGCTTCAGAGACAACACTAAGGAGAGTAAGGCAAGATGGCTAGAAGAAGAAAACACTGGCATGTTCATGTGCCTTAAAGAGAACTCACATCCAAGACAATCAAAGGACTACAAACACCAGCAAATGAACCAATTTAAAGCCAGAGAAACAATTTATCCTGACCTCCTCTATGAGGTACATGAACAGCCAATAGGTCTATGGAGACCCCTGTACTCCACATGTTAGGTGAATGCAGATGTGATCCACACACCACATTGAGTAAACCTGGTTTAGTTAAAGAAGTTGAAAAACGGGTTGGAGAGATGGCTCAGTGGTTAAGAGCATTGCCTGCTCTTCCAAAGATCAGAAGTTCGATTCCTGGATATCACATAATTGCTTCAAAATGAGGTTTGGTGCCATCTACTGGAAGCAGAAGGAGGAGGCAGGAGAGATGTCTTGGTGGTTAAGAGCATCCCTGCTGAGTTTGATGAGGCCAGGGCCCATGTTGTTGGGACTGAATCAGGCAAAACATTTTGTTAGGATAATAAAGACTCACAGCTCTATCACCATGAGCCAGCATGCTTCAGAGACACCACCAAGCAGAGCAAGGCAAGATGGTTAGAAGAAGAAAATACTAGCATGTTCATGTGCCTGAAGAAGAACTCACATCCAAGACATACAAAGGAACAAACACCAACAAAAGCTTAACCAATTTTAAGCCAGTGAAACAATTTGTCTAGACCTCCTCTATGAGGTACACGAATGGCCAACAGATCCATGGAGATCCCTGTACTTGAAATGTTAGGAAAATGCAGATGTGATCCACACATCATTGAGTACATCTGGTTTAGGTAAAGAAGTAGAAAAACGGGTTGGAGAGATGGCTCAGTGTTTAAGAGCATTTCGTGCTCTTTCTTATTCCTGTATCCAATTTCAAGCAACCACATAATGGCTCACAACCATCTGCACTGAGGTCTTGTGCACTCTTTTGCATGCAGAAAGAAGCGCTCGAGAGATAGCTCAGTGGTTAAGAATCCTGGTTTCCCTTCTAAAGGTCAGAAGTTCGATTCCTGGCAACCACAGTTTGCTCTCAAAATGAGATTTGGTGCCATCTACTGGCAACAGAAGGAAGAGGCAGGAGAGATGGCTCAGTGCTTAAGAGCATTGGCTGCTGAGTTTGAACAGGCCAAGTGCAGACATAGAGTCAGGGCAAAGGCAAGGCCCACGTTATTGTGACTGAATTGGGCAAACGTTTTTTTAGGATGTTAAAGACTCACAACTCTATCACCATGAGACATCGTGCTTCAGAGACAACACTAAGGAGAGTAAGGCAAGATGGCTAGAAGAAGAAAACACTGGCATGTTCATGTGCCTTAAAGTGAACTCACATCGAAGACAATCAAAGGGCTACAAACACCAGCAAAATGTTAACCAATTTAAAGCCAGAGAAACAATTTATCCTGACCTCCTCTATGAGGTATATGAACAGCCAATAGGTCCATGAAGACCCCTGTACTCCACATGGTAGGGGATTGCAGATATGATCCACACACCACATTGAGTAAACCTGCTTTAGTTAAAGAAGTGGAAAAACGGGTCAGAGAGATGGCTCAGTGGTTAAGAGCATTGCCTGCTCTTCCAAAGATCAGAAATTCGATTACTGGACATCACATAATTGCTTCAAAATGAGGTTTGGTGCCCTCTACTGGAAGCAGAAGGAAGAGGCAGGTGAGATGTCTTGGTGGTTAAAAGCATGCCTGCTGAGTTTGATGAGGCCAAGGGCAGACAAACAGCCAGGACCCAGGTTGCTGGGACTTAATCAGGCAAAATATTTTGTTAGGATAATAAAGACTCACAGCTCTATCACCATGAGCCAGCATGCTTCAGAGCCACCACCAAGCAGAGTAAGGCAGGATGGTTAGAAGAAGAAAATACTAGCATGTTCATGTGCCTGAAGAAGAACTCACATCCAAGGCATACAAACGAACAAACACCAACAAAACCTTAACCAATTTAAAGCCAGTGAAACAATTTGTCTAGACCTCCTCTATGAGGTACACGAATGGTCAACAGATCCATGGAGACCACTGTACTTCAAATGTTAGGAAAATGCAGATGTGATCCACACTTCATTGAGTACATCTGGTTTAGGTAAAGAAGTAGAAAAACGGGTTGGAGAGATGGCTCAGTGTTTAAGAGCATTTCGTGCTCTTTCTTCCTCCTGTATCCAATTTCAAGCAACCACATAATGGCTCACAACCATCTGCACTGAGGTCTTGTGCCCTCTTTTGCATGCAGAAAGAAGCGATCGAGATAGCTCAGTGGTTAAGAATCCTGGCTGCCCTTCTAAAGGTCAGAAGTTCGATTCCTGGCAACCACAGTTTTGCTCTCAAAATGAGATTTGGTGCCATCTACTGGCAACAGAAGGAAGAGACAGGAGAGATGGCTCAGTGCTTAAGAGCATTGAGTTTGATGAGGCCAAGTGCAGACATAGAGTCAGGGCAAAGGCCAGGGCCCACGTTATTGTGACTGAATTGGGCAAACGTTTTTTTAGGATGTTAAAGACTCACAGCTCTATCACCATGAGACATCGTGCTTCAGAGACAACACTAAGGAGAGTAAGGCAAGATGGCTAGAAGAAGAAAACACTGGCATGTTCATGTGCCTTAAAGAGAATTCACATCCAAGACAATCAAAGGACTACAATCACCAGCAAAATCTTAACCAATTTAAAGCCAGAGAAACAATTTATCCTGACCTCCTCTATGAGGTACATGAACAGCCAATAGGTCCATGAAGACCCCTGGACTCCACATGTTAGGGGAATGCAGATGTGATCCACACACCACATTGAGTAATCCTGGTTTAGTTAAAGAAGTTGAAAAACGGGTTGGAGAGATGGCTCAGTGGTTAAGAGCATTGCCTGCTCTTCCAAAGATCAGAAATTCGATTACTGGACATCACATAATTGCTTCAAAATGAGGTTTGGTGCCCTCTACTGGAAGCAGAAGGAAGAGACAGGAGAGATGTCTTGGTGGTTAAGAGCATCCCTGCTGAGTTTGATGAGGCCAGGGCCCAGGTTGTTGGGATTAATCAGGCAAAACATTTTGTTAGGATAATAAAGACTCACAGCTCTATCACCATGAGCCAGCATGCTTCAGAGACACCACCAAGCAGAGTAAGGCAGGATGGTTAGAAGAAGAAAATACTAGCATGTTCATGTGCCTGAAGAAGAACTCACATCCAAGACATACAAAGGAACAAACACCAACAAAAGCTTAACCAATTGAAAGCCAGTGAAACAATTTGTCTAGACCTCCTCTATGAGGAACACGAATTGCCAACAGATCCATGGAGACCCCTGTATTTCAAATGTTAGGAAAATGCAGATGTGATCCACACATCATTGAGTACATCTGGTTTAGGTAAAGAAGTAGAAAAACGGGTTGGAGAGATGGCTCAGTGTTTAAGAGCATTTCGTTCTCTTTCTTCCTCCTGTATCCAATTTCAAACAAACACATAATGGCTCACAACCATCTGCACTGAGGTCTTGTGCCCTCTTTTGCATGCAGAAAGAAGCGCTCGAGAGATAGCTCAGTGGTTAAGAATCCTGGCTGCCCTTCTAAAGGTCAGAAGTTCGATTCCTGGCAACCACAGTTTTGCTCTCGAAATGAGATTTGGTGCCATCTACTGGCAACAGAAGGAAGAGGCAGGAGAGATGGCTCAGTGCTTAAGAGCATTGGCTGCTGAGTTTGATGAGGCCAAGTGCAGACATAGAGTCAGGGCAAAGGCCAGGGCCCACGTTATTGTGACTGAATTGGGCAAACGTTTTTTTAGGATGTTAAAGACTCACAGCTCTATCACCATGAGACATCGTGCTTCAGAGACAACACTAAGGAGAGTAAGGCAAGATGGCTAGAAGAAGAAAACACTGGCATGTTCATGTGCCTTAAAGAGAACTCACATCCAAGACAATCAAAGGACTACAAACACCAGCAAAATGTTAACCACTTTAAAGCCAGAGAAACAATTTATGCTGACCTCCTCTATCAGGTACATGAACAGCCAATAGGTCCATGGAGACCCCTGTACTCCACATGTTAGGGGAATGCAGATGTAATCCACACACCACATTGAGTAAAACTGGTTTAGTTAAAGAAGTTGAAAAACGGGTCGGAGAGATGGCTCAGTGGTTAAGAGCATTGCCTGCTCTTCCAAAGACCATAAGTTCGATTCCTGGACATCACATAATTGCTTCAAAATGAGGTTTGGTGCCCTCTACTGGAAGCAGAAGTAAGAGGCAGGAAGATGTCTTGGTGGTTAAGAGCATGCCTGCTGAGTTTGATGAGGCCAAGTGCAGACATACAGCCAGGACCCAGGTTGTTGGGACTGAATCAGGCAAAACATTTTGTTAGGATAATAAAGACTCACAGCTCTATCACCATGAGCCAGCATGCTTCAGAGCCACCACCAAGCAGAGTAAGGCAGGATGGTTAGAAGAAGAAAATACTAGCATGTTCATGTGCCTGAGGAAGAACTCACATCCAAGACATACAAAGGAACAAACACCAACAAAAGCTTAACCAATTGAAAGACAGTGAAACAATTTGTCTAGACCTTTTCTATGAGGTACACGATTGGCCAACAGATCCATGGAGACCCCTGTACTTCAAATGTTAGGAAAATGCAGGTGTGATCCACACATCATTGAGTACATCTGGTTTAGGTAAAGAAGTAGAAAGACGGGTTGGAGAGATGGCTCAGTGTTTAAGAGCATTTCGTGCTCTTTCTTCCTCCTGTATCCAATTTCAAATTTTTTTTTTAATTTTTTTTTTTTTTGGTTTTTCGGGACATGGTATCTCTGTAGCTTTGGAGCCTTTCCTGGAACTCCCTTTGTAGACCAGGCTGGCCTCGAACTTACAGAGATCCGCCTGCCTCTGCCTCCCGATTGCTGGGATTAAAGGCGTGCGCCACCACCGCCCGGCTGTATCCAATTTCAAGCAACCACATAATGGCTCACAACCATCTGCACTGAGGTCTTCTGCCCTTCTTTGCATGCAGAAAGAAGCGCTCGAGAGATAGCTCAGTGGTTAAGAATCCTGGCTGCCCTTCTAAAGGTAGGAAGTTCGATTCCTGGCAACCACAGTTTGCTCTCAAAATGAGATTTGGTGCCATCTACTGGCAACAGAAGGAAGAGGCAGGAGAGATGGCTCAGTGCTTAAGAGCATTGGCTGCTGAGTTGGATGAGGCCAAGTGCAGACATAGAGTCAGGGCAAAGGCCAGGGCCCACGTTATTGTGACTGAATTGGGCAAACGTTTTTTTAGGATGTTAAAGACTCACAGCTCTATCACCATGAGACATCGTGCTTCAGAGACAACACTAAGGAGAGTAAGGCAAGATGGCTAGAAGAAGAAAACACTGGCATGTTCATGTGCCTTAAAGAGAACTCACATCCAAGACAATCAAAGGACTACAAACACCAGCAAAATGTTAACCACTTTAAAGCCAGAGAAACAATTTATGCGGACCTCCTCTATCAGGTACATGAACAGCCAATAGGTCCATGGAGACCCCTGTCCTCCACATGTTAGGGGAATGCAGATGTGATCCACACACCACATTGAGTAATCCTGGTTTAGTTAAAGAAGTTGAAAAACGGGTCGGAGAGGTGGCTCAGTGGTTAAGAGCATTGCCTGCTCTTCCAAAGATCAGAAGTTCGATTCCTGGACATCACATAATTGCTTCAAAATGAGGTTTGGTGCCCTCTACTGGAAGCAGAAGGAAGAGGCAGGAGAGATGTCTTGGTGGTTAAGAGCATGCCTGCTGAGTTTGATCAGGCCAATTACAGACATACAGCCAGGGCCCAGGTTGTTGAGACTGAATCAGGCAAAACATTTTCTTAGGATAATAAAGACTCACAGCTCTATCACCATGAGCCAGCATGCTTCAGAGCCACCACGAAGCAGAGTAAGGCAGGATGGTTAGAAGAAGAAAATACTAGCATGTTCATGTGCCTGAAGAAGAACTCACATCCAAGACATACAAAGGAACAAACACCAACAAAAGCTTAACCAATTTAAAGCCAGTGAAACAATTTGTCTAGACCTCCTCTATGAGGTACACGAATGGCCCACAGATCCATGGAGACCCCTGTACTTCAAATGTTAGGAAAATGCAGATGTGATCCACACATCATTGAGTACATCTGGTTTAGGTAAAGAAGTAGAAAAACGGGATGGAGAGATGGCTCAGTGTTTAAGAGCATTTCGTGCTTTTTCTTCTTCCTGTATCCAATTTCAAGCAACCACATAATGGCTCACAACCATCTGCACTGAGTTCTTGTGCCCTCTTTTGCATGCAGAAAGTAGCGCTCGAGAGATAGCTCAGTGGTTAAGAATCCTGGCTGCCCTTCTAAAGGTCAGATTTGCTCTCAAAATGAGATTTGGTGCCATCTACTGGCAACAGAAGGAAGAGGCAGGAGAGATGGCTCAGTGGTTAAGAGCATTGCCTGCTCTTCCAAAGATCAGAAATTCGATTACTGGACATCACATAATTGCTTCAAAATGAGGTTTGGTGCCCTCTACTGGAAGCAGAAGGAAGAGGCAGGTGAGATGTCTTGGTGGTTAAAAGCATGCCTGCTGAGTTTGATGAGGCCAAGTGCAGACATACAGCCAGGACCCAGGTTGCTGGGACTGAATCAGGCAAAACATTTTGTTAGGATAATAAAGACTCACAGCTTTATCACCATGAGGCAGCATGCTTCAGAGCCACCACCAAGCAGAGTAAGGCAGGATGGTTAGAAGAAGAAAATACTAGCATGTTCATGTGCCTGAAGAAGAACTCACATCCAAGGCATACAAACGAACAAACACCAACAAAACCTTAACCAATTTAAAGCCAGTGAAACAATTTGTCTAGACCTCCTCTATGAGGTACACGAATGGCCAACAGATCCATGGAGACCCCTGTACTTCAAATGTTAGGAAAATGCAGATGTGATCCACACTTCATTGAGTACATCTGGTTTAGGTAAAGAAGTAGAAAAACGGGTTGGAGAGATGGCTCAGTGTTTAAGAGCATTTCGTGCTCTTTCTTCCTCCTGTATCCAATTTCAAGCAACCACATAATGGCTCACAACCATCTGCACTGAGGTCTTGTGCCCTCTTTTGCATGCAGAAAGAAGCGCTCGAGATATAGCTCAGTGGTTAAGAATCCTGGCTGCCCTTCTAAAGGTCAGAAGTTCGATTCCTGGCAACCACAGTTTTGCTCTCAAAATGAGAATTGGTGCCATCTACTGGCAACAGAAGGAAGAGACAGGAGAGATGGCTCAGTGCTTAAGAGCATTGAGTTTGATGAGGCCAAGTGCAGACATAGAGTCAGGGCAAAGGCCAGGGCCCACGTTATTGTGACTGAATTGGGCAAACGTTTTTTTAGGATGTTAAAGACTCACAGCTCTATCACCATGAGACATCGTGCTTCAGAGACAACACTAAGGAGAGTAAGGCAAGATGGCTAGAAGAAGAAAACACTGGCATGTTCATGTGCCTTAAAGAGAATTCACATCCAAGACAATCAAAGGACTGCAAACACCAGCAAAATCTTAACCAATTTAAAGCCAGAGAAACAATTTATCCTGACCTCCTCTATGAGGTACATGAACAGCCAATAGGTCCATGAAGACCCCTGGACTCCACATGTTAGGGGAATGCAGATGTGATCCACACACCACATTGAGTAATCCTGGTTTAGTTAAAGAAGTGGAAAAACGGGTCGGAGAGATGGCTCAGTGGTTAAGAGCATTGCCTGCTCTTCCAAAGATCAGAAATTCGATTACTGGACATCACATAATTGCTTCAAAATGAGGTTTGGTGCCCTCTACTGGAAGCAGAAGGAAGAGACAGGAGAGATGTCTTGGTGGTTAAGAGCATCCCTGCTGAGTTTGATGAGGCCAGGGCCCAGGTTGTTGGGATGAATCAGGCAAAACATTTTGTTAGGATAATAAAGACTCACAGCTCTATCACCATGAGCCAGCATGCTTCAGAGACACCACCAAGCAGAGTAAGGCAGGATGGTTAGAAGAAGAAAATACTAGCATGTTCATGTGCCTGAAGAAGAACTCACATCCAAGACATACAAAGGAACAAACACCAACAAAAGCTTAACCAATTTAAAGCCAGTGAAACAATTTGTCTAGACCTCCTCAATGAGGTACACGAATGGCCAACAGATCCATGGAGACCCCTGTACTTCAAATGTTACGAAAATGCAGATGTGATCCACACATCATTGAGTACATCTGGTTTAGGTAAAGAAGTAGAAAACGGGTTGGAGAGATGGCTCAGTGTTTAAGAGCATATCGTGCTCTTTCTTCCTCCTGTATCCAATTTCAAGCAACCACATAATGGCTCACAACCATCTGCACTGAGGTCTTGTGCCCTCTTTTGCATGCAGAAAGAAGAGCTCGAGAGATAGCTCAGTGGTTAAGAATCCTGGCTGCCCTTCTAAAGGTCAGAAGTTCGATTCCTGGCAACCACAGTTTTGCTCTCAAAATGAGATTTGGTGCCATCTACTGGCAACAGAAGGAAGAGGCAGGAGAGATGGCTAAGTGCTTAAGAGCATTGGCTGCTGAGTTGGATGAGGCCAAGTGCAGACATAGAGTCAGGGCAAAGGCCAGGGCCCAAGTTATTGTGACTGAATTGGGCAAACGTTTTTTTAGGATGTTAAAGACTCACAGCTCTATCACCATGAGACATCGTGCTTCACAGACAACACTAAGGAGAGTAAGGCAAGATGGCTAGAAGAAGAAAACACTGGCATGTTCATGTGCCTTAAAGAGAACTCACATCCAAGACAATCAAAGGACTACAAACACCAGCAAAATGTTAACCAATTTAAAGCCAGAGAAACAATTTATGCTGACCTCCTCTATGAGGTACATGAACAGCCAATAGGTCCATGCAGAACCCTGTACTCCACATGTTAGCGGAATGCAGATGTGATCCACACACCACATTGAGTAAACCTGGTTTAGTTAAAGAAGTTGAAAAACGGGTCGGAGAGTTGGCTCAGTGGTTAAGAGCATTGCCTGCTCTTCCAAAGATCAGAAGTTCGATTCCTGGACATCACATAATTGCTTCAAAATGAGGTTTGGTGCCCTCTACTGGAAGCAGAAGGAAGAGGCAGGAGAGACGTCTTGGTGGTTAAGAGCATGCCTGCTGAGTTTGATGAGGCCAAGTGCAGACATACAGCCAGGACCCAGGTTGTTGGGACTGAATCAGGCAAAACATTTTGTTAGGATAATAAAGACTCACAGCTCTATCACCATGAGGCAGCATGCTTCAGAGCCACCACCAAGCAGAGTAAGGCAGGATGGTTAGAAGAAGAAAATACTAGCATGTTCATGTGCCTGAAGAAGAACTCACATCCAAGACATACAAAGGAACAAACACCAACAAAAGCTTAAACAATTTAAAGACAGTGAAACAATTTGTTAGACCTCCTCTATGAGGTACACGAATTGCCAACAGATCCATGGAGACCCCTGTACTTCAAATGTTAGGAAAATGCAGATGTGATCCACACGTCATTGAGTACATCTGGTTTAGGTAAAGAAGTAGAAAAACGGGTTGGAGAGATGGCTCAGTGTTTAAGAGCATTTCGTGCTCTTTCTTCCTCCTGTATCCAATTTCAAGCAACCACATAATGGCTCACAACCATCTGCACTGAGGTCTTGTGCCCTCTTTTGCATGCAGAAAGAAGCGCTCGAGAGATAGCTCAGTGGTTAAGAATCCTGGCTGCCCTTCTAAAGGTCCGAAGTTCGATTCCTGGCAACCACAGTTTTGCTCTCAAAATGAGATTTGGTGCCATCTACTGGCAACAGAAGGAAGAGGCAGGAGAGATGGCTCAGTGCTTAAGAGCATTGGCTGCTGTGTTTGATGAGGCCAAGTGCAGACATAGAGTCATGGCAAAGGCCAGGGCCCACGTTATTGTGACTGAATTGGGCAAACGTTTTTTTAGGATGTTAAAGACTCACAGCTCTATCACCATGAGACATCGTGCTTCAGAGACAACACTAAGGAGAGTAAGGCAAGATGGCTAGAAGAAGAAAACACTGGCATGTTCATGTGTGATGGAGGTGGGTCATCTTTCTATCTGTTGTTTCATTGGTTAAGTAATAAAGAAACTGCCTTGGCCCCTTTAATAGGACAGAAAATTAGGTAGGCGGAGTAAACAGAGAGAATGCTGGGAGAAAGAAGCTGAGTCAGGGAGTCTCCATGATTCTCCCACTCCAGACAGACGCAGGTTAAGATCTCCCTGGTAAGCCACCAGATCATGGTGCTACACAGAATATTAGAAATGGGTTAGATCAATATGTAAGAGCTAACCAATAAGAGGCTGGAACTAATGGGCCTCTCAGTGTTCAAAAGAATACAGTTTCCGTGTAATTATTTCGGGTAAAGCTAGCCGGGTGGCGGTGGGAAGCAGCCCTGCCGCTCATATTACAACAGAGTGGCGCCCAACGTGCTAATGAACTCCACGTAAAACCTGAGAGGGCTTGAAAAGGAGAGAGAGAGAATTTAACACAGCTTTTTGCTGTTTGTGGGTTGCGTGCGGCAAAGAAATTGTCCTGACTCAGCAACAGGAAAAAACTGGCTGTTTTAAAATGCAGGCTTTCTGGGCTGTGCCGCCATTGCGATCTCTGTCTGGCTCCTGCGGGAGACAGAGTCTTTGAATGGAGCATTTGGAATAAAGTGTTATGATTTGTTTGATGGCAACTAGACTCACTGTGTGCCTAAAAGGAAGTCATTTTGTGCTGCGGCTCAGAGGCACAAACAGCTCCACCATGCTACTGGTGCAATGTGCAAGGATCAGAGGCACGAGTGGCTCCGCCATGTTGGACTGGGCGGGGCAAGCAGGCAGTACCTGTTTTTGACCTAGGAATGTCACAGCTTAGATCAAGTGCTTAGCGATTTAAAAGCACAAAACAAAGTGCTCCTGGATAGTAAAAAAATTACAGATTCACAATAGAACTGATTCAGACACTGTTGGATGAATGTACGTAGGCTTGAGGGAGAGAAAAATATATATATAAAGAATAAAGTTAATGTCTTAAAAAAAAAGGGTAAAGTCTTTAAAGAGAAAGAGTACAGATAGTTATAGATTAAAAGAAATAAAGAAAAATAAGCCGCGTAAAAATGGAAAATTCACAGAGAGTCTGAATTCTTTGTATTATTGTGTTTTCTTTAAAATTTTTGACTGTGAAGGAGCTAAGTACAGAGAGACATTTCATTATATGGGCTGCCAAGCTAAACCAGAATGGACATAAGGGTATTATGATTTCAGAATATGGGTCTAAGGATATGATGCTTTGGAGAGGGTCTTCTTTTGTTTTCACAGAGGATGAGACTCTGTGGATTGCGTCTATCCCGATATGGTATGATAGACCACGCCCTCCTGAAAGGTTGCTGTGAACACCTTCAGAAAATTACTTCACTCAACTGCCGACTGAGATGACCCTGACACACAGGTTACACCATGAAAGAGATCTGAATACAGCGCCCCCATTCAGCAGGAAGCAGTTTGGAGAGAAAAACTGCGCCCATGTTCCCAAATATGGTTTATAAATGTTCTTTTACATTTAAAGGGGGATATGATATAGATATGAATAATTTGCATTGGTGTGGATTTTAAGGTCAATTTTGTTATATGTATATGCATATTTCTAATCTTGATTAAGGTATTGTGATTGTATAGTTAATTTAAAAATGTAATGTATATAGGTTGTTAATGGATAATCATCAATAATTGTCAAGCTTTTAGTCATGTTAGTTAGATTTTCTAGATGTGCATAGATATATTTCAGCTAGATAGGCATTCTTCATATCTTTCAAAGACTGCAGAATATGGCATTTTAAATGTTTTAATAATTTAGGGCTTTTCATGACAATGAGACACGTCTGCTTCTGGCAGCACCAGCTACTTCAAGAGGAAGATGGGCATTGAAGAGGCTTCTTATGGAGTTTGATAGCCACTTGGGCAAGAAACTGTTCTTGCCTGGACTATTGCATAAACTGGACACAGAGAACCCGCAGAAAGAGAACTGCTGAACTTGCCTAAAGGTGAGATGGTTTTTCGGGGTTCAGGACTCATGAAAGAGTCTGCGAGACATTCTGCAGGACACAGCAAAAAGTGACTGAACTGTCTTTGGAATTTCCTGCTTGATGAAAATGTCTGCTGGATACTATGGGCCTGAAGGTTGAAGATGGATGCCCCAACAGTACAAAAGAACTTTGGGTGACTGTCCAGGCAGTGAGATGTCTCTGTCATTTCTAGAGTTTTGGATCTCTTGTTTGCTTAGGTAATATTATATCCTTCTGGAGTCTTTGATAGAGTTGAAGAATGGATAGATAGTTATAGTTTTCCTTAGTTATGATAAGAGATAAAATAGATATAAATATTGTAACTGTAATTCTTGCTTGATAACTATTTTGTTATATGTAATCTTACTATGTTAAAGTGAAAGCCATTTTTTGTTTAAACAGAAAAAGGGGAAATGATGGAGGTGGGTCATCTTTCTATCTGTTGTTTCATTGGTTAAGTAATAAAGAAACTGCCTTGGCCCCTTTAATAGGACAGAAAATTAGGTAGGCGGAGTAAACAGAGAGAATGCTGGGAGAAAGAAGCTGAGTCAGGGAGTCGCCATGATTCTCCCACTCCAGACAGACGCAGGTTAAGATCTCCCTGGTAAGCCACCAGATCATGGTGCTACACAGAATAATAGAAATGGGTTAGATCAATATGTAAGAGCTAACCAATAAGAGGCTGGAACTAATGGGCCTGGCAGTGTTCAAAAGAATACAGTTTCCGTGTAATTATTTCGGGTAAAGCTAGCCGGGTGGCGGTGGGAAGCAGCCCTGCCGCTCATATTACAACACATGTGCCTTAAAGAGAACTCACATCCAAGACAATCAAAGGACTACAAACACCAGCAAAATGTTAACCAATTTAAAGCCAGAGAAACAATTTATCCTGACCTCCTCTATGAGGTACATGAACAGCCAATAGGTCCATGGAGACCCCTGTACTCTACATGTTAGGGGAATGCAGATGTGATCCACACACCACATTGAGTAAACCTGGTTGAGTTAAAGAAGTTGAAAAACGGGTCGGAGAGATGGCTCAGTGGTTAAGAGCATTGCCTGCTCTTCCAAAGATCAGAAGTTCGATTCCTGGACATCACATAATTGCTTCAAAATGTGGTTTGGTGCCCTCTACTGGAAGCAGAAGGAAGAGGCAGGAGAGATGTCTTGGTGCTTAAGAGAATGCCTGCTGAGTTTGATGAGGCCAAGTGCAGACATACAGCCAGGGCCCAGGTTGTTGGGACTGAATCAGGCAAAACATTTTGTTAGGATAATAAAGACTCACAGCTCTATCACCATGAGCCAGCATGCTTCAGAGCCACCACCAAGCAGAGTAAGGCAGGATGGTTAGAAGAAGAAAATACTAGCATGTTCATGTGCCTGAAGAAGAACTCACATCCAAGACATACAAAGGAACAAACACCAACAAAAGCTTAAACAATTTAAAGACAGTGAAACAATTTGTCTAGACCTCCTCTATGAGGTACAGGAATGGCCCACAGATCCATGGAGACCCCCGTACTTCAAATGTTAGGAAAATGCAGATGTGATCCAGACATCATTGAGTACATCTGGTTTAGGTAAAGAAGTAGAAAAACGGGTTGGAGAGATGGCTCAGTGTTTAAGAGCATTACGTGGTCTTTCTTCTTCCTGTATCCAATTTCAAGCAACCACATAATGGCTCACAAACATCTGCACTGAGGTCTTGTGCCCTCTTTTGCATGCAGAAAGAAGCGCTCGAGAGATAGCTCAGTGGTTAAGAATCCTGGCTGCCCTTCTAAAGGTCAGAAGTTCGATTCCTGGCAACCACAGTTTTGCTGCAAAATGAGATTTGGTGCCATCTACTGGCAACAGAAGGAAGAGGCAGGAGAGATGGCTCAGTGCTTAAGAGCATTGGCTGCTGAGTTTGATGAGGCCAAGTGCAGACATAGAGTCAGGGCAAAGGCCAGGGCCCACGTTATGGTGACTGAATTGGGGAAATGTTTTTTTTGGATGTTAAAGACTCACAGCTCTATCACCATGAGACATCGTGCTTAAGAGACAACACTAAGGAGAGTAAGGCAAGATAGCTAGAAGAAGAAAACACTGGCATGTTCATGTGCCTTAAAGTGAACTCACATCCAAGACAATCAAAGGAATACAAACACCAGCAAAATGTTAACCAATTTAAAGCCATAGAAACAATTTATCCTGACTTCCTTTATGAGGTACATGAACAGCCAATAGTTCCATGGAGACCCCTGTACTCCAGGTGTTAGAGGAATGCAGATGTGATCCACACACCACATTGAGTAAACCTGGTTTAGTTAAAGAAGTTGAAAAACGGGTCGGAGAGATGGCTCAGTGGTTAAGAGCATTGCCTGCTCTTCCAAAGATCAGAAGTTCGATTCCGGGACATCACATAATTGCTTCAAAATGAGGTTTGGTGCCCTCTACTGGAAGCAGAAGGAAGAGGCAGGAGAGATGTCTTGGTCGTTAAGAGCATGCCTGATGAGTTTGATGAGGCCAGGGCCCAGGTTGTTGGGACTGAATCAGGCAAAACATTTTGTTAGGATAATAAAGACTCACAGCTCTATCACCATGAGCCAGCATGCTTCAGAGACACCACCAAGCAGAGTAAGGCAGGATGGTTAGAAGAAGAAAATACTAGCATGCTCATGTGCCTGAAGAAGAACTCACATCCAAGACATACAAAGGAACAAACACCAACAAAAGCTTAACCAATTTAAAGACAGTGAAACAATTTGTCTAGAACTCCTCAATGAGGTACACGAATGGCCAACAGATCCATGGAGACCCCTGTACTTCAAATGTTAGGAAAATGCAGATGTGATCCACACATCATTGAGTACATCTGGTTTAGGTAAAGAAGTAGAAAAACGGGTTGGAGAGATGGCTCAGTGTTTAAGAGCATTTCGTGCTCTTTCTTCCTCCTGTATCCAATTTCAAGCAACCACATAATGGCTCACAACCATCTGCACTGAGGTCTTGTGCCCTCTTTTGCGTGCAGAAAGAAGCGCTCGAGAGATAGCTCAGTGGTTAAGAATCCTGGCTGCCCTTCTAAAGGTCAGAAGTTCGATTCCTGGCAACCACAGTATTGCTCTCAAAATGAGATTTGGTGCCATCTACTGGCAACAGAAGGAAGAGGCAGGAGAGATGGCTAAGTGCTTAAGAGCATTGGCTGCTGAGTTGGATGAGGCCAAGTGCAGACATAGAGTCTGGGCAAAGGCCCCGGCCCACGTTATTGTGACTGAATTGGGGAAACGATTTTTAGGATGTTAAAGACTCACAGCTCTATCACCATGAGACATCGTGCTTCAGAGACAACACTAAGGAGAGTAAGGCAAGATGGCTAGAAGAAGAAAACACTGGCATGTTCATGTGCCTTAAAGAGAACTCACATCCAAGACAATCAAAGGACTACAAACACCAGCAAAATGTTAACCAATTTAAAGCCAGAGAAACAATTTATCCTGACCTCCTCTATGAGGTACATGAACAGCCAATAGGTCCATGGAGACCCCTGTACTCCACATGTTAGGGGAATGCAGATGTGATCCACACACCACATTGAGTAAACCTGGTTTAGTTAAAGAAGTTGAAAAACGGGTCGGAGAGATGGCTCAATGATTAAGAGCATTGCCTGCTCTTCCAAAGATCGGAAGTTCGATTCCTGGACATCACATAATTGCTTCAAAATGAGGTTTGGTGCCCTCTACTGGAAGCAGAAGGAAGAGGCAGGAGAGATGTCTTGGTGCTTAAGAGCATGCCTGCTGAGTTTGATGAGGCCAAGTGCAGACATACAGCCAGGGCCCAGGTGGTTGGGACTGAATCAGGCAAAACATTTTGTTAGGATAATAAAGACTCACAGCTCTATCACTATGAGCCAGCATGCTTCAGAGCCACCACCAAGCAGAGTAAGGCAGGATGGTTAGAAGAAGAAAATACTAGCATGCTCATGTGCCTGAAGAAGAACTCACATCCAAGACATACAAAGGAACAAACACCAACAAAAGCTTAACCAATTTAAAGCCAGTGAAACAATTTGTCTAGACCTCCTCTATGAGGTACACGGATGGCCCACAGATCCATGGAGACCCCCGTACTTCAAATGTTAGGAAAATGCAGATGTGATCAACACATCATTGAGTATATCTGGTTTAGGTAAAAAGTAGAAAAACGGGTTGGAGAGATGGCTCAGTGTTTAAGAGCATTTCGTGCTCTTTCTTCTTCCTGTATCCAATTTCAAGCAAACACTTAATGGCTCACAACCATCTGCAATGAGGTCTTGTGCCCTCTTTTGCGTGCAGAAGGAAGCGCTCGAGAGATAGCTCAGTGGTAAAGAATCCTGGCTGCCCTACTAAAGGTCAGAAGTTCGATTCCTGGCAACCACAGTTTTGCTCTCAAAATGAGATTTGGTGCCATCTACTGGCAACAGAAGGAAGAGGCAGGAGAGATGGCTCAGTGCTTAAGAGCATTGGCTGCTGAGTTGGATGAGGCCAAGTGCAGACATAGAGTCAGGGCAAAGGCCAGGGCCCACGTTATTGTGACTGAATTGGGCAAACGTTTTTTTAGGATGTTAAAGACTCACAGCTCTATCACCATGAGACATCGTGCTTCAGAGACAACACTAAGGAGAGTAAGACAAGATGGCTAGAAGAAGAAAACACTGGCATGTTCATGTGCCTTAAAGAGAACTCACATCCAAAACAATCAAAGGACTACAAACACCAGCAAAATGTTAACCAATTTAAAGCCAGAGAAACAATTTATGCTAACCTCCTCTATCAGGTACATGAACAGCCAGTAGGTCCATGGAGACCCCTGTACTCCACATGTTAGGGGAATGCAGATGTGATCCACACACCACATTGAGTAAACCTGGTTTAGTTAAAGAAGTTGAAAAACGGGTCGGAGATATGGCTCAGTGGTTAAGAGCATTGACTGCTCTTCCAAAGATCAGAAGTTCGATTCCTGGACATCACATAATTGCTTCAAAATGAGGTTTGGTGCCCTCTACTGGAAGCAGAAGGAAGAGGCAGGAGAGATGTCTTGGTGGTTAAGAGCATGCCTGCTGAGTTTGATGAGGCAAGTGCAGACAACCAGCCAGGACCCAGGTTATTGGGACTGAATCAGGCAAAACATTTTGTTAGGATAATAAAGACTCACAGCTCTATCACCATGAGCCAGCATGCTTCAGAGCCACCACCAAGCAGAGTAAGGCAGGAGGGTTAGAAGAAGAAAATACTAGCATGTTCATGTGCCTGAAGAAGAACTCACATCCAAGACATACAAAGGAACCAACACCAACAAAAGCTTAACAAATTTTAAGACAGTGAAACAATTTGTCTAGACCTCCTCTATGAGGTACACGAATGCCCAACAGTTCCATGGAGACCCATGTACTTCAAATGTTAGGAAAATGCAGATGTGATCCACACATCATTGAGTACATCTGGTTTAGGTAAAGAAGTAGAAAAACCGGTTGGAGAGATGGCTAAGTGTTTAAGAGCATTTCGTGCTCTTTCTTCCTCCTGTATCCAATTTCAAGCAACCACATAATGGCTCACAACCATCTGCACTGAGGTCTTGTGCCCTCTTTTACATGCAGAAAGAAGCGCTTGAGAGATAGCTCAGTGGTTAAGAAACCTGGCTGCCCTTCTAAAGGTCAGAAATTCGATTCCTGGCAACCACAGTTTTGCTCTCAAAATGAGATTTGGTGCCATCTACTGGCAACAGAAGGAAGAGGCAGGAGAGATGGCTCAGTGCTTAAGAGCATTGGCTGCTGAGTTTGATGAAGCCAAGTGCAGACATACAGCCAGGACCCAGGTTGTTGGGACTGAATCAGGCAAAACATTTTGTTAGGATAATAAAGACTCACAGCTCTATCACCATGAGCCAGCATGCTTCAGAGCCACCACCAAGCAAAGCAAGGCAGGATGGTTAGAAGAAGAAAATACTAGCATGTTCATGTGCCTGAAGAAGAACTCACATCCAAGACATACAAAGGAACAAACTCCAACAAAAGGTTAACCAATTTAAAGCCAGTGAAATAATTTGTCTAGTCCTCCTCTATGAGGTACACGAATGGCCATCAGATCCATGGAGACCCCTGTACTTCAAATGTTAGGAAAATGCAGATGTGATCCACACATCATTGAGTACATCTGGTTTAGGTAAAGAAGTAGAAAAACGGGTTGGAGAGATGGCTCAGTGTTTAAGAGCATTTCGTGCTCTTTCTTCTTCCTGTATCCAATTTCAAGCAACCACTTAATGGCTCACAACCAGCTGCACTGAGGTCTTGTGCCCTCATTTGCATGCAGAAAGAAGCGCTCGAGAGATAGCTCAGTGGTTAAGAATCCTGGCTGCCCTTCTAAAGGTTAGAAGTTCGATTCCTGGCAACCACAGTTTTGCTCTCAAAATGAGATTTGGTGCCATCTACTGGCAACAGAAGGAAGAGGCAGGAGAGATGGCTCAGTGCTTAAGAGCATTGGCTGCTGAGTTGGATGAGGACAAGTGTAGACATAGAGAAAGGCCAAAGGCCAGGGCCCACGTTATTGTGACTGAATTGGGCAAACGTTTTTTTAGGATGTTAAAGACTCACAGCTCTATCACCATGAGACATCGTGCTTCAGAGACAACACTAAGGAGAGTAAGGCAAGATGGCTAGAAGAAGAAAACACTGGCATGTTCATGTGCCTTAAAGGGAACTCACATCCAAGACAATCAAAGGACTACAAACACCAGCAAAATGTTAACCAATTTAAAGCCAAAGAAACAATTTATCCTGACCTCCTCTATGAGGTACATGAACAGCCAATAGGTCCATGGAGACCCCTGTACTCCACATGTTAGGGGAATGCAGATGTGATCCACACACCACATTGAGTAAACCTGGTTTAGTTAAAGAAGTTGAAAAACAGGTCGGAGAGATGGCTCAGTGGTTAAGAGCATTGCCTGCTCTTCCAAAGGTCAGAAGTTCGATTCCTGGATATCACATAATTGCTTCAAAATGAGGTTAGGTGCCCTCTACTGGAAGCAGAAGGAAGAGGCAGGAGAGATGTCTTGGTGCTTAAGAGCATCCCTGCTGAGTTTGATGAGGCCAAGTGCAGACATACAGCCAGGACCCAGGTTGTTGGGACTGAATCAGGCAAAACATTTTGTTAGGATAATAAAGACTCACAGCTCTATCACCATGAGCCAGCATGCTTCAGAGACACCACCAAGCAGAGTAAGGCAGGATGGTTAGAAGAAGAAAATACTAGCATGTTCATGTGCCTGAAGAAGAACTCACATCCCAGACATACAAAGGAACAAACACCAACAAAAGCTTAACAAATTTTAAGACAGTGAAACAATTTGTCTAGACCTCCTCTATGAGGTACACGAATGGCCAACAGATCCATGGAGACCCCTGTACTTCAAATGTTAGGAAAATGCAGATGTGATCCACACATCATTGAGTACACCTGGTTTAGGTAAAGAAGTAGAAAAACGGGTTGGAGAGATGGCTCAGTGTTTAAGAGCATTTCGTGCTCTTTCTTCCTCCTGTATCCAATTTCAAGCAACCCCATAATGGCTCACAACCATCTGCGCTGAGGTCTTGTGCCCTCTTTTGCATGCAGAAAGAAGCGCTCGAGAGATAGCTCAGTGGTTAAGAATCCTGGCTGCCCTTCTAAAGGTCAGAAGTTCGATTCCTGGCAACCACAGTTTTGCTCTCAAAATGAGATTTGGTGCCATCTACTGGCAACAGAAGGAAGAGGCAGGAGAGATGGCTCAGTGCTTAAAAGCATTGGCTGCTGAGTTGGATGAGGCCAAGTGCAGACATAGAGTCAGGGCAAAGGCCAGGGCCCACGTTATTGTGACTGAATTGGGCAAACGTTTTTTTAGGATGGTAAAGACTCACAGCTCTATCACCATGAGACATCGTGCTTCAGAGACAACACTAAGGAGAGTAAGGCAAGATGGCTAGAAGAAGAAAACACTGGCATGTTCATGTGCCTTAAAGAGAACTCACATCCAAGACAATCAAAGGACTACAAACACCAGCAAAATGTTAATCAATTTAAAGCCAGAGAAACAATTTATCCTGACCTCCTCTATGAGGTACATGAACAGCCAATAGGTCCATGGAGACCCCTGTACTCCACATGTTAGGGGAATGCACATGTGATCCACACACCACATTGAGTAAACCTGGTTTAGTTAAAGAAGTTGAAAAACGGGTCGGAGAGATGGCTCAGTGGTTAAGAGCATTGCCTGCTCTTCCAAAGATCGGAAGTTCGATTCCTGGACATCACATAATTGCTTCAAAATGAGGTTTGGTGCCCTCTACTGGAAGCAGAAGGAAGAGGCAGGAGAGATGTCTTGGTGGTTAAGAGCATGCCTGCTGAGTTTGATGAGGCCAAGTGCAGATATACAGCCAGTGCCCAGGTTGTTGGGACTGAATCAGGCAAAATATTTTTTTAGGATAATAAAGACTCACAGCTCTATCACCATGAGCCAGCATGCTTCAGAGCCACCACCAAGCAGAGTAAGGCAGGATGGTTAGAAGAAGAAAATACTAGCATGTTCATGTGCCTGAAGAAGAACTCACATCCAAGACATACAAAGGAACCAACACCAACAAGAGCTTAACAAATTTAAAGACAGTGAAACAATTTGTCTAGACCTCCTCTATTAGGTACACGAATGGCCAACAGATCCATGGAGACCCCTGTACTTCAAATGTTAGGAAAATGCAGATGTGATCCACACATCATTGAGTACATCTGGTTTAGGTAAAGAAGTAGAAAAACGGGTTGGAGAGATGGCTAAATGTTTAAGAGCATTTCGTGCTCTTTCCTCCTCCTGTATCCAATTTCAAGCAACCACATAATGGCTCACAACCATCTGCACTGAGGTCTTGTGCCCTCTTTTACATGAAGAAAGAAGCGCTTGAGAGATAGCTCAGTGGTTAAGAAACCTGGCTGCCCTTCTAAAGGTCAGAAGTTCGATTCCTGGCAAAAACAGTTTTGCTCTCAAAATGAGATTTGGTGCCATCTCCTGGCAACAGAAGGAAGAGGCAGAAGAGATGGCTCAGTGCTTAAGAGAATTGGCTGCTGAGTTGGATGAGGCCAAGTGCAGACATACAGCCAGGACCCAGGTTGTTGGGACTGAATCAGGCAAAACATTTTGTTAGGATAATAAAGACTCACAGCTCTATCACCATGAGCCAGCATGTTTCAGAGCCACCACCAAGCAGAGTAAGGCAGGATGGTTAGAAGAAGAAAATACTAGCATGTTCATGAGCCTGAAGAAGAACTCACATCCAAGACATACAAAGGAACAAACTCCAACAAAAGTTTAACCAATTTAAAGCCAGTGAAACAATTTGTCTAGACCTCCTCTATGAGGTACACGATTGGCCATCAGATCCATGGAGACCCCTGTACTTCAAATGTTAGGAAAATGCAGATGTGATCCACACATCATTGAGTACTTCTGGTTTAGGTAAAGAAGTAGAAAAACGAGTTGGAGAGATGGCTCAGTGTTTAAGAGCATTTCGTGCTCTTTCTTCTTCCTGTATCCAATTTCAAGCAACCACTTAATGGCTCACAACCATCTGCACTGAGGTCTTGTGCCCTCTTTTGCGTGCAGAAAGAAGCGCTCGAGAGATAGCTCAGTGGTTAAGAATCCTGGCTGCCCTTCTAAAGGTCAGAAGTTCGATTCCTGGCAACCACAGTTTTGCTCTCAAAATGAGATTTGGTGCCATCTACTGGCAACAGAAGGAAGAGGCAGGAGAGATGGCTCAGTGCTTAAGAGCATTGGCTGCTGAGTTGGATGAGGCCAAGTGCAGACATAGAGTCAGGGCAAAGGCCAGGGCCCACGTTATTGTGACTGAATTGGGCAAACGTTTTTTTAGGATGTTAAAGACTCACAGCTCTATCACCATGAGACATCGTGCATCAGAGACAACACTAAGGAGAGTAAGGCAAGATGGCTAGAAGAAGAAAACACTGGCATGTTCATGTGCCTTAAAGAGAACTCACATCCAAGACAATCAAAGGACTACAAACACCAGCAAAATGTTAACCAATTTAAAGCCAGAGAAACAATTTATCCTGACCTCCTCTATGAGGTACATGAACAGCCAATAGGTCCATGGAGACCCCTGTACTCCACATGTTAGGGGAATGCACATGTGATCCACACACCACATTGAGTAAACCTGGTTTAGTTAAAGAAGTTGAAAAACGGGTCGGAGAGATGGCTCAGTGGTTAAGAGCATTGCCTGCTCTTCCAAAGATCAGAAGTTCGATTCCTGGACATCACATAATTGCTTCAAAATGAGGTTTGGTGCCCTCTACTGGAAGCAGAAGGAAGAGGCAGGAGAGATGTCTTGGTGGTTAAGAGCATGCCTGCTGAGTTTGATGAGGCCAAGTGCAGACGTACAGCCAGGACCCCGGTTATTGGGACTGAATCAGGCAAAACATTTTGTTAGGATAATAAAGACTCGCAACTCTATCACCATGAGCCAGCATGCTTTAGAGTCACCACCAGCAGAGTAAGGCAGGATGGTTAGAAGAAGAAAATACTAGCATGTTCATGTGCCTGAAGAAGAACTCACATCCAAGACATACAAAGGAACAAACAGTAACAAAAGCTTAACCAATTTACAGCCAGTGAAACAATTTGTCTAGACCTCCTCTATGAGGTACACGAATGGCCATCAGATCCATGGAGACCCCTGTACTTCAATTGTTAGGAAATTGCAGATGTGATCCACACATCATTGAGTACATCTTGTTTAGGTAAACAAGTAGAAAAACGGGTTGGAGAGATGGCTCAGTGTTTAAGAGCATTTCGTGCTCTTTCTTCCTCCTGTATCCAACTTCAAGCAACCACATAATGGCTCACAACCATCTGCACTGAGGTCTTGTGCCCTCTTTTGCATGCAGAAAGAAGCGCTCGAGAGATAGCTCAGTGGTTAAGAATCCTGGCTGCCCTTCTAAAGGTCAGAAGTTCGATTCCTGGCAACCACAGTTTTGCTCTCAAAATGAGATTTGGTGCCATCTACTGGCAACAGAAGGAAGAGGCAGGAGAGATGGCTCAGTGCTTAAGAGCATTGGCTGCTGAGGTGGATGAGCCCAAGTGCAGACAGAGAGTCAGGGCAAAGGCCAGGGCCCACGTTATTGTGACTGAATTGGGCAAACGTTTTTTTAGGATGTTAAAGACTCACAGCTCTATCACCATGAGACATCGTGCTTCAGAGACAACACTAAGGAGAGTAAGGCAAGATGGCTAGAAGAAGAAAACACTGGCATGTTCATGTGCCTTAAAGAGAACTCACATCCAAGACAATCAAAGGACAACAAACACCAGCAAAATGTTAACCAATTTAAAGCCTGAGAAACAATTTATACTGACCTCCTCTATCAGGTACATGAACAGCCAATAGGTCCATGGAGACCCCTGTACTCCACATGTTAGGGGAATGCAGATGTGATCCACACACCACATTGAGTAAACCTGGTTTAGTTAAAGAAGTTGAAAACCGGGTCGGAGAGATGGCTCAGTGGTTAAGAGCATTGCCTGCTCTTCCAAAGATCAGAAGTTCGATTCCTGGACATCACATAATTGCTTCAAAATGAGGTTTGGTGCCCTCTACTGGAAGCAGAAGGAAGAGGCAGGAGAGATGTCTTGGTGGTTAAGAGCATGCCTGCTGAGTTTGATGAGGCCAAGTGCAGACATACAGCCAGGACTCAGGTTGTTGGGACTGAATCAGGCAAAACAATTGTTAGGATAATAAAGACTCACAGCTCTATCACCATGAGCCAGCATGCTTCAGAGACACCACCAAGCAGAGTAAGGCAGGATGGTTAGAAGAAGAAAATACTAGCATGTTCATGTGCCTGAAGAAGAACTCACATCCAAGACAAAGAAAGGAACAAACACCAACAAAAGCTTAACCAATTTAAAGCCAGTGAAACAATTTGTCTAGACCTCCTCTATGAGGTACACGAATGGCCATCAGATCCATGGAGACCCCTGTACTTCAAATGTTAGGAAAATGCAGATGTGATCCACACATCATTGAGTACATCTGGTTTAGGTAAAGAAGTAGAAAAACGGGTTGGAGAGATGGCTCAGTGTTTAAGAGCATTTCGTGCTCTTTCTTCCTCCTGTATCCAATTTAAAGCAACCACATAATGGCTCACAACCATCTGCACTGAGGTCTTGTGCCCTCTTTTGCGTGCAGAAAGAAGCGCTCGAGAGATAGCTCAGTGGTTAAGAATCCTGGCTGCCCTTCTAAAGGTCAGAAGTTCGATTCCTGGCAACCACAGTTTTGCTCTCAAAATGAGATTTGGTGCCATCTACTGGCAACAGAAGGAAGAGGCAGGAGAGATGGCTCAGTGCTTAAGAGCATTGGCTGCTGAGTTGGATGAGGCCAAGTGCAGACATAGAGTCAGGGCAAAGGCCAGGGCCCACGTTATTGTGACTGAATTGGGCAAACGTTTTTTTGGATGTTAAAGACTCACAGCTCTATCACCATGAGACATCGTGCATCAGAGACAACACTAAGGAGAGTAAGGCAAGATGGCTAGAAGAAGAAAACACTGGCATGTTCATGTGCCTTAAAGAGAACTCACATCCAAGACAATCAAAGGACTACAAACACCAGCAAAATGTTAACCAATTTAAAGCCAGAGAAACAATTTATCCTGACCTCCTCTATGAGGTACATGAACAGCCAATAGGTCCATGGAGACCCCTGTACTCCACATGTTAGGGGAATGCACATGTGATCCACACACCACATTGAGTAAACCTGGTTTAGTTAAAGAAGTTGAAAAACGGGTCGGAGAGATGGCTCAGTGGTTAAGAGCATTGCCTGCTCTTCCAAAGATCAGAAGTTCGATTCCTGGACATCACATAATTGCTTCAAAATGAGGTTTGGTGCCCTCTACTGGAAGCAGAAGGAAGAGGCAGGAGAGATGTCTTGGTGCTTAAGAGCATGCCTGCTGAGTTTGATGAGGCCAAGTGCAGACATACAGCCAGGACCCAGGTTGTTGGGACTGAATCAGGCAAAACAATTGTTAGGATAATAAAGACTCACAGCTCTATCACCATGAGCCAGCATGCTTCAGAGACACCACCAAGCAGAGTAAGGCAGGATGGTTAGAAGAAGAAAATACTAGCATGTTCATGTGCCTGAAGAAGAACTCACATCCAGGACATACAAAGGAACAAACACCAACAAAAGCTTAACCAATTTAAAGCCAGTGAAACAATTTGTCTAGACCTCCTCTATGAGGTACACGAATGGCCAACAGATCCATGGAGACCCCTGTACTTCAAATGTTAGGAAAATGCAGATGTGATCCACACATCATTGAGTACATCTGGTTTAGGTAAAGAAGTAGAAAAACGGGTTGGAGAGATGGCTCAGTGTTTAAGAGCATTTCGTGGTCTTTCTTCCTCCTGTATCCAATTTCAAGCAACCACATAATGGCTCACAACCATCTGCACTGAGGTCTTGTGCCCTCTTTTGCGTGCAGAAAGAAGCGCTCGAGAGATAGCTCAGTGGTTAAGAATCCTGGCTGCCCTTCTAAAGGTCAGAAGTTCGATTCCTGGCAACCACAGTTTTGCTCTCAAAATGAGATTTGGTGCCATCTACTGGCAACAGAAGGAAGAGGCAGGAGAGATGGCTCAGTGCTTAAGAGCATTGGCTGCTGAGTTGGATGAGCCCAAGTGCAGACATAGAGTCAGGGCAAAGGCCAGGGCCCACGTTATTGTGACTGAATTGGGCAAACGGTTTTTTAGGATGTTAAAGACTCACAGCTCTATCACCATGAGACATCGTGCTTCAGAGACAACACTAAGGAGAGTAAGGCAAGATGGCTAGGAGAAGAAAACACTGGCATGTTCATGTGCCTTAAAGAGAACTCACATCCAAGACAATCAAAGGACAACAAACACCAGCAAAATGTTAACCAATTTAAAGCCTGAGAAACAATTTATGCTGACCTCCTCTATCAGGTACATGAACAGCCAATAGGTCCATGGAGACCCCTGTACTCCACATGTTAGGGAATGCAGATGTGATCCACACACCACATTGAGTAAACCTGGTTTAGTTAAAGAAGTTGAAAACCGGGTCGGAGAGATGGCTCAGTGGTTAAGAGCATTGCCTGCTCTTCCAAAGAACAGAAGTTCGATTCCTGGACATCACAAAATTGCTTCAAAATGAGGTTTGGTGCCCTCTACTGGAAGCAGAAGGAAGAGGCAGGAGAGATGTCTTGGTGGTTAAGAGCATGCCTGCTGAGTTTGATGAGGCCAAGTGCAGACATACAGCCAGGACCCAGGTTGTTGGGACTGAATCAGGCAAAACAATTGTTAGGATAATAAAGACTCACAGCTCTATCACCATGAGCCAGCATGCTTCAGAGACACCACCAAGCAGAGTAAGGCAGGATGGTTAGAAGAAGAAAATACTAGCATGTTCATGTGCCTGAAGAAGAACTCACATCCAGGACATACATAGGAACAAACACCAACAAAAGCTTAACCAATTTAAAGCCAGTGAAACAATTTGTCTAGACCTCCTCTATGAGGTACACGAATGGCCAACAGATCCATGGAGACCCCTGTACTTCAAATGTTAGGAAAATGCAGATGTGATCCTCACATCATTGAGTACATCTGGTTTAGGTAAAGAAGTAGAAAAACGGGTTGGAGAGATGGCTCAGTGTTTAAGAGCATTTCGTACTCTTTCTTCCTCCTGTATCCAATTTCAAGCAACCACATAATGGCTCACAACCATCTGCACTGAGGTCTTGTGCCCTCTTTTGCATGGTGAAAGAAGCGCTCGAGAGATAGCTCAGTGGTTAAGAATCCTGGCTGCCCTTCTAAAGGTCAGAAGTTCGATTCCTGGCAACCACAGTTTTGCTCTCAAAATGAGATTTGGTGCCATCTACTGGCAACAGAAGGAAGAGGCAGGAGAGATGGCTCAGGGCTTAAGAGCATTGGCTGCTGAGTTGGATGAGGCCAAGTGCAGACATAGAGTCAGGGCAAAGGCCAGGGCCCACGTTATTGTGACTGAATTGGGCAAACGTTTTTTTGGATGTTAAAGACTCACAGCTCTATCACCATGAGACATCGTGCATCAGAGACAACACTAAGGAGAGTAAGGCAAGATGGCTAGAAGAAGAAAACACTGGCATGTTCATGTGCCTTAAAGAGAACTCACATCCAAGACAATCAAAGGACTACAAACACCAGCAAAATGTTAACCAATTTAAAGCCAGAGAAACAATTTATCCTGACCTCCTCTATGAGGTACATGAACAGCCAATAGGTCCATGGAGACCCCTGTACTCCACATGTTAGGGGAATGCACATGTGATCCACACACCACATTGAGTAAACCTGGTTTAGTTAAAGAAGTTGAAAAACGGGTCGGAGAGATGGCTCAGTGGTTAAGAGCATTGCCTGCTCTTCCAAAGATCAGAAGTTCGATTCCTGGACATCACATAATTGCTTCAAAATGAGGTTTGGTGCCCTCTACTGGAAGCAGAAGGAAGAGGCAGGAGAGATGTCTTGGTGCTTAAGAGCATGCCTGCTGAGATTGATGAGGCCAAGTGCAGACATACAGCCAGGACCCAGGTTGTTGGGACTGAATCAGGCAAAACAATTGTTAGGATAATAAAGACTCGCAACTCTATCACCATGAGCCAGCATTCTTCAGAGACACCACCAAGCAGAGTAAGGCAGGATGGTTAGAAGAAGAAAATACTAGCATGTTCATGTGCCTGAAGAAGAACTCACATCCAGGACATACAAAGGAACAAACACCAACAAAAGCTTAACCAATTTAAAGCCAGTGAAACAATTTGTCTAGACCTCCTCTATGAGGTACACGAATGGCCAACAGATCCATGGAGACCCCTGTACTTCAAATGTTAGGAAAATGCAGATGTGATCCACACATCACTGAGTACATCTGGTTTAGGTAAAGAAGTAGAAAAACGGGTTGGAGAGATGGCTCAGTGTTTAAGAGCATTTCGTGGTCTTTCTTCCTCCTGTATCCAATTTAAAGCAACCACATAATGGCTCACAACCATCTGCACTGAGGTCTTGTGCCCTCTTTTGCGTGCAGAAAGAAGCGCTCGAGAGATAGCTCAGTGGTTAAGAATCCTGGCTGCTCTTCTAAAGGTCAGAAGTTCGATTCCTGGCAACCACAGTTTTGCTCTCAAATGAGATTTGGTGCCATCTACTGGCAACAGAAGGAAGAGGCAGGAGAGATGGCTCAGTGCTTAAGAGCATTGGCTGCTGAGTTGGATGAGCCCAAGTGCAGACATAGAGTCAGGGCAAAGGCCAGGGCCCACGTTATTGTGACTGAATTGGGCAAACGGT